>NC_085001.1:17688998-18018998 GCF_963854185.1 Sardina pilchardus | reverse complement strand
AAGACAGAAAGAGAGAGAGAGTGTGTGTGTGTTTGTGTGTGTGTGCGCCTCTCCCTGAAGAGGGAGGCCAGTGTGTCTACGCCTCTCGGCCAAATAACCATTGACAGAGAAAATCTAATTCCAACATACTATACAGCACAATGGCAAAATAATGCTCCACGATCCAATTAAGGGGCCAGAAAACACAGCCTGCTGCCCAGCTGCCCAGCACCACTGCTGCCTTACAGTTCCACAATGTATGCAAGGCCAACCTGTACAATGAGCACTATTTTTAGACCGTTGTCCATTAAAACACGCTGCTGTCGAAGGTTAAGCAGCAGGAGCTTCACTAAACCCTGAAGACTACTCAGCATTGTTTGGGATAATAGCAATACAATATATGGGCCTTCCAAAACAATACGAGTCTGGGAATGTATTAATTGTATAAGAATTGAATACATATTTCTCTGTATGTTCTTCTCAACAATGCTTCTCCTCTAAAGCTTATCTAGTCAAGCAACAATATTTCAAATATATTCAGGAGTTGCTAAAGAAAAACACATGACGGATCCTTTCACAAAAGTTCTGAGTGTTCAGGCCCCGTCTGTGGCGCAACTGGCTGGGGCACCTGCACTGTATGCCACCAACCCAGGTTTGATTCGCGCCCCGTGTCCCTTTCCGGATCCCATCCCTGCTCTCTCTCCCATTCACTTCCTGTCATTCTCCACTGTCCTTTTATTAAAAGGCATAAAAAATAAACTTATGAAAATAAATAAATAAATAAAAGTTCTGAGCGTTCCATGCAAGGTCACAAACCAGACGTCGTCGTTGGCCCGAAAGAAGACCCAAAGTTGGCAAACAGCGCGGCGGAGAAATAAGGGGCACCGATGTGTGTCCTCCACGAGCCTCCACGGGCCAGCGGAGATAAGGCCAGGGAGCGGATTAAGAGGCCACGGCGTCTGGGACAGCACTTACCCAGACAGCACGCCCAGAACCAGGTTGAGCATGAAGAAGGAGCCGATGATGATGAGGGGGATGAAGTAGAGCCAGTTCCAGGTGTTCCCTGAGGCGTCATTGGCCTGCGGACAAACAGAGAGAGGGAGGGAGGGAGAAAGAGAGAGAGAGAGAGAGAGAGGGACGTCTATGTCATTATGCTGTGTGGTACATAAACATAAAACTACACATAAAAGGTACACATAATACTTCATACTGCGGCCAAACAGAGAGAGTGAAACAGAGAGAAAGAGAGAGAGAGAGAGAGAGAGAGAGAGAAAGGGACATCTATGTCATTATGCACTGTTTATGTGGTGCATACGCATAATACTGTTTGTGTGGTACATACGCATAATACTTCATACTGCGGAAAAACAGAGAGAGAGAGTGAAAGAGAGAGAGAGAGAGAGAGAGAGAGAGAGAGAGGAATGTGTATGTCATGATGCACTGTTTATGTGGTACTCATAATACTGTTTGTGTGGTACATACGCATAATACTTTATACTTTAACAAAAAAACACACAATCACATTGTGGATCAAGGCCATTGTTTCAGAGTGTTATGACACCTCTAAAGTTTTGGAGGTTTGTAAAGTTTGGGAGATTGATTTGAGCTGTTCACAATCAATGAACAGACAGAGCATTTCTTTGTGCACTGTATTCTACGATTCGCCAGTGTTGGTCCAGAAAAGAAACGGATCCTGTTTAAAGTGATCCCTTCTAACAGTTACATCTCCAGGTGGGTGCCTCCGCCCAAGCTCCACTCCGACACTGACGGATTGTGGCCTCTTAGGTGGGAGCCCGGCCAACAAAAAAAAAAAACCCTGCAAACGAAACAGTTCACTGCTCCAGAAACTGGTACGGTGAACACCATTCTCTCTCTTTCTCTCTACTGTGCTTTCCGGAAGATTCCCCATTTCATATTGCCTTTAATAAAACCTGCACTCTCTGTGAGCATTTGACTCTATTAGGGGAATCACAGCAGTAAATGTCGGATGTAACGCGCAACGACCACAGGAGTTTATGAGGCGTGCAACACTTTAGGAGGGGCCAGCAGATTTTTCCTGTGACCGCCCCGCCGTGCCTCTGTACATCGTGTGTAATTGTGAGGGGGGACCTGGGGATTGCTGATTCAGCACACACGATCACATACAAATGGGCACTTTGCACATCCCCCACCCCCACCCACCCACCCCCTCAACCACCCCCTCAACCACCCACAGCTGGTTCTAGAGTAGCCAATGCAAACAATGAACTACCTCATCCTCCACTTCCATGTCTCTCTACAGATTTGTCTATGCGTGTGTCCATGTAGTTATTTCAAAATGGTGTTCTTTTCCCTTAGTGGCAAGGAGAACTGGGAGAGCTGTGTGTGGTACTGTAGGCTGCTAATTCTCCTGCCATTTCCCCTTCCACAAAAATCTATTGCGATCTGTCAACCACGAAGACTTCGCTCACAAAATATGTTCTGTGAATATTTCCCATTTACAGAGAGCTGCCCCCCCACAGAGCTTATTGTCACGGAGAATTAAAAGGTGAGGTTCTCCCACAGACGCAGAAGATGACAGTTTGAGTCTATCCATTGAAGTTAATCTTGAAAAATAACCGCCAGGAAATTTTCACACGCACAAACATCAAGCTCAGGGACTACACCAGTCTAAATATATCTGTTTTCTGCCACAGTTTCTGTAGTCTAGACGGCGAGAGTCACCATGGAATTCCTGACCAGAAGCAGAAATCTGAACATTTAAAAATAGCAAACACACCCCCCTTGGCACAGTCAACTTTAATCCATTTCGTCTACAGAGAGTAGCATACTTGACATCGCAAATATGTCAAGTATCATTTAGGTAGAATAGTGTGGCAGCGGGATGCACGGGTGTTGATGGTCCACACCATCTTGCTCTTGGCTCAAAGAGAAATATCAGGAGCAGGGACTTCCTGTGCTGTTTCCAGGTCAGCAAAAAAAACAAACAAAAAAAAAAACGACTTGTCAACACACACAATTGTGCTGCACTCTAAACGAGAGCGCTGCGCCCGCCTTTGTGTCGAATTTCAGCTACTCACCACCCCCCACCCCCATCTCATCTTCCTGGGCACAGAAACGGCAGATTAATGCTGCCACTGCAGAGATCATGGCATCCCAGGGGACCCCTCCAGCACGAGAGATCGCGCGGAACATTAGCGCTACCGCTAAGTGTTCTGGGATTACGGTCTCTTACACATGAAATGATGGCTGTGTACAACAGCAAACCATACAGAAGCATTGTTGCTATTGTCTTCTTTTTTTGTTGTTGTTTCTCTTCTTCAGTCCTCTCTGAAGGAGAAGCAGGAGACCTGCCAGGGATTGTGTCTTAGAGCTGAGCACAAAATGCCCCTGTCTCTGAGCACCCCCCCCAAAAAAAATCAATGAGACCATTTGGAAATAAAGTCCACGAAACTCTATACTCTGTGAACTGCTATTTGGGAAGAATTTAAACACTTATCAGAGATGCATCTTGCACTCACATGGCTACTCACTTTGTACAATCAATCTTATTCACTTAGGCATGTTCAGCAAAGAATTATGTTCAAGTAATATAAGAAATGCTGATTTCAATATTACTCCATTGTATCTTTAAAGCTTTAAAGATTGCTTGTTTTTTCATGCCCTCATCATTATTTATAGGGTGGATTCACTTATAGGTGGATGATGAATTATACATTGCCCAACACTTGGTGAAGCCAACTGCTGACAGAGGGAACCACTTCTATATTACATGACCCCCAGAATAGCCGCTAGATATGCTCACCTTACGGTGGGCCATGCGGGGAAGACACTCTGATGCAACATCTACCAGAGTCTTGAACCAGTGTGACAACATAGCAGGCTTTGATTTTCAGTGCCATGTCAGACTGCTGTGGACTATTCGGTCTTGCACACAGCCGTTTCAATTTCCTCCTAATTCATCTTGATCTTGACCAGCAGTAAATAAAAACTCTAGATGACACTTTTGTTTTGTCTTCTTTGGGTCTCATGCTACTTTGACTCTACTTGCTGTTTATATACACCAAAGCAAAAATGATTCAGATAACAAAGCGATGGACGATCCTCTCCACCTGCAACACCCCATCTCCACCACCCCCCCCCCCCCCTACTCCCAAACCCCCCCTAAAACATTCACCAACACCTACCCAGTCTCCATTTTCCAAGAAGCCAAATCGAAGCGGCGCTCTCGTGTCCTGCCTAACTGGATTACCTCCTTGAAAGCTGAGGCCTGGCACGCAGCAGGCAACATTCACCACCCGCCCTCCACCCCACAACCACCCACACCCATCCATCCTCCATTACGTCCCCCATGGTCTGCTGCCCTGCGCGCCCTTTCCCACCCCTACCCCCTGCCCCTGCTGTCCGCCAGCGCCTCCAATCATCCCTCTTCATCACAGACCTCCAGGGAGCCTGCTGGCCAGCCTGCCCGCGAAACACTTACAGCCCCTTTCTCTCCACTGTCTCAGGGAAGAGAGGGAGACAAAAGAAAGAAAGTCTGCAGAAAATAAATATAAATAAATAAGCATCGGGGCATCATCTAATGGCATTCTCTGAGAGACGAGAATATTGCCATTAAGGCAGAATTCCGTATGCCATCTCAGCAGAGGCAGAAAGAGACAGGAGACTCAACCAGCGAAAAAACGCATTGTCATCTACTAGTTTCTTTTTTTTTTTCAAAGCGCTCAGCGTACGGCGAGGTACTGAAGTACTCCAGACCACTGCATCAAAAGAACAAGTAGCAAGGATGCAGAGATCTGTCTGAGATAAACACACAGTAGAAACAGAGCAAAACATAACATTTCCTCTCCACACACAGCAGTCCAGACTGAAGAGGCAGAGGCAATAATCAGCCATATTTGACACCTACACAAAGCTACGCTGAACCCTCTGAATATCAACAGCTAAACTGCCATTTCGTCCTAGTGTCATGGACAAGCGGCAGACACACCGCAGTCGCTGTGCCGTGCCCCGGCCCGGCCACAGGCTGGGGCTGCCGTCGGCGGTGATATAACACTTCCAGACAGGCCTCGGCCCCCACGGGGGACTCCGGCAGAAATCCATCCGTCTTCCCCGCGGGGCTATTTTTAAGCATTTAACGAGAGATTGATCAATACGGCAATCAGACTAACAATGCAGGATGCCAGCGAGCTGGGTCACCGTGCTCCGCTCCGCACGAGCCCTGGCGCACTCAGACCGGTGACTCAACAGTTTTCAATGAGCCGTTACAAACGGCCAACCGTTTCCAGGGCAACCAGCCCTGAGCAAAGGGGGTCAGTCTGGATTGTAACTCTTTAGATGAATCACTTAAGTGACTTAAGTTACAACAGTGGTCAGACAACATTGGCACTCTTGGGAACTCTTATTTGACTTTCTAATTCTGTGCAAGTTAGTATATGCCCCCATAACAAAGCAACAAAGCAACACAGGAGAATACTCCTTTAAAGTACAAAGGCTGGCAGTCAGTGGACCATCAACAGCACTGAAACAAAAGGCGCCTGCACACAAAGTGCCATTCTTCTCAGCCCTGCCATGCTGACATATCCCTGGCCAGCTGACTAATACGTCTATATTTCACTCCTGAGGAGCACGCCCGGGATCACTCATACACTACATCAGTGGCAAATGGAGGCTTTCAGACCTATCCAGTCCACTTACAAGAGCCGGCATTCCTGCGGAACGCCTCTCCAACCTTCCCCAGACGCTCTCTCTGGAGGGGCCCCGACATCTGTCAGTATGCAGCACTAACTGATGACAGCGCCAGGCTCGCAGGGCTAAGGGATGGGTGGGGAGAGAGGGCAT
The DNA here is from genome assembly GCF_963854185.1 of Sardina pilchardus. NCBI lineage: Eukaryota > Metazoa > Chordata > Actinopteri > Clupeiformes > Clupeidae > Sardina > Sardina pilchardus. The sequence goes on along the minus strand of NC_085001.1, from coordinate 18,013,199 downwards.
CAGAAAGCCATTAGAGGTTCTCCCCAGGGCCCGAGGTCTCCTCCCCCACCTCCTCCTCCTCCTCCTCCTCCTCCTCTTTCTGATCCCTTTCACCAGCGCAGCCCAGCAGGGCGAGTTACATCAGTTTAACAGGGCAAACAGGGGTGCAGAACACAGAGGTGGGAGGAACAAAGTTCAAACACATAAGACTTGTGCAAATGCGTTAACACACAGACATACGCAATTGTACACACACACACTACGTGCAGTATGTGCAGCATGTGCAGTTTAATCCCCCTCATGAAAAAAAAACAGACAATTACACTACACCGTGATTGATTCGTATCAGAGTTGCCAACATTGTTTTGATGGGAGAGTGCTAATTAGGTTAATCTGAGGTTGAATTCAATTAACCCGTGGAAAAACCATCAAAACAGAGCATTGCATAATAAAGCTACTGACTGCCAGTGATCCATCACTCGGTGTTCACACCTCTTCTGTACACATAAATAGGCAGCCAGCTGGGCACACTCACATGTGCCTCACCTCTCCAATGATGGAGGTCATAACAACATACAGTAAGTGAGTTTGTAATGTATTTTACATGCTCTATGAGAAAAGAGCAGGCTGGTAAAGACGGCCCATGACAGCACCGGCTATTCTACAGTTGGTCAGCCAAAACTTGTGTCGTAATGGTATTGTCCACACGCTGCTCCCTCATGCCAGAGGCTCTGCAGACAAATGGCACCGTGCCACGGCTTTACAGGTGAGTCAGGGCCGAGGTCGCCTCTGGTAGGAAGTGCGCTGCGTGAATGACTGGCACAGGAGAAGCCCCTGGGTGGGCCAAGCTGCCACCCAGCCTGAGCCCGTGCCAAACCTTGTGGACACGATTTAAAAAAAAAAAAAAAAAAAGCACCCAACATCAGGGAAATTATATTTAGATTTCTGGGACAACTCCAGAAGCTTAGCTACAGCACACGGCAAAAAAAAAAGAGCAGCGCAGTGCAGGTCCACACGGAGCGGGACCGAGGAAGGTTAAACATAAATAAAGGAGCGGTTGTTCTCCGAGTGGTTCTGTGTCAGTCGCTATGTGTGGGTGTGAGAAGAGCCCCAACTCTCCAGCTCTCAGGCTGACATTTAAATGGAGGAGCTCTACAGGACTGGGGGATACCGCTGCTGTGAATACCGTCATTTCCCGACTATTGGCCGCGGCTTATACAGTACATTGATTTTGCAAAATGTCCTCAGCTATGAGGTTAATACAGGGGGGCGGTTAATATGGTGTTAATACGGTTTTGTTTCTTTTAACTTTTTCTTTAAATTACTGTAGCACACGAGCTTGCGTTCTGAATGCTGTCCACTAGCAGTGTATTAACTGAGCAAAGAAGGCGACATATTAGCTCGAAGCCACTCAAAGAGAATACACACAAGTGCCCTTGCACACATCCTTACTATACGGATTTTGTTTGTCTTTGTTTAATCTACAGTTACCTTAAAGGGATATTCCGCCATTTTTGGAAATACGCTCATTTTCCACCTCCCCTTGAGCAAAACAATCGATATTTACCTTGTTCCCGTTCATCCAGCCATTCTGTGAGTCTGGCGATACAACTTTTAGCTCCAGCCTAGCATAGATCATTGAATCGGATTAGACCATTAGCTTCTCGCCTGCTAGCTTCATGTTTAAAAGTGACTAAGATTTCTGTTAATTTTCCCATTTAAAACGTGTCTCCTCTCAAGTTAGAAAGTGCAATAAGACCAACTGAAAATGAAACCTGGCGTTTTTCTAGGCTGATTTGACATGGAACTACACTCTCATCTGGCGTAATAATCAAGGCAACTTGCAACCTACTGGCACTACTACTGCTTGTTGTCTATGGGGACTATTTTCAGATGCTGCGTACGATATCACTGCGCCTTCAGTACGTTTGCAAGTTGCCTTGATTATTACGCCAGATGAGAGTGTAGTTCCATGTCAAATCAGCCTAGAAAAACGGCAGGTTTCATTTTCAGTTGGTCTTATTGCACTTTCTAACTAGAGAGGAGACACGTTTTAAATGGGAAAATTACCAGAAATCTTAGTCACTTTTAAACATGAAGCTAGCAGGCGAGAAGCTAATGGTCTAATCCGATTCAATGATCTATGCTAGGCTGAAGCTAAAAGTTGTATCGCCAGACTCACAGAATGGCTGGATGAACGGGAACAAGGTAAATATCGATTGTTTTGCTCGAGGGGAGGTGGAAAATGAGCGTATTTCCAAAAATGGCGGAATATCCCTTTAACTGACATTCAGGGAGGTAGAAAAGAGTGCTAAAGAGAATATATCTTAGCATAGACAGGTTATTCATACATTCTCTCTTAAACTCAGGGATCAAAGCAAAGATAGTACAGAAAAGCAAAGTCTACTCTGCCAATTCCAGGTTTGTTGTCAAATTGAGCAGGTGAAACTGGGGCTGGCAGAGCTGTGTTTACAATCAAGAGCACCACAGCACCACAGCAACACGGACCCCCCCCCCCCCCCCCCCCACACACACACACACACACACACACACACACACACACACACACCTTAAAACCCTCAACTCCGATTGCATCTGCACTTCTAGCGCTAGATGAGCCCAATCTCAGAGGCGTCAAGGTTTATCATCAACAGCTGATGGATGAGTGAGGCGTCGAGAAGAACACAGAGGCCGCAATGACGGGAAACAGGATGTGTCAGAATCGGGATCGGGATCAGGATCAGGACCCATCTCCCCCCTCCCCCTGCTGTCGCTCGTACATTTCAATCAGGCGCACGCTTCGCCGAGGATTCCATTAGACCTCTGCTCCACGAGTCACATTACCTGGCTGACAGGAGAGCGAGCCAGAGATAGCTTGTGATGAATTGCAGACCTGGCCATAGATAGTCCCCCCCCCCCCCCCATATACGCTGGGCTGAATTCCGCATTAACGGCTTAATATGACAATGTGATTCATCTTGCTATTCCTGGCCCTGGCAAACATATGAGGAGCGTAACCTGGGAAATGGACTTGTGTGAACAAAAAAAGGCGAGATTATTTGAAATGCTGTAAATAGCCAATAAATGGACCGGTTCCCAAAAACAGAATGAATAATGGCACAAGAAGGAGATGGCCCGTAAACGCTGCTAAATATCCTGTGTCAGCAATATCAGACAAACAAGCAAAATCATCTGATCAACAGTAACTTACCGGCACAATGCTCCCCTAATGCTGTCCTTTGATATAGAATCATTTCTACAGTAGTAGTCATGACGACTTGCTTCTAATGTGAGTAACAGGATGCCTATAATCATGCCTATAATGTGAACCAGATTCTGATCATGTCAGTGATCAATCAGCGATCAATGCCCCTGCCATTTCACCGTTCCTCTGGGAAAATAATCTAATTTGCTCTCTGACCATGCATTGGGGAAAAAAAAAGTTTCAGACACTAGCATAGCACAGAAAAGTTCGATCTGCTGTTTGAACAACCTTCGATATGGTAGCCTGATACAATAAAAACATACAAATTAAGATAGCCTTTCTCGTCAGTACTTTCACACTAGCATCCAACTAATACATTTCACTACAAACCAACACACCTCTATAACCACTCTAGCATTCAGAATCAGGGCTTCTCAGCTTCCACACAAAACCAAGATCTACCCTCTTTAATAGATACTCCATCTTCACAGACACAGACCACCTAGAGCCCAACGGCACAAGCCTCCAGCAGTCAGAGAAGCCCTGTCCACCACTCCCTGCTCGCAGCGCCCAATGAAAAGGTAAATGACCCCTCACACACATGCAATTAAAAATCACACATTTAGACATAGCCACTGTTTTCAGAAGTTTAAATGCATTTTGACACCATGGCTTTAGAGAGACCCATATGCCAGCCTGCCTGCCCGCTCTCCTGCTCTCCATGAAGGCCGGGCTGGAGGAGACGGGCACGGCGGGCAGGGGGGGCCCCGCGGTGCAGCGTGCCAGGGCTCTGGGGCTGCCACATGGCTCCGAGTCAGCCAGCCAGGCGGTGCCTCCTGTAGGTGAAAAGCGGCTTAGCGTAGCGCAGCGGCAGGAGGGCGGGCAGGCTGGCATATGGGTCTCTCTCTCCTCTTTCTCTCCACTTTCTCCTCTCTCGCTCTCTCTCTCTTTGTTTCTGTCTCCCCGTCACGTTTGGCCCAGGCACGAAGGAGACGGACAACCAGATGCAAAGGACGTGATCACCTCCCAGGAGAGGTTTGTGTGTGTGTGTGGGGGGTGCGAGCGTAGCATCTCCTCCCGGCTAAAGAGTCAGCATTATTCCCTCCACTCATGTCACAGTGTGTTATTGATGAGTTGTGTCATTCTCTGTGACACCAACATCAACAGACGGAGAGATTACTCCTCAGAGTCGTCGATTTTCACATTGGCCTTAAAGCCATGGTTTCAAAATGCATTTAAACATCTGAAAACAGTGCTAACATTGTTAGCAGGTGTGTGTTGATATCAAGACATCTGCGATTACAAACGTTTCAGGGACTCAATGCTTTTGGTAGACTGGACCCATTTAGGGTGGTGAATTCACAGCTTAAAATGCTGCTGCAGTGATTAGGTTACTGATACATTATTAATAACATTGATCCCATGAAGAACTACACAGGAAATGAAAGTAAATGGGGCTTCTGAGGCACTAGGATAAAAGAGACATTTCAAAATCACGTGGCAGCTTAAGAGGTAACCTTTGAAAAAACCTCCTCGATGTAGAACAAGTATTTTTTTTCTTTACTTCAAAAAACTTTTTGAATAAAAACGTCCAATTCATGTTATGTACTGTACAATGAGAGAAACTTGCTCAGGATGAGCATCTTAGCGATATTGATTAGCTTCTTTCCTTTCTAAAGCCTACCAGGGCAACATTTGGACTATTGATGAGAGCACTTCGTTATCTCTCAGTCAGCCCACTGAATATTTTATGTAATCACATCATTTGTTTGCGGTACCCAACCACACTCTCTAGGAGCGTTGCTCCAGTGTGTTTTTAAGATAGTGTTTTCTGAGCTTTGTTTTTATGATTTGATTTGGAATTCAATACAGTAAGACCCCGTTTGCTAGCAGATTAGCAGCCCTGCTGCTCTGCATATTCTGTTGTGTTCCATCAAACTTCTACAACAAGATATGAAAGGGATTTTCTGATGTGTCTGAGCTTAGCTAGCACAATAATAAAACCTATACAGGATTGTTTGAGTATTCTTCCTTTCCAATCATGTATTGCTTTACTGTCCAAGTAAACCAGCAGGACTGAATATGAGATAGCAGTACTCACATTATATAAGATGTCCACCCAACCCTCCATGGTGATGCACTGGAAGACGGTGAGAATGGCGAACAGGATGTTGTCAAAGTTGGTGATGCCAAAGTTGGGACCGAGCCAGTATTCCTGGCACACGGTGCCATTCCCACAGATCCGAGCAGGAAGTTCGGTTCCACAGGGGAAATCTGCTGCTTGCTCCCCTAAAAGATGACATGATCGGTACAGTACCGTAAGCCAACCATATAGAGGCCTTCTCTGAGTTACAGTATCTGAGTGTTTATTTGAAGTATTTATTTGCAGGCTATGACAAGAGACAAGTTCATTTCCCTGATCAATCCTTCCCACAGAAATCCACACACATAACTAAATACACTGGTAAAAACAGAGTGTACTTTGTGTGTGTGTGTGTGTGTGTGTGTGTGTGTGTGTGTGTGTGTGTGTGTGTGTGTGTGTGTGTGTGTGTGTGTGTACATATAAGAAAGCACAGCCAAATTAGGAGAGGATCTGTCATGCAAAGTCCAGTTCAGTAGAGCATTTATCAGACAACTAAGACACTTCTTTGCTGATGGAAAAGCCTGGGGAGTTAAACTGAACCTTGTTGTCATATCTATTCTAGTACAATAACAATAAATAACAATACTGACATGCACACATGCATTAACACATAATCTCTCTCTCTATCTCACAAACACACATGAGAGAGAGAGAGAGCGAGAGAGAGAGTGAGAGAGAGACAGAGAGACAGAGAGAGAGAGAGAGAGAGAGAGAGAGAGAGATTACTGAGAATGAAACACACTGCGCGCAGCCTGGCTCCGACCCTCATCACCCAGGATAATGCAATCAAAAGCCCTAATGCAATAAGGTGAGAGTGCAGGCAGGCCTACCCGTATCGATCCTGAAGCATGTGCGGTGGAACTTCCCCATGTAGAAGTCCAGACCGATGATGGCGAACATGAGGATGGCGAAGAACAGAAGAAGCCCGATCTGGAGAAGAGGCACCATGGCTTTCATGATAGATTTCAGAACCACCTGAAGGCCTAAAGAAGAACACACACACACAGGCATTAAACTAGTGCAGAGTGCAGAATGGGGTCACATGTACAGTACAGCATTACTGTATATCAATATATCTTGAATTTCCCCTTGGGGATCAATAAAGTATCTATCTATCTATCTATCTATCTATATACTGTGTATACTGTATATATGTTGCTTATGTTGATATATGGAAATCTGGCATAAAATGTTTGCTATACAGCACACTTCACAACATGGCATATATGTACACTGCATGAATTATGAGCCTCAAATGTGCTCTTTTTTTGTAATCAACTGTTTATTGAGTTTCATGAATAGGGCGGGGGGAGCTGGGAGGGGGGATCTCAGATGTACTCTTATATGAGGTTAACGAAACCTACTTGGAATTCCAGACACAAGCTTGAGCGGTCGAAGCACGCGCACTGCTCTGAGTGTCCGCAAATCAAAGTCTGCTCCCACAGTGGCAAGAATCCTGTTGGATAAAGAGTAATCAGTAAACAACATGCAAAAAAAAAAAACACATTTTAAGAAGCTAAACACCGATCCATCGGCCTCTAAAGGGCCGCTAAAAGACTCTGCTTTAATAGTTTCTAGCAGGAGCACATTCAGTATGGCCTTTCAGGGTGCAACATTACTAAGTCAACTGGGACTTTGAGTAGATCCACTAATTACCAGCAAACAAACACACAACGATTTTTATTCCAACACAAACTCTAAGACGCCCCTAAGACATACTTATTGAATGTCCTTGCAGTGGTGCTCACAACATCGCATGAAATATTCACCAATATGTCTCACCAATAAAGTAAACAGTCAGGGATCAGTCTGACTGGTCTCAAGGTTAGCAGCATTGCCTCCTTCTCCCCTACAAGCCTTTTCTCACCACACCTACTACATCATCATCTCTCTCTCTCTCTCTCTCTCTCTCTCTCTCATTAGCAATGACCGGTCTGTTCCTCACAGACTGGGAGGGGAGGCATACTGTAAGAGTCAAAAAGGGAAAGTGTTTATTTATTCATCCCTATTTCTCCAGAGCAGTCCCTTATTATCCCTCTTACCCTATTTGTGTAATAACATGTCCCTATGTCACACTAGGTCAGGCGCTTTGGGGCAAATCTATCACAGGAGCATTGGTACCAGGGACACCTAAATCACTTGGTACCACATCATTATTTTGGGTCTAAACCTGCTTGGATTTGCTGCCCTCATTTATCAGAAAGGCTTAAGGGGAGTTCAGAGACATATAGACTACAGATAACGTTTATTAGTAGAGCAGCAAAAGAGGAGTAAATAGTGTAAAGTCACCACAAAAGTGGCATGAATTAGGATATGGACATGCTCAAAATAATTGACACGAGCATCGGCCATGGCAAATCAAGTTTGGCTGCTATTGATAGTGGTCAATAACGAAGCAAGTTCAGAACATCTCTTTTACAACTTTTACAAAGAAAATTGAGTTGAGAGTCTTTTAAGGCGATTGCTTGCATGACTATGCATTTCACACCCTGGTGGTGCTTGGCCCAGACAGAGCAGAGGATGTGGGAGTATGGCGAGCACTTCCAGTCGGAGGGACCGTAAGGGACTGGAGCAGAATGTGCTCATCAGTAAGGCCTGATGAAATTCACTGACTCCTCTTTTCCTGCACAGTAATTAACGCTGGCTGGGAAGGGAACTGCATTCCCAGTGGGTTTGTATTAACTGAACGTTAAAGAGGGCAGAATGACATTAATCACAATTTTCACAGACCCCAGCCTACAAATGCCTTCTCTATCTCATCCAGGCAGACTAGCTAAACCTCCCATAAACACGACAGCAACATCATACGTCAAGATGCTGACAATGTGCACATGTATTTATTGCAAGTGTGCAATTCTATTCTTTGATATACGCACTAAGAACAGAGAGAGAGCTGTGTCAAGATATTGAGAGTGCATACCATCAAGTGATGGTCCATGTGACTTTGGCAACTATGGTGCTCCACCATCTGGTGCAATCCAATGTGTGTTAAGGACATTCTCAGCCCACCCACACCAACCGGTCACTGCCACATACTGTAACACAACATGGACTCAAGGTGGATCTCTTGCTCTTTTCTTGCTCTCTTTTCCTGCTCTCTTTTCCATTCTCTAGGCTAATATAACCGGGCTCAATCACACAGCAGGCAGAGGTTCACGTCACATTCTGTGGTTCACTATTACTGCAGTTTCTCCTCTTTTGTTGAACACAGACCCCTGCATGGCTGAGAATGCCTGATTCACCTCCACTGAGATGAGATGAGATAAGATGACACGAGATCTGATGAGCCTTCCTTTACCGCTTCCTCAGCAACCCAGTGATCCTGAGTTTTAATTACACTTCCATCACACTGACAGCACTCTTTCAACTCCGACTGGGCAGTCTGGGCAGTTTGGGACAGTGGCCTATTCTGGATCCATTAGATGGGAAAAGTGTGTCCTGACACTAATTACCTTGGATGGACAATGACAATGACACACACTTAAACCCTGCCTCAATCAGACGTATAGGCTTCTCTTTTCAAATTTGACACTGAGCCTACTACAACGCCTTTGTCTCGTAAACTGCAAACCACAACCTGTCAGCATGTAGCGGATCTGAGGGCCCCTTACTGAGAGCCAACATCTATAAGAGGCATCATCCTCCATGCGGCGCATTTTAATCTGCGCCCGCAGCCTCTCGCTGCTGACACCACTGAGAATCCCTGCACATCACGCCAGCGGATGACCGCGGTGGCCCACCTGCTGCCTGAAAGTCGACAAGCAGAGCACAATAGCACGCTAAACCGCGCAGGCTGGAAGTCATTGGAAGGAGCAGCGCCCCAAAATGCTTAGAGGGCTAAGCCCACGCGTCGCATGGGAAGCTGGCCCGGAGCACGGAGCAGAGACGCAAGCACACGCACACACTCCAGCCTACTGTACATCACTCAGGGCTCCCATGGGGCCTTATTGAGCAAGGTCAGAGGCCTTATTTAACGAGTTCAGGACCACCATGCCTCCCCCTTTAACCTTTTTTGCCTCCGAGCAGATAGAGGGCCACATTGAGAGCCCTTTCAGGGAAATGAGTGAGGACCTGGCACGGCCATGGCATTGCCATGTCACCATAAGCTGCATAGATGGAGAGCAAGTGTAGAGAGGGATTTATTAGCGGTAGCCTAGTTGTGCACAGGATGAGAAAGAGTGGTAATTAACAATAATAATAAAAAAGCACATGGGTGGCAACCTCAGAAGTTGTTTTGTTTGTGTGTGTGTGTGTGTGTGTGTGTGTGTTTAGATGGGTGGTGTTCAGAGCAGGCTGCCGTGTACAAGACAGAAACAGATGTATTAAAAACTACAAATCTATAATTCTATGACAAGAAATATTACCACTTGTTTACCAGTGCCACATTTGCAAACTAACTTCCAGTCCTAATTTAACTCATAAAGTATGGCCCATATAGCATGCTGGCTTCCTCCCATTTCATCCTTGAGCAAACAACATCTGGAGAAGGGGTGGGACAGCCTGTCCCTGGCAAGCACACGCGAGAAGATTAGCTACTTAATGGACCTTATGCAAACCTCCAGCTGATGAACTGCCTGTTCCATGTCACAATTCAACGCAGCACTGAGGTGTTCAAACCATTTAGGAACCATAAACCAATTTTTACTGGCGACTGCTTTAACTCTTGTGTTCGCAGCCAACTGATATCATCATTACGGTTTACAGTACGATCAATGAAGTGGTAACGGGCCATTTTTTTAAAACTGTATCTGCATGAAAAATATGAGCATATTTGTTTCATTTGTTTCAGCAGTAATTACCTGTCATCCAACTACCAAAAAGTCCAGCAGCCGTATTCTAGCATAGATCAGGACAGACAAATAGAAGTAGGCTCAGTCCTAAAGGGAGCAGACTTATGGTGCATATTCTTGCCATTGTGTAAATATGCTTACAAGCTTTATTGCTAAATTTGCTATGAATGTATTTATGGTTGTTTCAATAATGGTACATTTTGGCCCTAAATATGCAATAATATTCAGCAAGCCCATAAAAGTATAGTACTAACATTAGCCACACCAAAATTGTAGTCCCAGCTGCAGTCAACCACCTTATTGCAAAGATTTAATGACCACTGGCCTTGTGAAGTAGGCCTAGTCTATAGATTATTTGTAATGCTGTAAATGTTGCTGGTAATTGACACAGAGTCGACTCATCTTCAAATTCATGAACTTCGAAACGTCATTCTTACGCTGTTTCTACTCTATTTCCCGTCTCTAAGGCATCCTCGTCCCCATTACTGTCTCACTGGTCATTTCCAGTCCTTCCCTCAATCTTCAGTCGCTTGCTCAGGATGTTGGTGAAGTACTGTACACTCTACACTGTCAGGAAAAAAGACTTTCTCTGGCAATATTGAGGCATGCTTTCAGCTTCTATGTCAGTTTACAGTCAGTGGTAAAAAGCTTCTGCACATTTTCATGACATTTTTTAAAGAATGGTCAATGTTTTTTATACTATCCTTATCCCATTAAACATTTCCTTTCATATAGAATCCGTTTAAACTCGGTGGGTTTTGCAAAGAGAGAAATGCCACCAATGTAACCTCCTTGGCATCAATCATTCACACTCATCACACTTGGGAGATTTCCATAAAGCTGTGTGCACTTACATTCACACACACACACACACACACACACACACACACACACACACACACACACACCTCAAGATCACCTAGCACACACAGACAAAAATAAAGACACACACACACACACACACACACACACACAATACTCATGTATATCCACCAGCATCCATACACACACAGTACTACATCACACACCTCCGCTTGGCTCCCCACTTCAGGAGATAAATTCACATCATAGACGCTCACTCAGCGCAGATTTAGAGCCTTCATTATATCCTCTCACCTCACTTGACGCTATGACACACGCCACTGACACTTCCACAATTTATAGGACATGTGGCGGGAGCTGAGACCCACAGACAGTACAGTACTTCAACAAGCCCCACCAAACATGCCACTGATACACAGCACTGTTAATACAACACCAGCATCACTTTATGGACGCCAAACTATTTTTTTAACAGCAGATGCACGACGAGGGAAGGAGCAGGCTACAGTAAGTAAAAGATACAGAAACTGATTTCTTCGTAGTATGCGTACAGATGCGGGGGTTGTCATTCTTTCTTTCAAGAACAGACGAGGCAGTGTTCCAACATGAAATCTGTTTTTCCAAAAAGTGAGTACATCACAATAAACAACATTCAGCTATAACTATAAAATGACCAGAATAGAATAGCCTTTATACCGGAGTATTGAACAATAATACCAAATGCAATGTAGTGAAAATAGTCTCCTTTACACCTGTACAGTCAAAAAGAATACCAACTGCACTGTACCGCAAGTACGGTCACTTTGAGCCAGAGCAGATTATTGTTTTCATGCAGCAGTCCTGGCAGATTTAATTTCTCAGAGTTTGCCAAACATTTCATTAAATATGCATTACCTCCCCGTTACGTGCGGCTACTGCTCGGAGGTGCATCCTCATAGCAGACACAGGCCTGAGTTTCTGACTGAGCCCTCCGGAAGTACACATTATTATAGACTATTAGGTGACAGTCTCTCCATGGTGTTTGTGATAAGTCTTCAAATAGATGAGGTTCTGGCAGACAACAAGAGCTACAGAAACAGCGTGTGGGTGTGTTGAGAGTGCATGTGTTTGTGTAGACTTGTGTGGAGAGACCTCTTTCTCTATCTGGTTTGACCTAAAATAAGCCACTTCATGCAGCACTCATGAATTGCATAAATGTTTGAAATCACAGTTTCCTCCTCGAGTTTTTGCTTTCTTCTCATTCCTGTATATCCCAGATACGTGCACGCAGGCATGCATGCATAAACCACACCCAGCGCACTTGAGAGATAGACGAGAAATTAAAAAAAAGAAGGGAATTTTTTTTTTCTTTTGCACGAACATATGGTAGTCAACGTGCTACATCTGTTTTTATGCTTTAAACCATATCAGGATAAACTTAATCTGACGCAATGAAAACTGAAGTTCGTTCACGGCATGGATGATATTCCAACAAATGTCACTGACAGAAGCACAACTGAACATACACACTAGCATTCATGTGTGTGCAACCCGCTTGCCATGAAAAGAGAAAGCCTACTCTTTATCAACATGCATTGTAGGTGCACCTACAATGCATGTTGATAAAGAGTAGGCATGCTTCCTGGCTATTCATCAACACAGCACCACACTCCTACGCAGCTCCTAAAATGCATATTGATTTACATTCCCATTTGTCCCTCAGAATAGCCTCGATTCATCAGGGGATGAACTTTAGCAAGAGTCAAAAACTCTCTATAGCTGTAAGGGGCCTTGTTGATGCCAGGGCAGCTCACTGTAAAGAGTACCTGACTCATGGCTGATCTTCACCCTACTACACCTGCTCTGTTACATGGCAGGGACGGTGATGGTGGCTGGTCTGAAACAGAGACCAGTACTCTCCAAAGTTAGCTCCGGCTATACACTTATACACACACACTTATTTAAACACGCTGATACTGTACTAGTGTCATATAATCTTGAGTGACATCTAAACACACATAAACATCTATTATGTAAACTGATACTGTACTTACTACTCTGCTACCGTCATAAAAAAAGAGAAAAAAAACAAACATCTGTAACTGTTAACTGCTAATCTGTAAGGGGGGCCCTATTGATATTATCACAAGTCAGACTGCATTACTAAATACGTGAATACATGAACATAACACTGCCCAACACCCTCTTCACTCAGAGGTGTGACACGACTCAGCTATTGAAATCTGAGTGTTTAATAGCGAAAGGAGACATTCTCTAGGGCATCAATCAGTTGTCATGTATTCCTTTCACAGGGTGAAGTGTGTAATCCACTGTTTTATGTGTCATTTGGTATCATTGTGGTCCTGAACACACAATTGACAAAACCTGGCCTTAGAGTGTGTGACGGTAAGTGCAGCTTTTCTGCAATTTCGTCTACTCAAACACACTTAAATCTCTCTATCTAGTCCGCTGCTTCACTCAGTCACACAAGCGCAATCCAGAAGTCCTCAGAGTGATTCTCCTGCCTGCCATCACCCTTTAGCTTGTGCAAGTGTACATTTGTAGACAGGTGAAGCTGGCAGCAAAATTCAGTTCTGAGAGAGAGAGAGAGAGAGAGAGAGAGAGAAAGAGAGAAAGAAAGAAAGAAAGAAAGAAAGAAAGAAAGAAAAAAAGAAAGAAATGCCATGCTTCTTATTGGAGGCAACATCATGGACGTCAGCAGCACAGGACTCTGCGTCTAGGCCTGGTGTCTGGGGAGGCAAATCATGGTCATTACGCAATCCGGCCCTAACAGTCAACTAACAAGGGCTAGCCAGCACAGGAGACAAAGAGGACACACTTAATCAGTAGTGTGGCATTAATATGCCCGAGGAGGAATAAAAATGGCCTTGGGTCTCTGCCAAATGTTGCGATTGCATTTACCCAGGTGCACAGATACGGGCATTGTGGGGGTGCCGTTGGATCATTTCACAACGAGTTCATTTAGGTTTTTCTAAACAAATACATCGGGAAAATTAGGCCCTGATTGTTTCCTGCTTGGCCAGAGTCTGCGATTCTCTGTGATGTTCTTGTCCGCTTTATTGTTTGAAAAGCTCCCGGGTGACTGGGAGGGCTGCGCGTCTCGCTCCGATACGCCTCTCGTTTACTGTGCGAGCTGAACCGGGCAAAGCACGCACCGGAGACAACCAGACACGTCACCATAGAAACAAAGGTGGTTCCTCGGATCTCATTAGAATACAACAGCAAAGAGAGATGGGCTCAGGGCGTGAGGCAGCACAGGGTTTCAATACGGGGAAAGAGGAGACACACAGAGGATGAGAGCATGCCAGAAATAATAACAATGAGTTACTCTTTTTTACATACAGTGTTTTTTGATATACAGATCAGCTTGATACTGTATGTCTGTATTGCCTCCATGGATGCTTGGAATAACTATGTGGTAGGTCTTTGCAATATTGAGAAGAGAAAGGAAGGAAACGATGTACAATGTTCTTCTCTGGCTTACAATGACTGGACCAAATGTCCCATTTGAACATGCAAAGCTACATTTTTTTTCCCAGGCAGAGCAATCCATCAAATCTATGAAATGATACAGTTTAGCAAGGAAGAATAATTTATTTTAATGGCCAATAACTGTTTATGTTTTGTAGCCAAGATGGTAGCTTTACAGCCTAAGCAGCAACACGTGAAAGCAAACCGTCATGGCATTCAGACATTGGCCAGGGCACTTGTTTAAAATGCCGAGACCTAGAACTTGATGCACTGAATGATATACGATGTCCTTAATAGCAAAGGGATTGATGGTGCTTTAGATATCGTTTTATCTCAGCATCATAGAGACTTAAAAAAAACCCCATAAATCTATGTATAAACCAAGCATCTCAGGTTTAATGAAACTCAAATGAGTACATTGCAGATGTGAGTTGTCTGACCTGCACATATTAATATTTCATGTCTAAGAGAAAGAAACTGCATCAATGAATACAATGGTTGGAGGCAGACAATAGAGGACTGTTCGACCAAGGGATGGAGAATGAATGGTTCTAAACGTGATGTCTGTTTCATAACAAGGAGGTTGCACAGCAATTCTTCTCGCTACACTAGAAGTAATCTTGCAAAACCTTGTAAGTATGTAGAGGATAGATAGAGGATGATGCATATTCACACAGCATTTAGAAAAGAAAAATGGAATAGTACTGCACCTCTGGTGTTTACCCATGATTGCTTACTGTTGGCTTTGTGTAACAAAACAGCAGAATATTACAATACAAGGATAAGGAAGTCCCACAACTGCCACTAATCAATTTGATAAAAGAGGAGCAAACAAGGATATATATATATAGGCTTATATATACGGTATATATTGTGTTCCAGGTGGGTCTTTTGGTCTGTGATGACAGTATTGCTCAATAACTCTGCAATCGATACATCTTGACAGGTTACTAAAGTGATAACATGTTCAAACAGGTAAATCAATGTCTTTTGTTAACAGGGTTATCCATTGCTTAATGGGCACACAAGCAGTGGCACGTTTTGCATGTGTAGAGCTGCTCTCTCTGATTACTTAGGTTCGCTCCCTGCACAAGCTAGGAATGTTCAGACTTTTAATTCAAGACTGTAAAAAGTATCCCACAAATCCACTGTGTACTGACTAGGTCACCCTTGACAGACAGTTATGAGGTTTTCCTAAAAAGCAGCACGTCACTGCCAAGCCACAGGATCACAACTTGCTCTGACTCAGAGACGTTAAATAATTCAGCAGGCCAAAAAGGGACAAAGCTGAGAAAGAAACCCCGAAGCTTTCGACTCGAACCATTCCACCACCGACAGTGACCGCCCTCTGTACAGGTCTTCACATTTCAGTGTTGCTGAGCCAACAAGATCTACGCCGTTAGTTAAAATGCATACTAAAAACGACAGGATTAGCAACTGCTCTGGCTTTGAAGTTGGTGAAAGGATGCTAAATCAGAACCTGCAGTAAAGAGCCAAAGAAGATGGATTCCTGTGGACGCACCGCTGGTGAGAACAGCAGCATTAACGCAGGATCTATGATTTCCGAGGTGGCCTTCATGGCTCCGTGGTAAACAGCCTGCGCTGGTCCGTCTCTGGCACCGGTGCGACTCCGGCCTCTTCTCCGCACAGCCAGGGAGGGAGGAGAGGGCAAACGAGGGAAGGTGGAGGAGACATCAGCCTCTGTCATCCAACCAATAAAGCATTGCACTAAATAGCAGCGGCTGTTGATTTTATAGGCCACCTTACTCCATTCTGCCATCCATCAAAACCCCTCTTATGATGGCGCAGCCCACGCCAGCACATGGCTATGCAGGGGAGAGGCAGCCTAGGGGCGGTCCAGCCCACTCCTCATCAGGGGGTGACACGTCAAACCTCTTCATGCCTCCTATGGAGTTCCCCAATAACCCATAACATATTGCTCTCAATCACTCACTCAAGTAAGCAAAAAATGTCTTATAGGTAAATGTAACATGGTTTGTACTGAGGAAAGTCCAACATGGACAGAGACATTTGCACTTTGTGTACTTTAGACTGATGCACTTCATGCATTTTTTATTTGTTTGTACGTAAGAAATAGGAATACATATAAGGCTGACTGCAGTCACAATTCTTATTAGTTCTCTGTGTGTGAGTCCTTTTTTGCTGCACCAGTCCATAGGGTAAACATTAAAGGTGACACATAGGGCCTACCTTGTTCACAAACATGGACTGGAATTTACTTTCGTGGAAATGGGTTTTGGCCCAATTAGATTTCTTATTACACCCCAGTTTATGAGAAGTCTATGGAGACAGTCTGATCGTTGAGTTGGTGTCAGGACTGGGGCCAAGCAGCAGTGCTAACTCACTAATGATGGTTAGATCCTCTCTCGCCACAAAACTGGCCATTTTGACATTTGAAATTCGAAAAAGAAATTGGGTTGTCACTGTCATTTAACATTATTCATTAGGACAGTGTTCACCCCCATTCCAAGGCCATTCAGAATGGTACAGCACTGGAGAAAAATACACTCGTCTTCAACAGAACATATTCTCCAGAGACATGATGTATTATTTTCTGATGGGCAGGTGTGGTGGCTATTCATTCTGTATATTGGAACACCCATGAAGTATATCTGGAAAAAAAATGTAATCACTATTCCAATGCTCTTTTAAATAGTGTCTATAACAACTATAGTAAATGAAGGTTGAACTAGGAAGCAGGCTGCGCAACAATGGAATCACCTGTAAACAAGCTAACTACCAAAGTAGTATAACAAACGGCAAAAGTTGTTTTTAAACGGAACCACTTTCTCCCTTTGCATGCTATAAAGGCATGACTATTCCCTACATGTACATGCAGAGTGGCAACCAGGGGACACACGGGAAGAGGAGGATTGTCAGAGGAAACTCCACAACACGCAGCGCCTTGCCTCCTCTATTAATTCCGTATATCGGGACACCTCGGTGGCTGTTATTCCTTACATCAGCTTGGCTATGAACTCTGTATAACCATGGCCTTGCATCACCACTGAACACCTGCCCCCTGCTGTACTATAGGAAGGGAAGCAGTTTGCCAGTATGTAACCACCCCCCCCCCCCCCCCCCCCGCCCCCCCACACTGAATGTAGACAGACAGAGAGCGGGGCCAGTGTGGAGCCGTCAGGAGGAGTTGAGCAGCTGAAAGGTGACACTCCGTCTCCCCCACTCCACCCCACCCAACCTGCTGCCCTCTCCACCAACCCCCCTCCCCCTCCCCCTGCTCCCGGTGGGGTGTGGGGTGTGTGTGTGTGTGTGTGTGTGGGGGGGGGGGGGTGCAGCCCAGCAGGACTCTATTACGGAGCTGTCCAAATGTCATCGCTGCTCCTGACAAAACGCCACTGTACCCCTCTGGCATGCACCGCACCGCCCCCGCACCCCCCCCCTCACTTCACCTGCACACATGGGCGCATCGGCTCGCTCGCTCGCGCCCGCATGAATATTCACCATTTAACTGGTGGTATGAGCGCAGCTCTCTGGTCCAGTGCTCCACTCCAGTGAGTCTGGCAGGGGAGGGGAGGCCGAGGCTGCGTCAAGGGCCAGTGAGCTTCACTGATCGCCTGAAACGCCCCACTGATAGGCGGGGAGGCACTGCTGTATGCAAACTGTGGGGAGATTGTAGCATTTTCATACTTCACAGCACACAAGCCAATTCTCCATGACATTTTTTCCCTTCCTGATTTAGTTATTGTTATTTCTTTGCTAATCTAATCCGTTTATACAATCTCTACATATGTGATGTATTATCTTGCCTATATTTATATATTCAACAATGTGTTCTTCATGCACATACTCCAGAATATCAAGAAAAGCTAGTTCTCCTATTTCAGTGGAGTGGTGTTTCTCCTTTTAGCTTGGTTGAGTGTAATGTCAGCATTTACTTTTATCTAAAAATGCCCCTGCTCTGTTGAATTTTCAATAAGCCATAAATGGCACCATAACTTTTAAACGGTTTTAAGACTCAACGCTTCTATAAAAATTAGAATTAAAATGTCATGCTAATTAGTGATTCATTTTCAGAAAAGCAGATCAGCCAGCTGCTGATGTTTTACTTCTTAGTGTGAAAAAATATTCACATTTATAATCACAAGATAAAGTCCAGCCACCAATGACCAATAAAACCCATACTGACAATTTAATTCTATATATTAAAAAACAGTCTCGTCTCATGTTCAGTGAACATATCCTCTTTACATACCCTATTGGGTCATTCCATTCACAAGGACCTAATGACTCATTTAATAGCATTTTGGTAGCTTATGTTCTGTGAGTGACCCTGGGTGCATCTCAGTATGGGTTCAAAGACTAATACATCATATCATCTGCACAGTAAACTGCAAAAACGAAGTCACTGCAAGAGTGCCATGTCTCTGCAAGTAGCATGTCTTTTTTTCCCCCTGACCATCTTGATAGAACGCTTCCCGTAACGACATTCAAGGAGCAGAAATCTACTCCTTTTCCTGTCGACAAACACTTAACGCAGACTAGACTACATCAAGTGCTGCTGTCCACTACCCCCACCCTTGAGGAGGTACTTGACCACGCCGACCCCCTCCAGCATGGTGAGAACACACGCATCTCACATAGCTAGCAAGGCAAACACTCTCCTCCTGCCATCGGCTAGGGTGAGGTGAGAACGGGCTGAGAATCCATGCTGGGTTAAAGGTTGTCAAAACAGAGGTCCAACACCCACCCTCCCCCCCAAGCAATGTCAATGGTCGGATTAAGTATGAAACGCACACTGTAAAAGATCTGAGAACACAGAGAACATGCTGGACTGACCAGACCAGAGATCTTGCTCTTGCTCTTGCTTCCAAGTCAACAAATACTGTTAGATGAGGATATACCGGTAAGTAAAGATGAACTACTGATACACAACACAAATATTTCAAGATATTCAAAACCTATGAAATGACCATACAAATATGGTCAGCAATAAACGTAGCTCTTTGAGTGTGGTGGCATGGGGGGTCAAGTCGTAATTACACCAAGCATAGAAGAAACGCTTCATAAGTCTGGGGAATGTCACAGAACTTTATTGCTAAAATCATTTTCACTCTTCATATTCCAGATTTCCTCCAGTCTGTGTGGGTTACCTACTACAGTCACGTGTTTAACACTCAAGAATCTGTAATTGCCTGTTGCAAAACACACACACACACACACACACACACACACACACACACACACACACACACACACACACACACACACACATCTATATGAAGCAGCTAGTGTGTGTGTGCCAGTACTAGTGCTATCTCTGGAAAAGGTGTGAACTGCTAACAAAGAGACACCTGCTCCCCCACCTCGTGCTGGCTCCTGAACTGGTGCCACTGCGCCACGAGTGAGGAGGAGAGTGGAGTTCCACTGCTAATTGGGTGACATTTGTACAGCAAACTTGCCCTTTGCCCAGCACCTCTGGCCAACACCTCCAGTCGCTACAGTCTCTCACTGTAACTTGTCACACATACAGTAGGCCGTGATTGGGTCTATCACAGTGGGAGTGAGAGGGCTGTCAATGGGGTCTAAGTCTGCCAGGCTGCAGACCTCCATGTTGAGATTCTTGACTGTTAAACATGTGACTGTAGTAGGTAACCTACACAGACTAGAGGAAATCTAGAATATGAATGTAATGCTGCAGCATTACAAATATGTCTCTGCTTGACCGAAAACAAGGCCAAAAGCAAATGACAAGGGGTATGGCATGTTAAGACATAGTTAAGCTTAGGAGACAGAAAAAACGTGTCTTTGGAATTTCTGTCCTCAGTCGTCATCATCGTTGTCCCGGAGAAGAGTAAGGCCCTACCTTACTGTCCACAATAAACTGCAGTCTGAGAGTTAATGCGCTGCAAAGGCTCCAGAAAAGCAGCCGCCAAGAAACTGCTCGCCTGTGTTCAATTCTTAAACAAGCGTTTTCATCTTTCATCCCATAATGCAGGTGGAATTTCAAATGAGCATGCAGTGGAGCGCGGGGAAGGGGAACGAACACGAGGATTCTCGCTCTCTCGCTCGCCAGCCAGCCAGCCAGGTTCCCCGTCACACCAGGCCGAGAAAAGCCCGGCGAGCGGAGAGAGAGAGAGAGAGAGAGAGAGAGAGAGAGAGAGAGAGAGAGAGTGCTGGAGCAGAGTTGAGGCTGATTAAATTGGACACGGTCGGCTTGAATGCAGAAATCCACTATCACTCAGGCCCACATCTCCTGAGTCAATATAATCTCTGAGCCATGCAGACTGAACCGCCCAATTCATCTCCATCACAACGATTACAGCCATCACTCAAAAAGATTTTTTGGGGGGACCAGGGCTTTGCACACTCAGACAATTTGTTTTCCATGTCGTGCCTTACTCATACGCACACAGCGCTGTGCTCCTGCGCCTCAAATGCTGGTAATAATCAACACTGAAGTGACGGAGGGGAAAAAATTGGTCAAATTGTCTGTTTCTGAGGATCCACTCAAACACTGATCAAAGTGCCTTCACCCTTTCTGTCTGTTGGTATGTAACAACCTTATGCCTTAATCCCTTGAGCACAGTCTGTGACCCTCACACCTACCATAGACCAGGACAACCACACAACACAAAACTGCATTCACACAGAAGAATATACTATACAATACATGGCGCACAAGACATTGCATTTTGTAAAAAATGAACAATAACTTGTCTTTAGCACAACTTGTTACAATATTTGGACAGCCAAATGTGTGATGAAGTATGAGGATTAAATTCAATGTTGACCTGACTACATAAACATGAAGGGTGTTTCATGAATATTTATGTAAAAGAACAAATGTATGTTTGTGCAAAATGTGCCTTACTGTGGGTCACCCGCTCTCTGGCAAAGGCAGTTAAACATCGTATCTCAAAGAACTCCACGATCAAACAATCTTCTGAACCAAAACCAGAGTTTTTACTATTTGTTGTTTTCATATCACTATGATGAAAGCACATTAAAAGGTTGAATACTTACAACTCTATTCATCTATGTAAAAGTGGAATCTCAATTAAAAGAACAAGGTAAACGGTTCCTGATTGCTCCCCCACCTGCCTGTCCTACATGCACTGAAGGGCACAGGCAGGATGTGCAAGAGTGTCAAAGATGTTATGCCACAGGGTGTTCTGGTGATGCTCTCCTGATGGCACCCCTGCGTGAACTCTCAGGGTACTTCAAAGACCAGATGGTCTGCCCTATATATGCCAGGCCACGCAGGAACGACAGAGCTGTGCAGACAAAAGTGATGCTTTATGGAGAATCCTCTTTCAATCAAAGCCAGAGAGACAGTGGAAGATTTCATAAAACCATGCATAGGTGAGGCAGTGAACACAGATTAGATAAGGAAGCTAGGCTACAGAAAGTTCAAAATAATCAGAAAATACCAGATGTGTCTGCACCTCTAGTCTTACAGGGAAAGAGATGTTATGGCCTTGTTGAAACAGTACATGTCTTGAGATTAAACTAGTTGAAATTCTAGCGTTGGAATGACACACGGTCATTCGCTGACAAGGCTATATGCCACTGGGCTCATTATCTGGAGAATAGCTCCGCTATACCTTGACATCTCAGTCACTAGCCCTGTTTTGAGAGATCATCATAAGGCATTTCTGCCTCACACCAGCTTACCCGAATCTAGAGTTGCTTCACCAAATAAGGCTGTGAAAGTCCTTTCTCAAACGATAACTGGGAGTTTGTGTCTACTGCACTGCACTACATCACACTAGATTTGTCTGGGCGTCTTCACGCCTGAAATCCTTGGTTAGACCACAGTATCACAGCAGCCCATGGTCTAACATCTGAAACATATCATTGAGTTTGATGAGCAAAAGCGCAAAACTTGACCAGACTGACCCACCAGCCACACTGCTTTCATTTTCACCATCGGGCTAATGTGTTTCTGTAAATACCGCCAACGACCGTTTTCCTGGAAATGCCTCCATTTCTTCAAAACAGCCAATTACCCAGCATCTCAGCGATTACTGTTTTTCCCCCAACAGAGAATCTAACCTTCAACACATCAATTTGTTTCGGACTGAGATAAAAAAATATATATATTTAGTCACCCAACAATAACACAGCTGCTGCCGAAATGGAGGATGCTCATGTTCTCATTTATGAAAGTAGAACAGCCTTGTCACAGAGGTAGAATAACTTGCAGTCTCACCACTAATCCTGTGTGAAGGCCCCATAGATATAACCTTGGAGGAGCCTTTAAGGCAAACACACAGAGACAAAAATGACATGAAACACAGGAAACACGTCTGAGGAAGGGCTCACAGGGCCGAAATGTCACAGCAAAATTCTGGTTGCAGCGGACTTTTCTCTTGATTTAGAACTTGACTTTTTGTCCTGCTCCCATGTTTTTAATTGGATGTGCGTGCTTTGATTGCAATTTCATGATATACAGGGAAAACACCCCGGCCTCTCTTGGTCACGTCGTCACGGTTACCCAGGCACTTCAGAAACAACTAAGTCTAAACCAGTCAGTCATTTCTTAGAATTTCAAAACATGCATCATTTGTGGTCAGCTTTAAAGACTTTAAAATATAAATGTGTACTTGAAACCTTAGAACAGACAAGAAACCAGATTGACTTAGCCTGAGGTATGCAAAAGCTCCTCGTAGACTCCCTTACATGTCTTCTGGAATGGTTTCAGTGAAAGAGACGGAGAGGGAAACTACAATTCCATTGAAATTCGCCAAAAGACCAAAAAAAACTTTCAAAACAGGGAACAGGGGAAAAAAAGCATTTCTCTGAGTCCTGACCCCAAGACTACTCAGCAATCTGTACTCTTCTTCCACCTTCAGTGCCCTGCCTACCGGAGGACCAGTGGGGGCTTTAGCTGAAGGAAATGTGAGGGAGTGCTGGCGCTTTGATCCAGAGACCCATGAAAGAGTGGTGTAGCAAAGCCATTCCCTCTATGTTTGGTTCAATAGAGTATCGATCCGGACGTGCACAAAGAAAGGCAGATATATTTGCTTATTAGCAAGACCGGTCTTGTTGGGGCCACATTAGAGATGTGTGCGAGTCCTGAAGATGAAAGGGAAAATGGGGGCTGATGAGAGAGAAGGGGGTCCGTTCAGAGTGAGTCAGCACATCTGTATCACCACCGGAGGTGTCTGTGCCACTTGGAGAGGCTGGAGGAGGGTGGGGGGTGGTGGGGGGGCATTTGAAATGTAAGACGACTGAGAAGCAACTAGGTCATGAAATAAGTCACGTTTTTCCTCTCTCCCTTTTCACTTGCACGCACCATCCCTCCCGTTCATGACGTTATGATATCCAGGCACTTTTTGGAGTAATCATGGCTGTCATCGATTGGCACGGGATCGACTCCGGTCTCGTAGCTTCATCTTTCATCCGAGGAGAGAGCCGTGGCTGTAACAGCACCAGCAGCAGCAGCACCAGCAGCAGCAGCATCAGCGGGAGAAGACCGCGGCTGTGCATCGACAGCTCCTCGGTCAGGCATCGGCCTCGTGTCAGATCGACGGCCTCTTTAGCATTCAGTTTGATATTGGCATCCGATAGAACATTTTCTCCTCATGTTTCAAGACATCGAGGCTCCAGAGACTGCCAGGGGAGTGCTACTGATAACACCCCCCACCCCCCCTCGCCAACCCGAGTCGATGGGTCCAGATTAGGGCTGCGGGGCTGCGGCTGTAGTGCGTCTGAGCCCTGGTAAAGGAGTCGGTGAGAAACAGGCAGGCGGAGGCACTCAGGTGCCTCTCACGTGCCTCAGAGACTGCCACCCACACATCACCCAGGAGCTGTCTGTCTGGAGCTGCCCAAGCCTTGGGGTCAATCAGTGGCTGTTGCCTGGCATCGATAACACGACTAGACCGCTCCTACTATTGGTCCACATCCACCACCGAAGGGCTTCAATTACCTTTATCACATCAGACTGCCCTGCCCCAACTTAATCAGCCCGGGCAGGAGCTCACGTCTGCCCCATCCGCCCACCCAGACGCAGACGGACGCAGACGGACGCAGACGGACACACACACACACACACACACACACACACACTCTCACACACACTCTCACACACACACACACACACACACACACACACACACACACACACACACACACACACACACACACACACACACACACACACACACACACACACACACACACACACACACACACACACACACACACACACACACACACACACACCATGATGTGCACTTGAGGTGAATATGAGTTGAACTGAACGTATGGCTCACAGAGCGGTAGTGACAGCTTATAGGTAAAAGTGTCTGGCAAGCTGTCAATAGACTCAGCCTTTCAGAAACAATTTGTCACACCTCCCACTTCATGACTGGCGACTCTTAACTCAAACAAAATCCCCTTTCTTCGCCAAGACATGGCATAGAAACAACACGAAGGGACCTTTTGGACTCATTAGGGGGAAAAAATGACCACATCCAGCATCGGTCAAACGATGTACAGGCACAGAGAGAGAGAGAGATGTGCGTAACTTCCAGGCCGCACACAGATAGTCCTCCCTCTAAATATGTTTATTGGAGTGAAATAGCAGGCTGACGTAAGGCGCCCTGAACAAGAACAAAATAAATCTCTGAATAAATCTCTGGGCAATTAAGGATAAAGCAAGGCAAGACACTCCCTGGCGGCACTGGAGGAGCATACAGGGGGGTGCGGGGGGTGCGGTGAGCCAGCGTAACGCTACGCTCATCACTGCTGTCTCCTCTGAGATGCATCAACGGGACCTGACTATCTCCCCTAACACCGGCACCAGAGAAAGCTAGTCCTTTTCACTCCATCATCAACAACCACAGCTCATGGTCTACGCAGAGTGAGTGTGTGTGTGTGTGTGTGTGTGTGTGTGTGTCTGCGTGTGTGCGTCCCTTCCCCCATGTCCCAAAAGGCAGCCTCTCTCTGCATGCTCCTCTTCATATGCTGAGAATCTCTACTGCATTTCCATGGATCACGCCACACCTCTCTCACCTTTCCCCCAAAGGATTCAAAACAGCAATAATGCAAAATCACACTAGAAAAATCTAAATATATCACTAAAATACATGAAATAATAATAATTACTACCACCACCCTGGCAAAGTTCAATTTCTACTATTAATACTACCACTACTACTACTACTAATAGTAATAATAATAATAATAATAATAATAATGATTATAATAAATTGTTTTTACAGAGACAATGCATTGCGAAAGAAAGACCAGACACTACACTGCGCGTTTCATGACCGCCCAATTTTTTGCGGCCAGCCAAATACTGTATGTTGTGTGAGACTATGACGAGGGTACAGCTGGGCCACAACGCTGAGAGAGTATCTAACAGTCCCCCACCCCCACCCCATCTCTCCATTTCTTCATTACGCCAGTCTGCCTCCCATGCCACCACCCCAGGCCCCAGTCAGAGGCAACCTTATTAGTGCTCCCCACAGGCCGCGAGTGCTGAAGGCAGGCAACCAGCCTCTGACAACGGCTTACCTCATCTGCCTGGGGACCCACACCGTGCAGTGTGTCTCCTAATGTGGCCAGGTTTGGCGGCAGTGACAAAAGTAGCAGGCATTTGCGAGTGCTACTGCACAGGCTTCCTGTCCTGTCCTCTCCATCACTGCTGCTTGTGATGGCTAATTTGTGTTGTCAATTAAGCATGAAAAGCATTTGCAGCGGATGCTAATGTCACCACACCTTTAGGAGTGTAAAAACAGGACGTCTGTACTTACCCTGTTAGCACGACAACAAAATCCATTACATTCCATCCGTTTCGGAGGTAGGAGCCTTTGTGAAATGCAAACCCGAGAGCGATGATCTTAATGCCAGCCTCAAAACAAAATATTCCAATAAAGTATGGTTCGGTGTCATCCTGTTGGAACAAAAAGAAATGTGTGAGCCAAAATCATATTTATTAGGCAAAGATAGACAAGAGGCAACAATTAAAAAATAATAAAATGCCTTGGGGAGCTTGCAGTTACAACAGTTGTGAGGGAAAACGAGCTGTGTGAATTTCCACAGCACAAGCGCATGACAGCGTTAAAACACTAAGACCTTCGGAGTCTCAAGCCACAGAGCAATTTCCCTCTTCTGTCCCTAAATGATCACTGTGGCCCTTAAATCAGCCTGGGTTCTCATTAGAAACAGAGTCCTGTGACTGCAGCGGCAGAAGTCCTTGTCTTTCATCAAGTCATATTAAACCCCAGAGATAGGCCGACATAAATTCTAATGCACTCCAACAGAATGTAATTTCCTGCAAGAACCTTAAATGCACAGCGCTCTGCTGTAACTAAACTGAAGCAAACTTGCAATATATGGTTGGCAAAAACTGCCATTTTCTTTGTCCAGCATAACATCTTCTAGTCAGGCATACCCTGTCTTGTGTTGATGTCTACACTAATAGTTTATATTTAAGTTAATAAGCCTGTCACTGTTTGCTTGAGAAATGGCAGGCTTGGTTGTAATCGTCTTGAGAAAACAACACATGGGGCAACATTTGAGTTAGAAGCAGAGCGACTGTGGGGTGTGTCTCTCAACAAAAACTCACATAAGACGACTGAAATTTGATCTCCCTTCATGTCCAGTCGCGATAACATCAATATGTCAAGCGAGTCATTTGCCAATAATCCACAAGGGTCAATCTACTCCAAGAGTGCAGCTGCGAATCTCCAATGCTGAATCAGAACTCTCCTTCATCCTCAGCACGGCTTTGCCACCAGCGGCTTTAAGACCCCTTTGATTGGGTGAAAAGCCTCACAGCATTTACCCCTTCATTGGTATGACTTAACAACAGAGATCAGCTGGCAATTTTGAGGTGGGGAGGGTGGGGGTGTCTAAGGTGCAGTAGCAATCAAACAGAGCCCTGTGTGGTGCCTGTTGGCTTACAAAGCAGGCCTGGAGCTAAATCCCCCCCTCGGCCCCCGGGAGACAGCCACACCCTCCCTGCTGACATGGCAACAATTAGCCAAGAATACTGACTGCCAATCCATACAGCTCAATTCAGAAGGCAGACCACTATTAGGCATAAATTAGGGATGAGCAGCAAGTGATACTCTGGGGAAGAAGATTCAGGTTTATTTAGCAGACGTTATGATGTGCACGTCGCAGAAGCATGCTCTGCAGTGAATGTCCTGCAGTTTGTGGCGCATGTTAGACAAACAAGAAATGGCTCTCGATGAATGCACACAGACAGACACAGAAAGAGAATACTGGACTATTGAGAATCAAGATATGTGGAAAGGCTGAGAGACTCACCAGACGCTCCGACATGGGGGTCTTGTCACTCGCCGGTAAATGCTGCTCGAGGGCCAGGACAATGCAGTTGGCGATGATGGTGGCTAGAATCATGTACTCAAATGGAGTGAGAGAGTCAAAGAGTGTAACAATGGAACTGAAGCATTAAAACATTTGGGGTAACATTACAAACAATGCTCCATTAAGATTCCTTGAGTTTTTTTTTTTCTTTTTTTACAAAGAATCTCGAACAATAATGGCGGAAAAAAATCATCATGAGAGACACACAGGGATAGAATGAGGCAGATGAGAGGAGAGGAGAAGAAAGAGACAAAGAGAGACAGAGAGACAGAGAGAGAGAGAGAGAGAGAGAAAGAGGGAGGGAGAGCAAGACAAAGAGAGGGAGAAGGAGAGCAAATATAATCTGAGCTGTAACTTTTCTCTATGCATTTTTCTGTGGCTGACACATGCTTTTATTTATGGATGTTTCCTGCTGCCTCAGATGCTCCAGGGGTCTATATGTGTGTTTATGTGTGTGACTGAGTGTATTATGTGAGCGTGTGTGTGCGTGTGTGTGTGTGTGGATGCGGAGGAGAGGGACAAGCTCACGGGAGGAACCTGATGAACTAACTACATCCAGGGCCCCTTCTGCGTCACTCGCATGCCTAGATCTGATCAGGGTTCTCTCTAATAACACTCTCCAAAGCACTGTCGAGGGCCAGCTGTCTGTGTCAGAGGAGGGCTGGTGTCACATCTTAACGTAAGAGCACTGCTCATATGCAGCAAGCATATCCCCCAGGATAATGAAAGATTAAAGATGAAAATGTGCACATCAATACACACCATTAGGTTAAGTGACTATTGTAATGCCAGCATGCCATAAAGGACCTGAAATGTATTTATGCATGTAATAGATCTGTGCTGTTCGTCAGTGTTGCTATTAAGATACCTGTAAGAGAACAACAGTAATCTACTAACTTGCTTTACCATAAATCCATAATATATGCCCCCCACCCTCCCTCTATGGAATTTACATTACAATGGAAATCCATTTTTTTTGTCTTCCTTGAGGATTGTTTAGATTGCATTGTTTAGGCTATTGCCAGTGAGTCTTCTGCAAAATTATATCCTCACACCCATCAGTTGGCCTACAGTTGGTTTTCCTCTACATATAGCACTCAACATTTGCTTAATGCATTCCACAAGCTCCTGGCACAACTGGCCGTTTTAGTGTTGGCTAGCGAAAACATGCTGGCGAGTTCAGGACCCTGGAGAGGGCACTTGTTCAACTCCTGGCAAGGCATACTTTTTGACAAGGCTTGAGCTCCAAACAAAAAACGAAACGTTCAGATAGCCTCAGTGCTAAAACTTTTATCACTAAATATTAAGATTTTGCGGACGTTTGAAAGATCCAGTGTAGGATGTCTAAATCCAAATGAGCATATTGTCACAATAAGGAACGATTAGCTGTTAAAATAAATCGGCGACAATTGACGCGGTTTAGAATTAATGTCAGTAAGCTACAGAAAACCCACATGGTATAGGAACTCCCCACTATTGTGTTTTGAGAGGACTGCACCAGTCGGGGTTTACTAAGCTGGGGAGCAATGGACAGCGTTTCATTGGCGGCTATAAAAACGAAGCGGTGATTGTGTTATTTTGCAATGCTTTGTCGGTTGCTAGGACTGGCTGGAGGTTCATTGCCTTATACAAAAAAGATCGATACCGCAGTGGCTTGCTGAAAAAGGCAGCTTTCCTTGAAGCAATGGTTTCTGTAGCTTAGCCACATAGATCAAGTAGGCAACACATTCAAGGTTTCCTTGGCTCGATAGCTTACACGTTGCAGTAATGTGTCGAGCCGAACTATGATGGGTGTAGCCAACAACGTTTTAAAAGTAAAAAGGTAGTAAACCATGCACAGAATTGTTAAAGCAAAACATCAATTTCTATCCAGCGTCCTGATTTCATGAACACTGCGCTGTCTGTGCCTAGATGCCACTGACTCACTTTCTGCCCTTAATGGACATGGGCATGTCAGACAACACCCAGGTGATTAGGTTACTTAAAGGAATAATTTGCACAAATTACAAAACACAGTCCGTTTCAGTTCTGAAACGCTAGGCTATGTGGAGCTCCGAAAAGAAATATCAATATGGCTCACGTTTGTAAACTTTGGTGGTGTTAATTAATCAACATCTTCATTCTGCCAAATAGTGGTAGGCTAAAGTGGTAAGTGATAAGAAAGGGATTCGCTAAATAAAAACAAAGCCATAAATAATACGGGTAATTACAAAACAATTCTTAAAAGTAGGCTATGTATGGAACATCACATACAAGACTGTTTTAAGCTTAAACGCAATTAGTTCCATCTGAAAGGATATGGCCATTCGGTTATTTTCTTTGCATATTTCCGTATGATGTTATCTTCGCTGAAGATGAAAAGGGACCGGTTGACAGTGAGACAGCTTTGTTTGACAGGGATTGGGTTATATATGGCCATTGTCCTGGCTCTTTGGGCCATTGACTGCTTGTACACCCTCGGGCCGGCTGGGGGGCCTCCCTGCCGGCTTGCCCCCCTTCCACTACTCGCTGGACTGCCACCTCCATATCGTAGATCGTCTTCGAAGCGAGCCATTCTAAAAACGCGCAGATCTCACTGTAGAAATCAAAATTGACATCAGAGAGAGCATAGATAAGAAGCATCACAACGCACTGTGTTGTCCCAGCCACGAGTTTTCATCCGTATCCAATATCCAACAGGGTGCTGTTCAATAATTGTATATTACAACAATGAAACCTTCCCCAATGTTCCTTTCGGAATTCTTCGGCCAAAATAAATGCTCAACATTTCTCCCGATCATTCCTGATAATCCATAAAATTGACTGAAGTTTACACGACAAGATAATACAATCCTTCCATGCGCTTCGTGGTATCCAAAATGCAGTGATTTCCGTAAGGTTTGCAGTTCAAACTAGTGCCTTGGTATGTACAAAAACAGCAAAATCATGCAGCAGCAACAGGGACAGCAAATGTCTGTTACTAGGCATGCAAAAATCACTCTTAGGCTACAAATTAATAATGGAATAGAGACTGAATGAAGACGTTTGCTATTTGAAGCTCATATGTGATGTTAACTGCAGACGTCTCCCTCTCACGCCCTTTCTGGCAGTTCTTGAAATATTGTCCTTAATCCAGTAATTTCAATGCAACAGTCTGGCTAAAATCGGGATAAGATTGGCACTTCTATTTCGCTAGAAATCACGCTGGCAATGAAAATTTTACCGATTTCTGCAGCCGCTGCTTCTTCTGAACCAGATCACATGACTAGAAAGCACTCTGTCAGTGGCTCCACCTGTGCCGTTACAGTATCCATGGCAGTGGGGTAAAAAGCGGCGAGCATCTCACCCATTTAGCGGAGCGAAAAGATATGCGGATACATTCTCAGGATTCAAACTCAGTGCAGACATCAGTATTTGAATGGCACAGACGCAAATAATATCGCACTTCTATCTGTGCCTCGATGGAGGGGTGGGTCCGAGAAATGGGACCATCTGGCCAGGACGCGCAGTATGACTGGCGAAGCCTTTCTGGACTGAGACCATCCCTCTCTAGACACATTAATAACTTAAAGCATGATCCTTCAGAAACACAATGAAATCAAATTATGGCGGACCCCGAACGAGAAAGTTCTTGGTGATTATATAAAAGATGCAACATATGGTGGGAAAGCAGGCGATCCAAATTGTGGGTAATATGTAAAGAAAATAATGCGCTCAAACATCTGAACATCTTTCAATTGTCTTTATTTTCAGATAATACTAGTAAAACCCACATAAGACAACGATTCTCAGCACTGATTAACCGATTTCATTATTTTACCCTGGAGTACTAAGCCATCAGCTTATTTTCTTCAGCAAAGTGGCCATTCCAACATTGTGGCCTCTGACACATCTCCCATCATTCTGTACACATTTGGTAAAAAATATAATTGTAAAATAATTGTCGTATCATTGCTACTTTCCTATCCCACATTCATTTCAATCTAAAATCTATGATTTAATGCAAGTAAGAGCATGCAGTTCACTACCACACACATCCACTGGCACCACATTTGAATTCATAGTCTGATAGAGGATCATTCAACAATCAAACATGTGCTTTTTCTATAGGGCAGTTTTTTTTTTTTTTTTTTAAATGTGCTCTAGTACCACCATATGCTCAATTTAGGAGTGGTACATGGCGATCACATTAGATTAAAAGATTTAAAAAATCATGTAAAAGCACAGGCGGAGAAGCCTGTGGACTCATGGTTTGGTGGCCTGGAGACTGGCAGGGCTGGCGGTCTGTGTGCGGGAGAGTGGACCAGGGGGCAGAGGACCAGGTGTCTTCCGTGCGGGGCTCACCTGGCTCTGGCCCAGGGCACGTGCAGCGTACCTGCACTTCGGCGAGCGACACTGACAGCTCAGGTACTTGCTCTTGACCTTCCAGAAGTGCTCACCGTAGTCAAAGCTGGGACGACAAGCAGGAGGAACAGTAATGAAATGACTTGGCAGAGAAGACGGGGAAAAACAAGAGTATGTACAATACTTTTTTTTTTGAGAAACGGAGAAGTAACGATGACAGTGGAAGTGGGGAAGCGTGCAAATGTTCTTTGGAATCGATAATGCATTTTTTTTTTTTATTTCAATTAATTTTTTTTAGATACCATCTCCAAGACAACATGATGCTCTTTTTGCCAGGCTCACAGGCTGGACTTTTCCCCTCCTTTCCCCCTTTTCTCAAGCAACCGCAAGTTCACAACAATGGACAGGGTCATTAACATGTATCTATCTACAGTCAGACACTGAATAGGTTAACCCGCTCGTTCAACTATGAAGACAGGAACTTCCTCTTTGAGGTTGCCGGTAGCAGCACTTACCCCAGTTCCTCTCCGACTCTGATGTGCCTGCAGGAGAAGAGAGCCACCCGGGGGAAGCGGAGGTCCTGGTGCTTGGTGAACACTCGGACAGGGAACAGGTTAGGCTCACATAAGTGGTTCAGAAACCGGGCCACATTGCCATAGAACTGGGCGTCAATACAGTAGACATCACCGACCTGGCAGAAAGCAGGGAGCAGACCGTGAGGATTTTCCCAGTGATTGCAATCAATGAGCTCACGCACGGGTAAAAACTGTTAAACAGAATTTCGGAGTGGAATTGCAAAGGCATGGCAACTCCATTGGATTTCGTATTACAGCCCTGTGATCTAATGTCACAGCATCATTTTGCAAGTGATCACAGATTTCTGCAGTGACTACAGCTGAACTGAAAAAAACAGATTTCCCCCTTCCCAGTGAGTTGCTATCTGTGCTACAGCACCCCCTGTTGGACAGATGAGAATTAATAAATGATAACGCCACCGCATCACATCACATAAGCACTCACCACAGGGTTTGTGGGGACATTTTTAGCAGCATAAAACCGGATTAAAAGGAAATACCTTGTTGTCCAAATTAAAGAGGAAGGCGTCGTTTCCTCTCGTGTTGGCCTCTTTATCAGTGATTATTTCTCCCACATACCTGCAAGACAAGCACCCCCCCAGATGAGTTTTCGATCTGTCCCAAGGTAGATAGCGTCTAAGGGATTTGAACTGACTTGAGGGTTCATGTGTCTGTGCTTACTCGCAGACGAAGGAGCCCTCGGGGATGTCCTGCAGCGCTCTTACTCCCCAACCCATCTGATCGGTTCGGAAGACCTGGAGCCTAGTCCTGAAAACACAGCAGGAGCGAAGCAACCTGATTAAAGAGCAATTTGGTATCAATCCCTTCAGAGGCTCGGTGACCGCACGGAGCTTGTTAAATGTTTATGAGCTGGATGAAGTGTCAGTAGGCTGAGAAGAGGAAGAGACAACAGTACCGGAGTCCGTTCTGTACCACGCGATTCCGGCACGACCTCCAGCACGAGCAGGCGTGGTTGCACTCAAAGAGGTAGGGCGGGTCATCCCGAGAAAACTCCGGAAGCAAACGGCCCTCCTTTAACAATAAACAACAGATTTTGCATTATTTTGCATTATTGGTCCCAATACTAAGTTTGGCACTATATATCACTACATGGCATTGGAACATACCTTGTCATACCAGCTACGTATACTAAGCTGGCCACAAACGCAGTTATTGGAGGAGCAGTCATCTTTGCATTTGCAGTGCTGAGGGGAAATACAGACGCAGAGAACGGCATAGAAATTTGTTATCGGGACTCTAGTCTGTCTGCGTTTAATCATTGTGGTATAATGAGAGCACGTCACATATTGACTGACTAAACCGTCGCGACAGAATTGCCTGTTCACCTGTAAGTGCGTGATGTTTTCATCAATATTCATTTGGGACGTGCAGCAGTTTTCAGGGACATATTTGAAGTTGCTGGGGCAGGGCTCGTGATCCACTCCATTCACACAGGAGATGGGGACCATCTCGTATCCTCGAGAGATATCCCTAGAAGAGAGATTGGATATAGATTAATAACATCACATCTATATCTTTGAAGACCAAATTCATTTTTCAATAGATGGACAATGAAGGACTAAGGACTAATGGCGGAGCTGCAGAATATGAACTAGCACTCACACATCTTAGAAGATATTAAAATTACTTCTAAAAGGCCATTTGTAGAACATGCCCTTTCGGTTATGCATGAAGGAAATATTAAGGAAATAATTAGATTATGAAATGTGCAGTGAAAACACAAAAGGTTAAATAAAACATTATGCTTTACACTAATCATATCTATTTATAAACATATTACTCATAAAATATGTCTTATTGTTAAATCAGAACAATTAATTGACAATGGTTTCTCCCACCTCTGATATGAAAAACAAAACCCTCTGAAGGCAAAGCATCTAAATACTTAAAAAACAAGACTTACCAAGCGATACATAAAGGAAAAAATAATTCACTGATATTCTTTGCTTCTTTATAACTGGGAGACTTATAAAGAGAGAGAGAGTAACTGTGGCTGATGAAGGTGCGGTTCTCATCTTACTTGCTTATGACTCTCTCCCCCTGGTTATCCCTGCCCTTCCTGGCGTCCGTCAGCTTCTTGTTGGTGTTGAGGATAGTCCAGAGTTTGGAGTTGGGCCGGCAGCGCTCCAGAGGGGTCTCCCCGTCTCGATTCCTCATGTTGACGTCCGCCCCCCGGGAGAGGAAAAGCCTGGGAAGTGTGGAGGAGGTGACGTAGTCATGAGACTGGTTGTTATTATATGGCAGGAAAGAGCAAACTCCGGCCCTTTCCAAAACGTGTTACTTCGCCCTCTCCCTAGCCACTCACATTTCGCTTGCATGTCGTTCACTTTGAGGGTCCGCCATGTTAGGGACCATCCGAAACCAATTACTGTTAAGTGGTAGTCAGTTACAAACCTTCCAACGCCAAGTGAACATCGACGCTCACTTATCAAGTGTGTGTGTGTGTTAATGCTGCATGTCATGGAGGACATTACAAAATGTCAGATCCATGCGAGGAAAAACCCCTGGTTCAGTGCTAACCAGCTTACACTAGGCAGAGTGAAGATTGATCCACGCCGAGTGTGGTATTGTAAACCTACGCACTAATGAAAGAAACTTCATTAAGCTGTGACGGTGCTTCCCACCCGAGTTCACTTTAATAGGGGGAGTGGGTAGGGATTCGTTTTTTTTTTTTTCTGGAAGGGCCTGTGTTGCGTGTTCTTTGCCTTAATTCCATTTGTCTGTTCAGACATTTTTTTTAACGCAAGAATTCTTAGCTAGAGTATTTCTTTAGCACTCTCCATTACTATTTACTGTTGTGCCGTTAACGGTCATGTGATTTATGCCTCTGATCACGCTCACACACACCACAACTGGAACCAGCCTCTACCAGCCTCTTTGCTTGTGGATTTGAACGGAGGGGAATGCACCAGGCTCTGACTGGTTTGCGTATGTATTTCTGTGTCATGTCTGAATTCCACATGCGTGCATGAGACCTCGGAGGTCTCATGCATATTTAACCGCCCAAAGCATTCCCCCCACCCCCCCACCCTTCTAGAAGCTCCTCTCACATCACAGAGTCGAGTCGCTCCTCGTGGACGGCAATGTGCAACGGCGAGTCTCCGTAGATGTTGACGGCGTGGAGGTCAGAGCCCATCTCCAGCAGCAGCTGCGCCACGTCGTCCAAGCCGGAGAAGGCTGCCCAGTGCAAGCAAATGTTCTCCTCCT
The DNA here is from genome assembly GCF_963854185.1 of Sardina pilchardus. Classification (NCBI taxonomy): domain Eukaryota; kingdom Metazoa; phylum Chordata; class Actinopteri; order Clupeiformes; family Clupeidae; genus Sardina; species Sardina pilchardus. The sequence continues at coordinate 17,977,334 of NC_085001.1, read as the reverse complement.
GAGAGACAGAATGGAAAAACGTTGGAATTGATTCCTCCAAAGGGGAAAAAAAAACAAATTAAAGGAAAAATATCCTGGGTGAGCCATGTTTGCTGAGGTCGTCATCCCTGTATGATATCTCAAACAGGACCAAGTGTGGTGGGGGCCCACAGAGGCACCCATTAACAGCTTGGCTCCACGTCTTCAGCTGTATGGGAGCGTCACCATACTGGTCACATCATAGAGCACTTTACAAGACCTCCACACTCATCCACCATCACCTTTAGCTCCCCTCCCACATCCCAGCTCCTGGGGGGGGGGGGCTGCATTTCAAATCTGGAGCTTTAACCGATGTATGAGACAAGGGTGGAGCGTTGTCTCTACCAGAGATGATCTGAGTGACAGGACACCGAGCAGAAGAGCATGTGGGACAGCACAGGGGCGACACACACTGACCTTGTCCCTCACGTGGACATCGGCGCCTTTGGACAGCAGCAGGTGCACCTGGTCCTTGTGCTTGTATTCAATCGCCCACGTGACCGGGGTCCATCCACCATCGTCCTGAAACCAAAAAACAAAACGATAATAATTAGACTGGGTAAACCCAGCCTGATCTGCCAGATTTCGCTCTGCAGCTCAGGCTGGAAACCTGCACATACAGTATATCTCTCCTGCTTCCTGTCCACGTTTGCTGGAATCAATCACAAACGGGCTTATCCACCAGGCGCACCCGGATCGCTGGTCTGATCGGTTGAAGGACAATCCAAATGCGTACAGAGTCATTTGAACTATGTCCATTGATCATGCCTTTTGTGCAGTAAAAATACAGTGCTTACTCCCCAGACTAATGTTGAATCTTAAAATATTGAGCCAAATCTGGTAGTAGTCAGGCTAAATAATAATAATAATAATAATAATAATAAAACAAAGACAACACCGTCAGTGCCTCCTACACAAAGGCACAAGGTAATCTGCTCCCAATCCTGACACTTTACATCACGAGACACATACAGTACAAATCACTGACGAGGCCTCAGTCTCTACCCCGGCCATTTTATCTTTCTCCTCCATCCAGGTGTTTTCCCTGCGTCTTTGCTCTCTTGTGCATCGCAGAAGTAATGTCAAGGCCTCGGAGATGCCGGAGTTATGTTTATTTTGCCGACAAAGGTTAGGGGCTGTCATGTTCAATGTATTTAGCAGAGAAAATGCAAGTCTGATGCTTTCCCCTGTCGCCTGCACGCACGGACTTTGATGGTTATCCACATGAATACGTTTTCCCTGCAGGGGAGCGGGCCCCAGGGAGCCCTCTATAGGGCACAAGCCATCTCTGAACTACTGCGCTTCTAATGGGAGCAGACAGGCCTCCCGACCACGCCGCCCTGACCAGATCAGCCACCAGATGAGCTTTCTGAAGGGCGAATTGGTGGGGGTGTATGTGTGTGTGTGTGTGTGTGTGTGTGTGTGTGTGTGTGTCTTTCTGCACAGGTTTGTCTGTGGGTTATCAGAACACCTTGAACTTGGTCTGTATAACATAGCGCAATGCCATAGCAACACATTTAATAACCCTGACAGCAAAAGACAATAGATTAAAAAAAATACAAATGCCATTTTTCAGGATAAAGGGTGCAAATGAAAAAAATATCATAGTAACCCGATGGCAACTGACAATAGATACGAATAAACACCAATTCCATTTTTAGGCTAAAGGGTGCAAAATTCAAATAGTCATTGCACTGTTTTGGTTAACTATGTAAATGTACTTGTAGTCAGAATGAAAACGGACAAAGCTGTGTACAATTACCTGACAGTTCACATCTAGAGAGGCCACAGTGAGCAGGTGCTGCATGATGCTGTAATGGCCCATTTTAGCTGCCAGGTGCAGACATGTGGAGCCACTCAGGTCCTGGAGCAAATACGATTGTAAATGATCACTGGCAGGAATCACAAGCAGGAAATTGGCAGAGGATGCAAGCAGAGCTGGGATCAATGAGTAATGTACAGAGGGATGTAAACACGAAACATGAAAAGGATGCCACTTATCATGAGCCCAGGCCTTAATCAAGAGTCTGGCAGAAAAGTTGGGTGTGCGTCTTTTATTCACAGTGTTTCTCTAAATGCTAGTCAGTGCATTAGCGCCACACTGAGATGATCTGGAGCGTTTGATTGTGGACACGGTACCTTCTGGTTAGTGGCTGCGCCTGCTTTGAGCAGGTATTTAACTGTTTCAAGGTGATTGTTCTGGCACGCGTACATCAGCGGGGTTCTCTGACCTTCATCACATGTGTCAAGATTGGCGCCAGCCTGTGGAGACAGAGAGGGACGGGGACACACACACACACACACAAAACATAACAACGCATCAGCATGCATCTCATCTGGCGATATAAGACACTGTGCAGTGAAAGCTAACCATCAATAAAAACACGCACCAATTTATATGAAATAAACCCATCTGGGATTAGATATGTAAATGTGATCTAGAGATGAATAAGCACAAGCACAAGTTACAGTTACGTTACTTAGCAGACACCTTTGTCCAAAGAGACATACAAAACAAAAACAATGCAATAGTTAATTTAGCCGTGAACCAATTAAAAAAGTTGATCAGACTACAGTGTCGCCTAAAGAGAAAAGCTATATAAACAACAAACAGTATCAACAACAAACAATGAACAAGTACCTGCACCAGCATGTGGCAGATCTCATTATGGCCCCCTCCTGCCGCTGCATGCAGGGGCGTCTGCCTCTTGGTGCCGTCCACTGTTAGATTGGGGTCTGCTCCCTCCACTACGGAGAGCAAAGGAAAATACTTCCAGACATCCGGATATGTACATCCAGAAGCGGGCATCCCAGGGTCCAGAAAGTAAAAGTCCTGCCATATATTCGTTCTACCTGTGCGCTTAATACAGGTAACTAACAGGTGACATCACAAATCATCTGATCTACCTGGCTGCTGATTAAGACTAGCTGGTTTACTAAATGGTTGGATCAAATACTTGGCAGGACTTTTTTACTTTCTGAAACCCGGGATGTCCACCTCTGTGCACGTCCCAGACATGAGATACTGGCCATGTTCCCCATACTGTGAGGAAGTCAGCCGTCCACCCATGGATGCTATAAGCTATACAGTATATGCCTATATGCTGCCAGGCTAAATAATACCAAAAGGTTGTGTGGCTAGCATGCCATACTAGCTCGTAGTCCCTTGCACTCCAGGGAGTCCCTCAGATGAGCTCAGAGAGAGTACTTACCCAACATCTGCATTATTGACTGCAGGTCTCCTTGTTTAGCAGAGGTAAAAAGCTGTGCTGGAGGATACTGTGTTTTCTTATATCTAAAAGGCAGAGATAAAAAGGCTTTTGTGAGTCACATTTCTTATGCGTGTAAAATAAACATCTTTATCAAAAGTGTCCCAGTGTGTATACAGTTTATGAGGAATACATAAGTAGTGACAGCACTGCATAAGGCACATTGTAAAACTGTTTACATTACAGTGTCTTTAAGTTTACCTGGAAGTTGTTTGCTCATCCAGTGCTTCCAGGATGCCCTCGAGTGTTTCTTTGGTGGCCCCCCCCTCCGCCTCCGCAGCCACGGCTCCAGTCTTGGACTTGCTGGGGGACGCCGCATAAGGGCCAATCTTAGACCTGCTGGGGAATCACATGCGTGTGGAGTAGAACATATTACAACACGACCAGTCCAAAGTCTGCCAAAGTGGACACCAATGTCTAATGGACTATGCTTATTTGAAGGTGTTTATATTCCAGCAGAAACTGTGAAGACTAAGCAAATGCTGTTCTTCCTAAACTAGACCAGAAAGGTCTGGCACTGGACAGTGGACAGAATGTGGAACCCCATCAGATAGTACATAGTCAGTGGACGTATGTCTCAACTTTTATCCGCATCTTTTCCAGGCCTTTCAGGAGAGTGAATATCAACCTATTTCTCCAGATCATGTGGAATCAAAGGAACGATGTGGGTGATACAATGGGTAAACATGAACCACAACCATGTGGTGCTTTTTCCCTCACAGAGAATCATTATCTTTGTCAAAAGGTCTTAGCGCAGGTGTTCTTGTGAGCACGAAGCCTGGAAGATCTACATGCCAACACGCAGCATGTCTACAACCTACCCCTTCAGTAAGAGATCCGTCTTGTTTTGGAGAGCGGTCGCTGTTGGCATAACAAACATGGCGTCTGGCTTGGCGATGGTGACTTCCTGCGCCTGGCTGGCATCCTCGCCACAGTGTGGGCAGTAGATCTGCCCACGGATGACTGAGGCACAGCCACGGTGGAACCGGTGTGAGATGTTGCCATCAGGCTGGCATTCCATAAAGGTCCCCTGAGGAACATTCAAGACATGGCGGACATAAATAATGTATAGGCTTTAAAGGCACATTTAGGCCAAGAGGTCATTTTTGAGCTTCCTTAATGCTATCCAAAGCCGTCCTATAATACCACAGTGACGCTAGTCTTTGAGTCGTGAATGTTAAAGCAGCAGGTAAGCAAATTTTCCGAGCAAATTCTCTGGAAAGGACCTTTCTCTTATGATGTACAAGTTCTGGTTCCCCCTTATCCTGCCATAGTATAACATTACATGCAGCAAATGTGACAAAATTCAAAGACTTCAAATGAAAGACTCAACTTACACTTCTTACACTTTATACAGTATAACATGGAACAGGTAGAGGTACTGAAGGTGTGTGAATATTTGACTAACCATCCCGACCCAAACTCTGTGAACACTGACTGGCTGGTTTGTGACTCAACAACACTACACTAGGGTGCCTCTCATTCGTCTTTTTATCTAGCCTCCCTTCCTTCCTTCCTTGATCCTCCAGCTCGTTTCCACTGAACTATAATGAACACTGGATAGACTACCCCCATTGTTGCCGCCCCATCATTTTATATCTAGATCAGTGGGAACGAGGACCGAGGAAGGAAGGGAGGATAGATAAAAAGACGAATGAGAGGCACCCTAGGACTGGCGCCTCAACTCACTGCCCGACAGAAGAAGCCACAGCGGGGGCAGCTCTGGTGCTTGACCATGCCAGCGCGGTGGTCCTCACACAGCACCAGCAGCGGGATCCGGATGGACGGCCGCATCATCTCCTGCTTCTGGATGTTCTTGCTGCAGAGGCTGAGCTGCGAGAGAAAGGAGAAATCAACGGGCACCTGCGACAGGACCACGGCCTCCAGTCAGAGCCAAACTGCCTCAAGATGTAGCCCATGTGCTTTTGAACCAGTTGCCATGGTTAATTAAAAGGCTTTCACCATATCTTTTTTCTAAACAGAGAGCCTTTGTTACTTTCCTTTTATTTTTTTTACTTAACTCACATCCGCCACAAATCAGCACCTGTTCGAAGTGGATACTGATATGACTGACATGAGCAGTGCTTTGAGCCATTTTTATTTATTTTTTTCCGTCATGCCTCAAGATCTATTGACTACAATGAGCAAGTAACTGCTATGTAGGGTGCTTTTCAGAAGAAGGTAATTATACTAAAAGGGTTTAACAATAAAAAAAAAAAATAAGAGGAGGAAAAGGCTGTATCAAATACCAAATATATCTTTACAAAATGAAATCAAATAAGTGATCAGAGAACGACCGAGAATAAGTGTATAACAGAAATAGAAAATAGAATAGAATATAGAATAGATCTGATAAGGTCATCGTGTAATGTACAACTGAACTGGAAAGTGCATACCTTTATTTGTGCAAAAGGGAGCTCAACAAAAAGAACATTAAAATAGTAATCCTCTGAAAAGAATGAATAATAATAAACTTTAACTTAACAATGAAAAAAAGTGAAACATGCAAGCATGCACACACGATCCACTCCACACTCTGTGTCCCTACCTGTCCGTCCACGCTCTCGACGGCCATGCACTTGCCCTCGGACAGCGTCAGGATCTCCTGGCTCTTGGGGGCCTCCATGCGGCAGCAGCACAGCGGGAGCTCCAGCATGGCATCTGTCTCCATGGCGTCCGGGCCATCTGACATACCTGGCGAGCCAAAAAGCAACCCGCTTCTTTCAGCTGCTCCCTGTGCACGCGCGTGTGCGTGTGTGTGTGTGTGTGTGTGTGTGTGTGTGTGTGTGTGTGTGTGTGTGTGGCGAGGTGGAAATTTGAAACAAAACCTACAGTCACATTTAGCGTTTTTTTGGCAGATGCTTCAGCGTGAAGCGACTGAGATGAGGCAGAAAATGATCCGCATACTGAATATAGGCATTAAAACAGCCAAATCCTGAGACAAAATGCCAAATAACTAACATTTATACTGCGCACAATATTATCAATTACTCAAATTAAATGTAATATGAACACAGCTAGCAGGAGAGGTGTTTGTTTAACATGGCTTATGATGCTTATGACGATGGTTTCAAAACACCACATTTCAGCCAAGATCACAGAGTATAACATTAAGCCCTACCACCAGACACTATTTCAAGTATATCAAACATTTTGACACAAAATATTTTTTTTTGACTATGTAGCAAAAGAAATGAAGCTTGCCAGACATGGGAATACTTCTTCTGACAATGTCTCTGTCTCTCATGTCGTCTGCTCACCTGACTGCAGGGCGCAGAAGATGTCCTCCTGACCCTTCAGGTCAAGCGAGTGCAGAGGGAACTCTGTATACATCTCGATCCCTCTGGCCACTTCGTGCGGTGTGTCCTTTGGGCACGTCTCGTCTGCGGACACCTCCATTTCTCTCCCCTGAGAGGGGTCTGTTCTAGAAGTATCTGCTCGGTCTTGAGGGGCCACTGCTCCTGCCTCTGCTTCTGCTTCCATACCACCATGGGTGGCGGCGCCTTCCATGGTGGAAGTTTCCACGGTGGAAGTTTCCTGCAGATCAACAAACAATTCACCCTTTACAAATCAACATAACAAACAGCTATACCATCTATGGACATTCAACACATGATAAGCGTCTTTGGGTACCTTGAAAAGCGCTATATAAAACCTATGTATTATTATTATTATTATTATTATTATTATAAGCCAAATGTTGTGGAGGTTCTCTCATTCCATTGACAGCTAAAGTCCATCTTACAGGAAACCAGAGCACATGGCAGCAAAGGAATTTTTGGATTGCACTGGCAATTAGAGTGCCGTATCCTAACCGCATTACCTCTCATCAGCGTACTGTCTCAGTACAGAAACTGAACCATACATGCATACGTGTTAGTGTGTGAATACATAAAAGTATTCCAAACAATAACTTCCTTCACAAATTAAATAACATTAAATAAACACGCAAAGGCTGTGAAGGCCACATTTGAGCTTGTCGTTATAGGAATGGAGGATATCTTTTCAAAGATCACCTGAGATGAAAACAAGGGTTGGGTTCCTCTTTTCACCACCTTTGTTTTCTTCTTGTTGACAAAGTTATATGTTCCCATTTTCCTTTTCTTTTTCTTTGAAACTAGAAAATAAAATTCACAAAAAAAGAAGACTTGACAACAACTTCACAACATCAGACAAACATATAGTATCTCTGCGCATAGACTACCAGTACAAAGTTAACAGTAGTTTAAAATACACTAAAGAAGTGTGCAAACTGAAATGAGAAAATGAAGCTAGCCATGAGGTTGACCTGTTCGGGGCAATGCAGATGGCTTCTGAGTCCGAGGTAGCTTGATATGCAGTGGCTTCTCTACTTCTCTTACTGCTGTGGCTGGGGATTTGTCTTTATTAAGCATCTATGTGGAAAGACAAAACAAAACAAAAAACAGTCCTTGCATAGTTAAATCATTCTGATGAGATCCGCTCTCTAAACTTCATGACTTGAATAATGCTGTTCAAGTCAAAACTGCCGTGCTCTGACTAAACCTACTATACCTTCTGAAATAATAATTCATTCATGAACCAAATGGAACTGACACAATCACTCGGGCTTTACCTGGAGTACATGAGGAGCAGGGGCGGATTTCACCATGGACTTCCAAGCCATGCGGCTCTTTCCTGGAGAGGGATCGACAACTCGCCCGCGCTCCTGGTGTCCTCCGCTGCCCTGCCCTGTGGGTGCAGCTGTGGTGGATGGGGACTGAGATGCATGCCCCGACAACAAGCCCCCTGGAGCCAAACCCAGGGTCTCTTCAGAGCTGGCGCCATTCTGTTTGTTGAGCTGGAGGCCATTATTGGCAAAGACGGCTGCTTCCTGAGGAACAGTGCCATCAGGTTTTTGGCAGAGGAGGGTGTGACCGCTCGCCCCTCCTCCCACTAGAGTGCTCTGGTGGGCGCCTGCTTCCAGCTTTCTCTTTGGCTTTCTACCCCTTCTGGGAGCATCTCCATGCCTGGCAATACCTGTGATAAGCAAACTGTTCAGCTCGCACCAACACTCAAAATGATGATGATGATGATGATGATGATGATGATAAGATAAGATACGGTGAGAATAAGCAGAGAATAACAATGAAGACCTCTGAATATGTGGATAACTGATATCTTTACTGTCAATCCTTTCACACATCACTTAGAACATGAAAGGAAACATCCTCTAACCTTAAAAGCATAATTGGATGTATAATGTAATTGCGCATCAACAACATAATAGAAAGGGGGGTTGACAAACGGATTTTAGCCTATGTAAAAAAACAGATTGTCAATTCAATATGATAGCAGTAGCGGATGGGGTGGCAAAAACACAGACTTACCTGTAGGTGGAGTAGGCTGATACAGAATATCAAAACAACACAAGCGAGATGAAGGCATCTCATTGACTACAATGGCACTCACCAGTACTACGTCCTCTGGCTATAGCTTTCATTTCATCCAGCTCTTATCTGACAAGACTTCTGACCAGATTTGCGACCACTTGAATCTCCCAATGGGATCTAGCATGAAATAACAGCAGTAAAGGTTTGTTGGAGTTGCCACGGCTTGATTGGGGTCAGCGCTAAAAAGACATTTGCAATTAATTAACACGGACATAGGAGGAAAGTTTTCAAGTAACTACGACGTGTCCACGGATAACATATGCGGTGGGGTAATCGTTAGCTTAAGATAACTTTTCTAGGCCATTTCTAGCAAGCGTGGTTAAACAAGACGTTTTCACTGCCTTAACAATAGTTCCAGTGCATGCATGTTATGATTTCGAGTGGGAAAGTTTAGAACAGAGAGATACGTCCCTTCAGGCCAAAAATCACAGGACAAAAGAAGTCCATACCAAATTTATCCGCGTTTAGGATTACATAATAGAAGGTGTGAGTCTGTTGTGCCAACTCTGACGAATTTCATTTACCTCTGCACTGTGCATACAGAAATATGGGTCAATCTCTTACCTATTTTCCTCGGACGGTAGCCATTGAAGTGAGAAACTGCCAGGAAACTGTCTGCTACTAGAGGGAAAAGTTTTCGAGCTGTCTTCCTCTTCCTACCCTCCCCTCATCCGCTCGACAGTAACCATGTGACCTAGTTGCGCCCTCTGTTGGCGCTTTTTACTTCTGCAAGACACTATGATATCACACACAACCGATTAGGCCTACACTGCACTTTGATGGTTAAGTAGAAATATCTGATTTAGGTTAATAAGAAGAATTATGTGTAGACACATATCTAGGCTATATTTTTTATCAACCTAAGTCAAGGGAACAAGCAGTAAGACTAAAATGTCAGATCTCTTATGTCAGAACATTGGCCCTTTATGCACACAGTTTTGACACCTAAGCTTTTTGAAATTAATTTCAGCAGCACTGACTGATATTTGTGACGTTTGATCGCAACTGCCATTCGTCCACATCCATCCCACACAGAAGGATATTGCCTGAACACCAACTAGATCTCACTCCAAGAACAAAATGGATGAAAAGCCTTGAAGAGCAATCTACTTTAACCATGGTGAATAGATGGTTGACACAATCAACACAAATTCTATTCAGTTATCAATTTCATAATTATAACTCTTTATTAATGCTTTTGTTCTCATATTTGCAGTGTAGCCTAATTTGATTTAGCTTAATAAATGTGTATGTAAAAAAAGCAAAATTTGTGACAAACAGATATTTTATTGATTTGAAATAGATAACCAACACTTATTGTGGTAAGTCCAGCGGTAAGTCAGTGGTGTGCAGCAGAGCCACATACAAGTCAAACACAGCAGCCACATACAAGTCAAACACATTGCTGATTGATTTGCCTGTTGTTCCACTAGATGGAGCTACAGGCCACAGATTCATAAGGAAATATTTACTAGATTTCCTATTATCTGACAGTCATTTGCCAAGATGTCATCACTAGCATTGTGTCAGACATTGAAGGAAATGACAATGGACAAAGGTCTTTGCATCAGCCGTCAACAGTTCTCTCATTTGAAAATCATTCTGTGATTCATTTGAAAGTATAAGTATATAAGTATAAGTATATACTTTTTTGATCCCCTGAGGGAAATTCGGTCTCTGCATTTATCCCAATTCATGTATTAGTGAACATACAGCATGCAGTGAATACACAGTGAGGTGAAGCACACACCCAGAGCAGTGAGCTGCCAGCCCAACAGCGGTGCTCGGGGAGAAGTGAGGGGTTAGGTGCTTTGCTCAAGGGCACTTCAGCCATGAACTGGTTGGAAATCGAGCCGGCAACCCTCTGGTTACAAGCGCAAAGCCCTAACTAGTAGGCCACGGCTAGTAGCCTGATAGCTCACCATGTGTATATACTGAGGTAGCAATACTCTCAGTGTGAAGAGGTATGTTCAAAAGACACCGCTCTTACCCCAGTTAAATAAGGTGTGGATGTATTACCTTACAACTAGCACTTATAACCAAAGTAATACCACTGCATTATATAGCAATCGTAATGTAATTAACCAATATCAAGCCTGTGTGAACCCAAAAAAATCTGCGCGCACATTTGAATATGCTCAGCAGATCCTTCTGGTGACCTTCCCATTTTTTAATCACCTGAAACCCGGGAACCAACTACAAACACTTCTCTGACATGGGGTGTATTGTATGATGACAGATTGAAACTCTATATTTTTTAAAGCCACTAAGTGTCTTTGCTAATACTTCCAAAAATATTTGTGAGAATTTAATATTTTTTGGCCCCTTGGAAAGCACAAGTGAAAGAAGTGTCCACAAGAGATTTGTGAATTGGTCTGGTGTCAGTCAGGCTAGCCAATGATCACTCTCCTTTATCAAAAAATGGCGCTATGAACGTTTCCGGTGACCCGAACGACTGAAGTAAATGAATTCGGTAGAAGGCATGGGGTGAAACGTCCCCCGGCGGCTGAGAGTGACTCTTGGTCACAATCTCCTCGGCCTGTGACATGCCCTCCTCCAGGGGCTTGTGCTCCTGTCCAGCAGGGGGGGCAGAGGAGGCAGAGTCGCTGTGATGGGTGGCGTCCACGGCAACGCCGCCAATGAAGATGGGAAGAGTCAGTAATACGTTAGGGAATTTCAGCGAGACCTGCATGGAGGAGGAAGGGTGTACTTGATTGAAATATATATAGTGCATTATATATACAAGTACGCACCCTAATCACAATCTCTATTTATATACTCTCACATCAGCAGAACATGCCAAGTGGGGAGAGAACTGTACAGAAGTATGAATAAACAGGAGACTTAATTTAATTAAGCACTTTTTGCAATCCCGAGGGAAGAAACTGTCACAGATTCACTTAAAGTGTCCAAAATGACACAACACATTATCTTTCCACCGGTCACTAAATTCACGTTAATAAAGACATTTCAGGACCCCATATCTAATTCTGGAGTGAACTGAATTTCCCATGGTGCCACACTGCTAACCTGAATGTAATATTCAATGTTGATAAGTTCACAGCCTCCCAGAGTGGAGTGAGCAGTAGGGGGTACAGCAATCTGCTCCTTCCATTTGGCCTCCTTCTTGGCCTTCACGCTGGTACCCACCACTTTGGCAACAGTCCTCAGGTCATGAATGGGCCTCTTAGTTTTGTAAGTCACTTTCTGTTCACATCGACATCACAGGATTATAACACAATGACAGAAGATTACCCATCTGACATCCAGATATGTGACCTTCTCACTCACTCACACACTCTCTCTCTCTCTCTCTCTGTGTCTCATACACATACACATTTATCACCAACATTACATTACTTTTATACATATAATACCAGTATATTTGTACCTGTATGAAGCTGGCTACCACTTTGCTTGTGGATGTCCCCGACCTGTTCTCGATCTCTGTTTCTAGTTTAATGATCTGGCAAGGTTTGTACCCTCGCATGTCACTGGTCGCCTTCAGCACAATGGTACCATTTTTCACGAGCATGTAGGTGAAGTCCTTAGTGACAGAGGAGGAGCTAATATCCTGTAAATGAAAGCACACGCCTTGAAGTCTGTGCAACAGGTCTTTGAGAGATGGTACTTCTTCAAGGATAGTGGAAAATACTAACACACACAACTCAAAAAAGACCACCATATCTGTGAGGTCAACTGCAGGTATGAAAGCATGTGATCATTCAACAAATGTCAAACCTGAATATTAGGCACAGTGTTGAGGTTAAGGGGCTTTTGGATGTAGAAATCCCTCTTTGCCTTGAGGCCATTTGAAAAGTGAGGCAAGTCGACGAAGGCTCGGATTTCAAATATAATCCTGCCATATTTACCGTAATAGGTTGAAGGAATGTTGGCTATAGAAACACAGAGACAAAGAACGCAAAGAAATAAGAAAACAAGAACAATGGGTATAATGGTCACTATTTTTACATAGAACTCTTAAAGAATTGCTTTATGGTTTGCCCAACCTAAAATTCAACCATAACATGAAAAAGTAATGAGATTCAGCCTACCCAACTATAAAGAAGACATCTGTGTCTAACAGGCATCCGTTTCACTTTGAGGCCACAAGTACACGATATCATTCCTCTGACCGAAATACCACAACAGCATTCAAGTACCGTGAAGTACTTTACAGACCAATAAGTCACTGTTATGTCTGGATATGTGAACTGATATTACACATACAAGACCTTACTCCACCACCGCCTTCTAAAATTGTTGCAAATAGACTTGTACTCAGTAACATTAAAACAAATCACAGCACCATCATTCACATTCCTCCCGGGAGACTGGCCTTTTCTCAAAAGCAAACAGCCCAATGCACAAACGGTTAAAAATAATTCAGTGTGTGATGAGCATTATTACCACTCTTACCTGGAACAACAAATGTGAATGGAAAGGTGTGTGACCCATTCTTCAGAATGCCTGTGAAAAAGAACACTACGTTTAAACACTAAACTCCCTGGCCAGGGAGCTAAAGAGTGTGTGTACCGGTATGTGTGTTTCACTAAACTAAACATTACTAAAGAGTTACTAAATGAGTTCAAGTTTAATCTTGATCTAGCCATCAGAACCTTTGTCAGCCATTGAAATACTGTTATTGAAGTATTGTTCCTCCACTTCCCATGATGGATCTTGGAGCTTTCTTAACTTGGAGCTTTCTCTGGGACTGACGCCACAGTAGCCTCTGCAGTTCACTTTGATTGCTGAAAATGAGAAGAGAGAAACATTGCACAAACATGTGTCATTTTACACAAACCAGACACAACACAACATGGTTCAAAGCTGGTCGTGCCATGGTGTGTTGTGTGTTTGGTGGGTGATTGGGGTGGGAGTGGGGCAAGTGGCAAGAACAATTGGGAGAGAAACAAATATAAATAATAATAATAATAAAAAAAACATTCATTCATTCATTCATTCATAAAAAAAACTTGAGGGGGTGTGAGGTTGATAAGGTATGAGGAAGAGAATGACAGAACAGCATCCTGGTGGCTTTTGGATAGAAACTGTCATCTGCTGGTATATGTCCCCATGGTTTTGTACCTTCTACCAGATGGTAGGAGGGCAAAAAAGACTGTGGCTGGGATGACTGGAGTCAGCGTGGATCCGCTTGGTTTTTCTCCTGCAGTGTGGGCTGTAAAGGTCCTGAATGCCTTAGTAGGCCTAGTTGGTAGGCCTAACTGTGCTGCGCTGACCTGACCACCCGGCAGTGCTGTTGTGACGTTAAGAAGTAGCCTCGCCTGTTTCACAAACTTCCGCAGCCGCCGAAGAAGGAAGAACATGCTGATTTACGCATAGGACTTACGACCATAATGTTATGACGTGAAGTGAAGGTCCAGTAGGCCTAGCCTACTCAAAAATCCAGGGACGTGCACTCCTACCTATTTAGCAGGCTTAATCTGAAGGGTGTCATGACAGATGCAGGCCAGATGTTGATCTCAGTTTCACTTCTTGACCGATTTTGTTTCACTTTCTCAAAGCCCATCGTAAGCTATTTTTCTTACCTTTAGATGGGATTGGTTCGACGTTTTTTATTTCCACGATTCCTGTAATTGTTTCTCCGGGGCTCCAGACAGCCCCATGGTCAGTGATGGAAATGTTGAGTTTGCCTTCATCTTTTGATTTTTCCATCGGTAGTTTACCCGTGGCCATCTTAAAAAGGCTAGGCCTAATTATTTTCTTATGGATCAAAAAATTAAACCAACTTCGTACAAGGAATTTCTTACAGCCGTAAACAGGCTCTGCTTTGTGTAGAGACGCTAAAGACAGGCTTTCAATGAAACAGACTGTTGCGATGTCAGTTAGCGCCACCTGTAGGACTACCGATGGGATCATCTTGTCACTTAAAGATACAGTCAGGGATTTCGCGGGAAGTTGCACTTGTTTGTGTTTACTGAATGTATTAGCAGACGCTTTAGTGCAAAAAAGCGTTTGTCCCTAGGCCTACTTTTGTTTATTTCCAGTTTTCGGAGCCTGGTAGCCTACGCCTACCGTCCAAGAGTTGTTGTTTTTTTTACAGTGCTGGGCCTACTCACAGAATGAGCAGCAAGCGGCCAACATTGTTGAATGTGACAAAAAAAATTTGCGGGTTTGAAATCGCGTCAAATCCCTAACTGCAGCTTTAAGGCATAGACATTTAACACACGGAGGGGCAAAATACAGGGCTTATAGGCAAGGCCAGTGGTTCCCATCAAAGATCCTTCATTACTGTCGTCTCAAAATGAGAAAATGTCAAACAACTAATTTTGAGAAACAGTATTTTATTTAGTGATAAACTACAATCAAGGTTTAAATAAACCAAGTGAGCAATAATTAATATTCTTTAGTGTTCATAAATACTTAAAAACAACCATTTAAACATAAAAAAAAAATAACCATAAGTTCTGATCAGGCTCTGATTTTCTATTGATTTGTGCATAATGGGTACTTTTTTGCCTTTCATTGATAGTGTGGGTTTCCATTTAAAAATAGGTACAGGTCCAACTACCTTACATGAACTTCAAAAATTCCAATATACAACCCTAAACATCACAAACACACACAAAGTTTATTCCTGAACAAATTGGATCAACATTCCAGTGCATGAAAGGCAAAACAAATGGCATTCTGAGCTTCTTGTACACAGTGCTCGCAGTCCGGAAGAGATAAAGTCTACTAAATCAGCGTATTTCAATGTTTTTGGTGAGTACTACTGAGATGATGGTTTAGCCTCAGTGAGAGACATTGGTTGGTTATTGTAGACCTACAAAGAGGCTGAAAGATTCCAGTGTTCAGACAGTATAAAGCAAAGGTGCTTTTCCCCACAATCTTCCATTGCTCCCTTAGTCTTGATTTCAGGTATTGTTGCAGCTGTCATCATAAGAGGGAGGAGGCTCTGTGGAAAACAAAAGAAGGCAAACACTGATAAAGTTGATCAAACAGAAAAGTCTGTGGCCTAAGGAGAAAATAGATTCACAGGTGGTCCCATTTCTTCCACTAGGTAGTAATCATGAGCACTGAGTTGGACAGTGAAGAAGGTGAAAAATACCCAGCAAAATGTTTTTACTTCAGCCGACAACCTTTTAATTTGAAAATCATTAAGTGATTCAAGTGCTATCAAAATGGCACCTATACTCACCATGTGGATATGCTGAGGGTCCATAGCTTGGCGGCAGGATCAATGGACATGCTGTTGGTACAGGTGTAGCATTGCTCTCGGTGTAAAAAGGTATGGTGGCCCCCGTGGACACACTGAACATAGGCGATGAGGCATTTTGCCTCATCTGCGTTGGGAACGACAGGCCCGGGGCGTAACTGAAGGCATGGGGCGAGGCTGCGGCCTGGGCACCAGGCCCCTGTTGTTGCTGGGAGTGGCTCTTGGTGGGGAGCTCCTCGGCCTGCGGCGTGCCCAATTCCAGGGGCAGGTCCTCTGGCTCAGCCGGAGGGGCGCTGGGGGAAGCAGCGTAGCAGCTGCGGGGTCGAGGCCTGGGGGCCGGTCTCGGGGGGGCTGTCTTGGGGACAGTGGGAGGAGTTGACCGGGGCACCGGTGGCACAGGCCGCGATGGTGTGCGACGGGTAGTGTCCACAGCGACGTTGCCAATGAAGATGGGAAGAGTCACTAATACGTCAGGGGATTTCAACGAGACCTGCAAACATAAGCACATGTATATTTATAAACGGTCACAAACATGTGCGTCACATCAACTAGGCGTAAAGCTAAGTTCCTGGAATTGCACTTCCTAAAACTCTTTATTAGACCGTATAATTAGGCAGCTGAGCGGAAAGAGCAAAATGGTCTGAGAGCCGCAACAAGGAAATAGGACGGTGCAAAGAGGAAATGCAAATAGGACCTTTTAACTAATCTCTGGAGGAACAAGCAGTAGATCACACTCCGTCCACACCGAAGTGCACTTTGAACTAAAACTCCCATTAATAGAGACATTTTAGGACCTCATATCTTGTGCTGGAGTGAATTAATTATCTCAGTCATACTGCAAACCTGGATGTAATAGTCAATGTTGATGATTTCACAGCCTTGTAGAGGGGACTGAGGAAGAGGGGGCACAATGATCTGCTCTTTCCACTTGGCCTCTTTGTTGGCCTTCACACCCGAGCCTTCCACTTCTGCAATGGTTCTCAAGTCGTGAATGGGCCTCTTGGTCTTATATGTCACTTTCTGTTCACACATAGACATAGAACATGTCAGCACAGATGCTCGTTGCAAAAACAAACCTATCTAACTTCCTCATCTTACATCCCACTGCCTCTCTCATGACCATCTCCCCACACATACACACACACACACACACACACACACAAACTTGTAATAAAATAGTGACATTATTATTATAATATTATTATTAAAATATCTGTATATTTGTTGCATTACCTGTATGAGGCTGGCTACCACTGTGCTTGTGGATTTCCCCGACCTGTTCTCGATCTCTGTTTCTAGCTTAATGATCTGGCCAGGTTTGTACCCTCGCATGTCACTGGTCGCCTTCAACACAATGGTGCCATTTTTCACGAGCATGTAGGTGAAGTCCTTAGTGACAGTGGAGGAGCTAATATCCTGTAAATGGAAAACAGAGGCCTTGAGATCTAGCAGCTTAAAGAGATGGCAAAACCTAGAGGTTTGTTAACTAAAAAATGTTAGGCCCTCAATCAAATTATGGGCAATGTATAAATTCTATGAACAAGCAAACGTGTTGTGCGTGAAGTGGAGCCTCATGTGTCATGAGGGGGCAGCGAGCCGACTCATCAATCTTTGTGGGTTAAGATCTTGTCCATGATGTTAAATTAGCATTGATTTGACATATTAGCTTTACTCAGACTATGCACTTTACCCATCGTTCAAATTAGGCCCTGCAATCTTCCACCAAATTTCTCACCTGAATATCAGGCACATCATTGAGGTCTAGGGGCTTCAGGATGAAGAAAGGCTTCTCCGCCTTGTAGTCTTTTGAAAAGCGAGGTGTGTCAACAAAGGCTCGAATTTCAAATATAATCTTGCCATAAGGTCCTTCATAGGATGTAGGAGCGGTGGCTATGGAGAGAGAGAGAGAGAGAGTAAAGGAAACACAGAGACAGAGAAAGTGAAGGACAGCCTAAATTCCAGCCTTCATGAAATGCCAATGCATACATGCACATCTCTGTCTACCAAGCATACTAATTGTGGACACATCTGTCGGTGTCACGCTCAATCAATCAATCAATGAGTTGGAAATAATATACCTTGCATGAATCTCCATCAAACTTATTTATTGTTATTTATGCTAACAGCATTTTTTGCCTGCTTTTTACTAGGTCCCTTCATAACTCTTTACTCCTGTATCTACATTGAAATGGCTGCAAAGCTATACTGTTGCGTTTTATCTTATTTCATCACAGGGTCTCCACTAGCTTTATTTCCAGGGAACAAATGAAAAGATGCATCTTTGCTGAATGTTCTTTAAATGAATAAATAAATAGCATACATGGATTTTCTTTTCTCTTGACCCAGGACCAGTACTTTTTAAAAAAAAAAAAGTGACATTGCACAACCAGACAGTATTAAACATATTACGCGTCCTGCTATTTGAAAACAAGAAGATGATTCGTTTAGCGTTTGAGCCCTGCTTACGGTTAGTTCCCAGACCCTACATCTTGATGTGGGTCTGGCTGATCAGACTAGCAACAATCTTATCTGATGTGGGTCTGGCTGGTCAGGCTAGCAACAATCTTATCTGATTTGATTTGATCACAGGCTTTATTAAGTGAGCGAGTGTTCAGCAGCATGAATGTGGCAGCCATGTTAGTGAGTGTATTAAACAGGGGCTGTTTATGGAGCTTACAAAGAGTACTAATATGCATTATAGATACTAGTGTGTTATCCTCAGACAATAATACAGTATCTTAAAAGATTGGCTAATGGTCTACCCAGGCCAAAGATCCACCTTGATATTAAAACTGGTGGCAACAAAGGTATCTGTGTACTGCAGGCAGTTTCACTTTGATGCCACAAATATTCAAGGTCGCCCCTCTGGCCAAAATACCACAATAGCATGAAACTACCATGAAGTACTATTAATTTACAGGTCACAGACAGCACATCAAATAAGTTCCTTCTTTCACTTCAGCCTCCTCAAAATGTTGCCTTGAGCCCACTTGAGTTCAGTTGAGACATACACCTTGCTGCTTCTTGTTTCAACTCTCAGTTATAAACCAGTTGGATCAGTTTGAGTTTCACTCATTTTCCTATTATGTCAACGAGGGCAACGTTTGTACCAAGAGAACCAGTGAAGGGAAATTTAAAGGGATATCAAACATAAAAAAGATTGTTGTGTTGTAATTCTACTTATTTAGCCCTAGCTGTACATGCCCACCGTATGCATTTGATTTTCACTTGAGTGGTTGTGGCCTTTGTTTCCAGTTTGATTGCAATGCGGCCATAAACTTTCAGCAGTGAATGGTGAGACCTAGACATTTTCAAAAACTGCTGGGGGAAAGAACGGCACAGTTGTGAACATATCACCCCACTGGCCAGGAAACCCAAATGCACACATATTTGTGCAAGTAAAATGCTCAACTACCTCTACCAACAGTTACTAAAGCCCTGTCTTATACTTATACTTATACTAAATCATTTCAGTGGTTCATCAACTCATAACGGGTGAACGGCACTTCTACATTCGCTTCGCGACCCTCAGATCGGGTAGCGAATCTGTAGTTCGATGGAAGACATGAGAAACTACAAATTTGTCTTGCTTCGATGTCGCAATACTTCATACTTTCATAAAATCATGCAACATACCCTACCTTGTCTGTAGACGTTATTTGCTGGATAAACAAATAGCGTGTGTGTGACAGAGGAAAAGTGCTTTAGTGTTGCTTTAATATGGTTTTGTGTCTTTTCACTTGCATACACACCGTCCTGCGGCTTATACACAATGCGGCTAATACACAGAAAATGACTGACTTGATATGAATCTGTCTACAGTCCAATAATTTCTCATGCGACCTTGGTGACCTCAGTCTCTTCTCAAACATACACTACACACCAAAACATACTGACGGTTAGAGAAAAATCCAATGGGTCATGAAAGTGTCAAGTGTCATCAACACCTAACTATCTCACCTGGTATGAGAAACTTGAATGGAAAGGTATGAGGGCCCTTCTTCAAAGTGCCTGGGGGAAATAAACGTGTACCATTTACACTATGGACAGATACAGTATGTGGTGTGTCAGTGTACATTTAATTAAGAATATAGAATTTAATCATTTTGTAGCCAAAAGTGTACACTTTATGGTGAAGAGGCTGCTGTGCCACTATTGAGGGTATAATCATCAGAGGGCGTACCTTTGTCAGCCACCGAGATAGTGCTGTTGAAATATTGCTCTTCAGCGGCCCACGATGTATCATTTAATTTGGTGCTCACTCCACAGTAGCCATGGCAGTTCACCTTGATGGCTGAAAATGAGAGGAGAGGAGGTTACACAGAAAGGGGTTATTTCACTCACACCAGACAGAACGCAACAGAGAACAGAGGAGGGGACCTTCCCCACGTACGTGGGAAAATGACAAACATTTGTAGAAACAATAGGCCGCCACTCCACCCATGCTGGTTCACACGACATTTGAAATACCACAACTCTAACCCAGCCCGCCCTAGTGCATCCCCACTGTGCCACCACAGACAGTTAAAAAAAAAACTTTCTTCGTTCACCATTTCCTGATCAAACACCATTTTACCATCCATCACTACACAACTTCATATCTATGGCTAACAAAGGTTCATTGTTCTGGCTGGATAACGCGCCTGTCTGAGAGTGAAGTGGGATTGGATGTTTATCTGCTCCCGCTGCTGCGGCGACCCCCGAGGCTGCTTCCCCAACTGAGCACGTCCCCATGGCTCACCAGACCGCCACAAAGCCAATGGGTAACCAAGGGAACATGCACTACCTCATCAACGGCACTGACTAAAACCATGTACCATGACACACTGGAAGCTTTCTGAAGAAAGACAGCCTATGAAAAACTGAACTTAACTTAAAAGACACAAAAGGCTTAACTTGGCACAATGTAATATATCCTGCCAGTCAGGTTTCTGAATAATGCAGTGAAAACCCCAAAATGTTGATAAATGATTCGTGTCTATACAATACATTGTAACTCATATTTGAATAAAATAAAACAGTTATTCAAAATACAATGAAGCAGGCTATTCAAAATAGCAAGTATTTATCTATTCATTTTATGTATTTTATTTGGGTGTGAGCAGCTTCAGTGTCACCTGTTTTTCAGGACACAGAATGTAAACAAACTAGTCACATGGCCCCATTTGAAAAGAAACACCCTTATTTCAAAAGACATGGTCAGATTTCAACTCTGTGTTTGTGTCATGCCTCCATGACTTGGCGCTATTAGAACCTAATTTGTCTGAACTTTGACTGTAAATCCACTTTCAGGCTACAATTGCACAACATGAACACAAAAATGAACACACTCACTGCTTCACTATTTTCATGCGTGTGTCACTGCTGTAGCTGTTAGCTTACAAACAAATATTGTAGTATCAATGTGTGGCCTTGAGATGATCCAAACTAGGCCTCCATTGACAGAACATTTGTGTCATCAAAGTGTCATCCAACTAGGAGCAGCTGATTCACTGCCGTCATTCTAAAAGCCGCTTAGCTAAACTAAAGGAACACCACAGCAAATAGTTGCATGGGTGCGGTAACACAAGTGTTGAGAGGTTTTGGAAAATAACTCCACTGTTGCACTTATAATGCCAATGACCATACATACATACATACATACATACACACACACACACACACCTTGATGTGTCCTTGTGTATACAAAATATCTCTGAAACACACTGCAAAAACAGTAAAGTATAAAAGTCAATGCAAAAGGAATACACGGAAACAACATTTCTTGATGCATTTCAGTGATGATAATGATCCACAAAACTGGCTTAACGTGCCATGCGTCATCCACTGGTGGTGTGTGAGACAAGGTTTTGCAATGCGGATGGAATGTCTGTTCCTTGTCCACTTCTTTCCATGGCTTGTGTAGCCTAGCAGACAGAGTGTCCAGGCTGACTGAGATGATTTTTGTGTTCCCTGGGGAATACCACAATAAAGCACCGTCTGTCTGACTGCTAGACACCATGGTCTCAAACAGTAGACTATGTTGTCAGGACAGGGGCTTGTTAACCATTTCCTTGTAGCTCATAAGGAAGCTCACCACTTGCATATTAAAAGCCTGAATGGACAATGGCAATATTGATTTAAGTAGAGTTTTCTGACTGAGAAGAGATTTGTGCAATAATCACTAACAAATGGAGCTAGTTTTTGTTCATTGTTAAGCTTCACAACAAATGTGTAAATATCATCATAGCATAAACAAAGTAAATAAGACAAGATTCATTTAGGCTACTGGTAGAGGTATGTCAACTCTCTGTCAACCAACTGTGTGATAAGCACAACATACTGTACTCATAAGGCCACATAACTGCCAACTTTCACTCGACCACTTGTTCAATCTATGTGAACTTCCCAATGAGCCATTGTTTTCATATCCAGGAAAATAAATGTGACATCTGTTTACAGTAAACTGATCCTATGCTTAGAGGATGATTTTGTACACCAATGAAACAGGTGTCTAGGGTAACAGTCTCACAAGTCTGAGTACAAAAGCAACTTGCTACAGGCTATTGTCCTAATACAAAGAATAGCCTACCACCTGCCTCCTCACAACGTTGGAAAGTTAACGACTAACTTCAGGTGTAAACAACAACAACAGATAGCCTACTGATCACCTCTGCTAAATGAAGGTTCTCAACAAAACCACACGAATTAAATACACCTTAGCCTATAGGCCTATGTAGTCTTCCCATCGGACGTCACAGTTTATCTCGACCACAAGTTACCACCGCACAAGACCTACAGTACATTACAAAGGCGGATGTACCTTTAACCACTGTTATGAAACTGTAGGATACAACTAAAGCGCTCGTGAGTTACTGTAGCCTAATCTAATGTGCATGCCTAGGCCTATATACGTTTTTTTTGTAGGCTATAGGCCTAGGCCACTAAGCCCCATACTAGGGTGAGCCACCAACTTTCCCAGGTTACCGCACCGCACAGGTAGCCAGGTCGACTCGCACTCGCACAGGATGACAATGTAACAAAGGTTAACGCAGCGCAAGTTATTTTTTCTTACCTTTACACTGTAGAGCTTCGGCGTTTGTTATTTTCACGGTTCCTGTGATTGAGTCCCCTGGGCTGTAAACCACTTTATTGTCCGTAAAAGAAATTTCGAATTCTTCGAGTTTTCCCATTTCTTCCTTCCAGCCACCTCAAGTCGCGAATGGTAGTGTGATTGTCGCTGGGGGAGGAGTGGGGAGGGAATGGGGAGGAATTTTCCACCTGTGCCGAGTTTCGTTTGACATCCACTCTAGTCTCTCACCATGACGTCATTTCGATAGTTTGTCATCTTGCTTTCTCACACGTTCATCAATTATCCTAATAATCATAGGCCTAGACTAAACCAATCCCCTGCATTAAGGTATCACCACATATTTTACAGTTTGGTAACAATGGAATCGCATACAAACAACAAACCAACCAACCATTGATAGCCTGTAGACCACATATTCCACTTTATGGTCACTCAGTCTTTTCCATCCTTTCATAACAAACAGGTTAAGGCCTTAGGGATATTGACTTATTGTATGCTTTCAGTGTTCAAATTATCACTAATCTAATGACGATATTGCAGGTATGACATTGCAATTCACTCAGATGACGTTAATGATACAAACACATAACAGTGTCATGACAAAAAAATCTATTATTTGAACATTTCACAGCGTAATAGTCAGCTTATGACACTAGACTAGATTAGGCTAGACGGATTAGGTCATAAACTTTATATAACTAGGCCTACAATACAGCGATTAATGATAGACAGTTCGATTATGTAAGTGAGTTAATGAATGATCTTTTTTTTTCTTCAAGTGTTCACACTTCTTCAGCTGCTGTAGAAAGTACATCCTCTACAAGGCCTTTTTGAAACAGAAGTGGTTGTTGGTCTCCTACTTTAGGGGAAACCATGAGTGGTTCTGTGCAGAAATACATTGAAAATACCAGTCATAGTTTGTGTTTAAAAAGGGAAAGTGGATGCTACATGTGTACTATGAAGTATAGTAGAAATATGGTGATCACCAACCACACTGAACCCCCATTCCATGATACTGGCAAGTTTATCCACCCAAGGCAGGGTCCCATTGCGGCACGATGAAATGGTGGCCCCACCCAGGCTCTCAACCTCACTAATGCTGTGGTCCACCAGCTTGTCCCCGACATTGTGAGAGAAGATCTGTCCTGTCGGTTGCTGCAGCACCTTCCCGATGGGTGGCCAGTTACACCACTCCACTGTCATGGAGATCAGAGAACTCACCTTCAGTATGATGGTGACTCTGACTGCCATCTCCTTCACCAGCGCTACCCCATGAAGCCCATTTACCATGTTTGCGTCACTCTTGTATGCTTGATTTTTTTGTTGAATTCAAGATGCTGGAAATTGTATTTGACATTTTTATATAGGCCTATATAACTTTTTTTTTTTATTATTGAACTATAAGGCCTTTGCCTTTTTACCCCCCAGTAGCCTACTTTCTCCAAGTGCTCCGGAAATCACACAGATAATGGATCTGTTACCATAACAGCAGGCAAACAGCATGAGAACAGGTGAAACATTAACATTTACATTTACTTTTATTTATTTGGCAGAGACTTTTATTCAAAGCAACATAATGTACATATACTGTAGCATTAGTCTATTAACATTTATGCATTGACATTTAAGCTAAAGAGCTACAGCTACAATAATAGAATGACTACAGTCAAGCTACAGACTAACATCAGGTATTAGCCTTCTCTATTACTCACAAAGAACACACAACATAGCAGCAACACAACAGCATAACACAAAATCCAATATAGGAGGCTTTACAACAGTCATTAGGAAAGTGTAGCCACCCCCAGCATGCTACAAACAGTGCACCTGCTGCTGTCCTTCAAGGTTAGGCATGTTCATATTTTTTGTCACTAAATTGCTTCCCTGGAAGACCTCTTTACCATATACGGATGTTGTGAATTGTAACCCATGTGTTAATAAAGAAGTACTGTATAATGGAAATGTTTTCTAAAGGCAGAATGTTGATATCAATATCCCTGAGCTACATAATATATAAAGACACATCTTTATTTTAGTTGTTTGATCATTTGTCTTTCTATAATTTGTCGTTTTAAGTAATGAAGTGTCAACAGATTCATTTCCAGAATAATATCTAAATACAGTAGCCTACATATCTTATCTTTTGAGACCTGTTATGGGTAGAAAAGACAATGACATTCCAATCATACTAAAGTTTGTTGGCATCATACACATTAAAAGTCTAGATGACCTCCACCCTTTTTTCACATCCCCTTTTCTATTAGAAAAAATGACTAAACCTACTGTGCTCTACAGTGCTGCAAACATGCAGAAAAAACGAGTGCACAATGACTTACCAGCGTATAGCATCAGCCACTTGTTTGCTTTAAGTGCATGTGTTATACTTCTATGTGCAGGGAATCGATGTGCCTTGAGAATTCACAAATCATTCACAATTAGAGGTATAAAGGGAAAAAAAGTCCACAGAGAACATTTGCTTCTGTCTGTCAAACAACACACTTCAGCCTCTATAGCACAGTCCCCTTCAGTAGTGCTTTTGGTTCTAAAAAATATTTGCAACACTTTCCATAGCACCGTTTTAATTAAGTCACAGACGTTCAGCTATCTTCATTGTTCTGTGTATGGGACGGTCTAGTGATGCATTTCATGGATGCACACTTTTTGTCATTTATCCCACTCAAAAATATGAACTGAATGTACATTTATAAGCATATCTTATTCCAAAACAAATTAACTGGCTTCCAGTTCGTATTTAGAAGCTCTTAGAAAAATTCACTAAACATGACCTCTCCTCCTGATGATTGATGAAAAGTCAAACGGCATGGAATTAACAGGGATTATTTTTTGTTTTTAGAAAAACAAAACTATGACCTTTTAGCATTGCAGTTGCAGCAGGTCAAGTTCCCAACCACAATTGATGAACTGTGATGAACTGCTGTACTTATGATTGTTTTTATACTCATTCAACATATTTTGAGGCAAGCGCTACAAATCTATCAACAGCAGTGTAAAGTGCAAGTCAATACAGACCTCTGTATACAGCATTACTTGTGGTTATATAGTAGTCTATACAAAATACTGCTGCTAACAGTGGAACACAACACAAATGCCTAATCAAAAAATATTTACAAAAATGACACTTCTATTTGAAAAAGTAACATAGATAACAAAAAATATAAAAGGGCAGTTTTTGCCAGTCAAACTCATTTATGTGACATCATTCATTACAACTCTCCGACCAGTTTGGCTGATGGTCTCAGACTCACTCCTTTTTTCCTCTCGTGAGATCTTGAGAGATTTCCAAATTGTTCTCCTGAAATTGTTTGAGCCGAAGAAGTAGATGAGAGGATCCAGACAGCAGTTTACTCCACCTAAGATCCAAGACACATAATAAGCAGTCTCCACTTGTCGAAGAACATCACAACTGTCTGGGTAGAACCTCTTCACCACTACTCCTATAGTTCGGGTGACATTCAGTGGCAGGAAGCACAGTCCAAATATCAGAAGACAAACAGCAATCATCCTTAGGGACTTTGACTTGACTGCTGGACCATGCGCTGTGCTTGGGTTGATTTGAGATACAGAGCTGGCAAGTAGGCCATAGCAGGCAGCTGAGACAGAGAATGGTAGAAGGAAGCCGACAATGAAGAGAATGAAATTAATAACAAAGTAGGAATCTACGAGTTGTTTCTGATGAATGGTGAGGCATTGTACATGACGTGACTTTTCAGTGGTGGATGGGAGAAGGTAGCCATAGATGATGCCTTTTGCCAGCAAAAAAATCCAGATCCCAACGCAGACTTTTTTGACGAAGGTTTTTTGCTTCATGAGGCTACTCCGATTGAAATGAACCACCGCCACGTAGCGATGGATGCTGATGAGCATCAGGAACAAGGTGCTCCCATAAAAATGCGCGCTGAGTAGACCGATCTTCACCTGACACAGAAACCTCCCAAATGGCCAGCTGCTGTCATTGGCGAAATACACTGCTGCCATGATGGTGGCTGGAGTGGCGAGAGCATCACTGAGGGCCAGGTGGAACTGCAAAACCGTCCCAGAGTTCCAACGGGGCATGCGACAGCAGAAGACCCACAGGCTGAAACCGTTGAGGCAAAATCCCACCACGAAGACCAGGGTGATAAACACAGCAAGAGAGACGTGCTGGACCTCAGGAGTGCAGTCAGTAGTCTGCGAGCTGCTGTTTGAGGTGTTGAATTGTGACACGGTGGACATCATGCCTTGGTGTCAAGAGCTTGAGAGTACAAGAAACATTAAAAAAAAAAAAACATTGCTTGGTTAACAGTGCTGGTCTTTCAACAAAAAAGCTAACTCTAGTAAAAGGAAGGCAAAAGTAGACTACAGTAGTCATCAATATTATACTAATATACTAGGCTACTACTATTCTAAGTGTAATAGGAATCTTCGAAAATATATTAAGTTGAAACTACATTAATGACATTAAAATAAATAAAATTCTGATTATGACTTTTTTAGCCAGCTTAGCTGTAGTTCATGAAAAAAATGCATGCATGATTTTGCATTTAAGTATGTGTCTATTTAAAAAATGTAAGTGTATCAATGTATTTGTTGTATATGTAGCAGAGCAGACAGTTTCTTTAAAAACAGATCAGATAAATTCCTTTCAAGCCGTTACAAAGCACCTACTTTGAGAGCTTTGGTCTTGGAAAGCTTCAGCTGGTCACAAAACGACTCTGAGCGTAATTGCACATAAGAATGTTTTTTTGTTGCACTTCATTCGTCGAAGAACAGTCATTTCCTCTACATTGGGGCATTTTGTATCACACATACTGTACCCACACACACTAACCACCACCCCACCCAGCATGCACACACCACACACACACACACACAAAGAGATTGAGATAGAGAGAGAGAGAGAGAGAGAGAGAGAGAGAGAGAACACAGAGGAGCTGTGGTAACAACATGTTTCCTGATCAGCTAACTGCAGACCTAAAGCACCACTCTTTAACTCTCTTCCTTGCAGTATAGTGCAAGTGGTCACCACTGAACCGCAGGTAGCACAATACAACTCAATTTACTGTCACCAAGTAAGAGAAAAGTGTGAAAAGAGAGTGAGAGTCTCCTCATGTCTGATAGGGGATAGATGATGCTGTAATCGGGTCCTTCCATCTGTGTGTGTGTGTGTGTGTGTGTGTGTGTGTGTGTGTGTGTGTGTGTGTGTGTGTGTGTGTGTGTGTGTGTGTGTGTGTGTACATTTGTGTGCATGCATGCGTTTGTGCATGCAAGCATGCTTGCGTGTGTGTGCTTGTGAGCATGCTTGCGTGGGTGTGTGTGTGTGTGTGTGTGTGTGTGTGTCCATGTGTGTGACTCACTGTCCTCCTACTTGATCTGGATCTGGATGAGGTTCAGGTTTCACTTTCTTTAACAGAGGGCAAATGTCTAGTTGCTTGCTCTTGTTTTTTGTACTGTTTAATTTCATTATACAAGTCAGTTGGATAATAAAGACAGGTTTATTAATTTTAAGAGAAAACTGTATTCTGATTTATGTTAGTAAGAGCCATCACATCACATATAACATAAAATCCTTGCCTTTATGCTTTGAAGTGATGCTGGTGTGATGCAAGTGTTGTCGATAGGTGAACAATTCAGAATTTATTTATCAATTTTATGGGGGGGGGGGGGGGGGGGTTGCATTTACTGTTTTCTCCTGTATTTTTAATAATGGGAACATTTTGACCATTTGCAGACTTGACTTGGTCACGAGCTGGTGCCATGCTGGACTGCAAAAGATAGGAGATGTAGGCCTACAACAAATAATATTATGATGAATATTATGATATTATGATATTATTATGTCACTTTATCTTTAATGCTCTTATCAGTCGTAACATAGTCAAAAGATTAAGCATATCCTATCAGAACATGAAATAATAACATAAGCTGCCATATTATTTGCAAACCTCATCAGTTCATCCTAGCACTTAGGGCTAATGTTAAATTCATCACTTTGTACCTTGTCTAGTATAAGCTCATTCAGATCTTGCCATAGACTGTCTACAGTAAGTGCTTGCTTGGTGGTCTACCATCCCGTTCCACGGCTGCTTGATAGACTGAGGAGATGACCATGGTTGAAATACTCCCAGAAAAACAAAGAAAACAAAGCAAAATACATCTGTATCAAAAAATGGGATGTTCATTAAAAACAATAAGCTGACAGCGGTGAAAGGGCATCATTGAGGTTAAATCCCACTATAATCTCCGAGCTGGACGATACGTCCCATTACAACCCATTGATTCAATTTGTCCTCTTGCCTCCAATAGGCTCTTTCGCTATGTTACAAACAATATATGATGTCACATGCAAAGGGGTGGATACCTGTGAAATACATTAAATTCAGCTTTTTCAAGCAGACTGAAAAGGACAGAAAAAGTCAGTAATGTTTAAATTACAAAAATCCACTAAAAAAAATCCAAAATCCCCATGCACAGACAACTAAATTAGATCGTTGGGTGCTGGTGACTTGCAGGTTCACAATTAATAAAAAAAAGAAAAAAAAAGAAAAAGGATCACCGCACACCATTGGACTACACTTTATTCCTGAGCAACGCGTTTCGCAATATACATATATTTTTTAATGGTTTAGACCAGCGGTTCCCAACCCCCCCAGTTCACTTTCCTACATTGCCCTTTCCATCTCGTGCACCCCCTAGTGGAAGCTTGTGTACCACCGGGGCCCACCTCAGAGTCCTGGAGGGAGAAGGCAGGCTGCAGCCAATCACTCTCAGCAGAGTAAATGATGTGCTAGTCTTCCCCTGTCCTTGGCAGTGGCAGCAGCATACCATCAGAGGAAGATGAAGAGGGTTGCAATTGTAGGTTTCATACCCTTTTAAAACTTGGTAACCTCCAGATTTGTTAAACCAGTTTCACTTCTCTGCTCCTTAATATATAGTATTCTTTATATAATGTCATAATATACTACAATACAGTAGCTTACAAGTAGCCATGCTTACTGTGTGAAAGTGGGTTAGATTTATATGCAGAGGTGGTAGTGATGGATTTAGTTGAAGAGACCACCAACCAAACTATGTAAGGTTACATAATATAGAACAAAAAGTGAAAGCGTTTTCACATTCATTCTGTTCTGTTTTTAACGGGAATTTCTTATTTCAGGTAAAATTCAAACAGTGGACTTGATGAAACAATTACTGGAACCTGATCATTCAAATGTAACTATTCAAAAGACATGACATGCATTTAGTCCAGAAGTAGTTTGTTTTCAAGTTTGAAACTCGTCTGGATTGTTTTTAGACATATTCTTAGGCAGACTGAATTAGAACTGGGACAAAAGAACAGTTGAAATTGATCACTAGTAAAGCTTTACTTAGTGATGAATTTCAGTTGTTCTGTTGTAGAATGCCCTGCAATAGAAAATAAAGATCAACTGCATACTTTCCCTGCAGAATTAAGATCATACACACACACACACACACACACACACACACACACACACACACACACACACACACACACACACACACAGGCACAGGCACAGGCAATTTACATTTAAAATAAGACTTTATTTAATCCCACACTGGGGAAATTTACTTGCAACTGCCAGGAAAGATTGATCCAGCATTAATTAGAATAAATAGAAGAAACAGTAAAGATAACAATCAAAACAATAAATTGTTGAAAAGAATAGAAATAGTTCACACAGAGCCTACATAATAGCAGTGCAGTTCTTCATAACAGTGGTATCATAAAGCCTAATGGCAGACTGAATGAAAGAGCTGTGATAGCATTCCTTCGTACAAGTTAAGTGCTATAAGAGAGCTGCTTAGTACTCCCACTGTCCCTTGCAGGGATGTGAAGGATTGGACATGATGGATTTTGACAATCTCTAACTTAAGCCATTCTCGTGCCCCAATGCTCACAGGCAGGAAAGTGATATGTTGTCCTTGTTTATATTTACTGTTGAAGGATCCATCTGATCATCTTTTGTCTGATCATCTTGATCAACAGCAGGCTGAACGACTTGAACTCTGATTCCAATTTTCCTGAGTGAGCTGTAAATGGCTTTGCTAAAGTTCTGTGAGCCAAAACAATAGATGAGAGGATCAAAACAGCTGTTGGCTCCAGCAATGATCCACGACACATAGTATGCAGTCTCCACTTGCAGTAGAACATCACAGTTTTTGGGGAAGAACATCTTGACTATAACTCCCACAGTTCTTATAACATTCAAAGGCAAGAAGCAGACAACAAATATAACAAGACAAACAGCGACCATTTTGTTGGACTTGTTTTTAATTGAGCGACCTTTTTTTGTGTTGCTGTTGATCCGGGACACCGACCTTGCAAGTTGACTATAGCACCCTACAGCCACTGAAAAAGGCAAGAGGAATCCGAGGATGAGCAAAAAAAAGTTGACGATGAAATAGGTGCGTACGTATTGTCCCTGGTGGATACTAAGACACAGCGTGTGGTTGTCCACTTGGCTCGTGTCGAAGACCACAAAGCAAGCAGTGCCTTTAGCCAGCATCATCAACCACACCCCAGCACACAGAGCTTTCACAAATTTCTTCTGCTTCATCCAGGGGTTCCGCTTGAAGTGGACAACAGTCATGTACCTGTGAACGCTGATCAGAGTGAGAAACATGACACTGCCATACAAGTGGACAAACAGCAGAGCAATCTTCAGTCGGCACAGGAAGCTCCCAAACGGCCAGTTGTTGCCAAGGGCGAAGTAGGCCACCATGAGAGGTGTGGTGACGGTGATGATGACATCACTCAGTACCAGATGGAACTGGAGAAGGGTTCCAGAATTCCATCTGGGCATCATGCAGCAGAACACCCACAGGCTGAAGCAGTTGAGGAAGAAGCCCACCACAAAGACTAAGCAGAGCAGCACGGCAATGGAGACGTGTTGAGTGTGCACGCCACAGGACTCCTGTGCACTTAAGTTGGCTGGACTGCTGTTGAAGAACAGTGCAGACAGGGCACCTGAACCATTCATATTGAACTGTCTGAAAGTCTAAAAAAAAAAAAACAAAGTCTGGTTCAACTTTTAAGGCAAGATGTAACTCTGAAGTCCTTGAAAAGAATACATGTCTTTTTAAGTCAAGAAGTTTAACATCATTGGATAACACATTCATAGTTAGCCTGACATACTGAACAACATAAATGGCTTTAACAAAATGTTATTGTAGTGTTTTGGTAGGCTACACGATAAGGATCAACAAAAGCCACAACATGCTCAGGCCAAAATACCCTGGCTGTATTCAACGCTCTAAAAAGATTGTCTGCATAAAGAAAAGTTGTTTCAAGGGTCGATAAATATATGCTGTGGTTTTTACTTACAAGTTCTGACAATCGACATCCACTCAAGTCACTGACTCAGACGATTTGAAGTCTGAAGTTGGTGCGTGTAAAAGGAGGTTGCATTTAGAAACGGAACTGACGTCTATAGGGTCAAAAATAGCTTACTGAAACAAATCGGTAAAACTCGATCGGCATACTCTAACTATGTTCTTCCTCATACCTGATAGGATATGGGCTATTCATCAGTTTGCAAGAGCAGCTGATGATGTTAAATTCAGATGTGTGTCTTGTGTGGTATCTAGGGTAGACATTTGAGACATGTGTACATATCTTGCCTGCAAAACATGATCTATGATTTTTGCTACACATATGTGTGTTACAGTGTTCTCTTTAATCATGGGAAATTTGGACACTGTGCATACTGTATCTCCTAAGTAAGTAAGTAAGTCAAATTTATTTATAAAGCACATTTAAACACAGCTTTCACTGACCAAAGTGCTGTACAGAGTAAAATAAAGAAATAAGGCAAAAAAGAAAAGCAGACAGACACAGATCAACAATAACAGCAGGAGACAAACACAGGCGACAAGTGCAAAGTTACAGACAGGACAACAGGCAGGGAGTTTAGGGAGCTGGGAAGGATACGGTAAAAAGGTGGGTTTTGAGCCTAGACTTAAAAACACAGATGGAGGGAGCATTTATAGTGTCCAGGGGCAGGTTGTTCCACAGCCGTGGCGCAGCAACTGCAAAGGCTCGGCCACCTTTTTGTTTGAGCCTTGACCGGGACACATGGAGGAGAGCTTTGTCATTTGACCTGAGAGATCTGGAGGCTTGCAGAAATTCAAAATAAGGAACGGCCTTTCATTGAGTATCCGAATATCCAATATCAAACCAACTTGCTAACATGTTAGCTAGCTGAAGTTGCTGCTATGTATAGCACGGGTCTCCTAACGTTAGGACTAACGTTATGTTCAGTTATCGTTTGCAATCATTGCTCTCGTAGATGCATTGATTTGAGAGTAAAGTTAAAAGACGTTATGACTGTATATTACTGCTACCGGACGAACTGATACCCAGCTGCTGACATCATGTGAAAAGGGTCTATTACTCCAATGTGACTGTTATACTTTTCTTACATCATTGCAAAGGTCATTTTGTGCTCTACAAACTCACATATTTCATGACAAGGTTGCTGCATTATTTAGAAAAATGTGCAAGATGGTCAGAACTGTACCCAGGATAAAATCCCATTGGATTGCATGGTGTTTATTTGTGCATATTAAGGACTTTGGGCAATACAGAACACAAATGTCAATAAAATGAAAGTTTTAGATATCAAACTATGTATTATTACTGAATATAGTTTATAACATGAATATTTTAAGGATTACATCATAATTTGAAAATTAGCCATGATAAAACCAAGAAAAAAAAATATATTTTTATCTTTAAACATTTGTCCCTACTTTATGTCTATCTGATGCCAATTTAGAAAAAAAATGATTAAAATAAAAAGAAGCACTCAGCTTACACATTTTTTAAAGTTTGATACATTTGCAGTGAATGGCTAGTCAGCCTTCCAGCATTAATGGGCGTCTCAACTGTACCATGCTACTGTCTCAAGGTAGCCTACTCATATAATTAGTATGGGTCCCTACGATTGAGACAAAATGCCACCTTGTGTTTATGAGTTAATTGTGAAAACGGATGTTTTCTTTTAGTGTACAGATCAAAGATATATCATGTAAAAACACAGTTATTTTCAGTGCCTTTTTACAGTCAAACTTTAATGTGGCAATGGGGAAAGCAAAAACTGTCTCAACTGCACACAGTCTACCCCATCACAACAGTACCCCATCACACGCAATTATTTCGTCACATCAGGTGAGGAACCAGTAATTCGAAGTTCCAAAAAGAACACATCTTACAAACCTGGAGAAAGGCTCACACGACACATGTAGGATACACAAATATGACGTTCCCAGGCTAATATATGCTGGCCGACAAGTATGTGACCAAGTGACCAAGTTGTGCGCTGTCCTCCAGATATCTCTGTTCCATCACCGGTAAGTTGTTCCAGGTTTACACATTCTCTGACATTGGTTTACGGAATAGGATGGATTATTATGTCTATTACCGGGCAAAGCAAGCAAACCAAGGAATATATTAACAAGTAAACGAACGAATCTTAAAATGCAGATGGCCATGTCTTCTCTGTGGAAGCTGAGCACTACACCTAGACCACGTCAATCAACCGGGAATGTGTTACATAACATGCGATGCGTTGGACATTCCGCTATTCCGCAAGAGGGAGACACGATAAAGAACGTGTCGGCAAGCAGGGATAAAAGGAAAACGGTAGATCAAATATTACATAATGTACTGTCAGCAATCCTTTATGTTATTGTTTATTGCTCGTGGAACCCTCTGAATTTTTTTTGTTTGTTGTTGTTTGCGTTTGTTTTCGCAAAACACAGGACAAGGGCAACCTGAAAAGTCTGCCCGGTGCTCTGCATTTCAGATCATTCAAGAACAGTGAGATATTTCTGCTGTCCATTGATACAAGGTATTTGCAAATTGCAATCGGTCTATTATAGCATTTAAGTATAGGCCTACCAATGCATTTTAAACATGAAAGCGGAATGCAAAATCATCCTGATCATTCAAGAATGATTACATATTTCTACTGTCCATTGCCAGGTATTTTACGTGGCGTATATAATAATTCAATCATGTCAATCATGGTCGATCATGTATTCATTTTGAAGGTGTAGGCCTGTAGAACCAAGACAAGTCATGCCACCCATCAGAAGCTCTTGCCTGCCCCGACGTTCTACAGCACATGCTTCATATGTGAGATAATTGCTCTTACATACACTTGATGAAAGTATTGGGAGGTCTGCCATTTCACCCTCAGGGAAATACATCCCATTCTTAATCCACATGTATTAATATGGAGTAGCCTGAAGTTACCTGCAGAGAAAATCTGTTCTCAGTGGGTTCTTCCACACCCGTCTCACCCAACAATGTCTTTATGGACCTTGCTTTGTACAGTAGGATAGAGTCATGCTGGAATCAAAAAGGGTTTCCCTGAACTGTCCCAAAATGTCTTGCTTTAATGTAGTATTTGCTTCTCCCTTCACTAACTCAAACCCCATCCCCTGAAAAACAACCAGAAAGCAGAAAGCAGTGCAGAAAGCAGTATACATAACGTGTTCACAAATGCTGTAAATCCTTCCCAAAAGAATGGAAGCTGTTGCAGCTGTAAAAGGGGGACCAACTCACTATTAATACCAATGGATATTAAGTAGGACGTCACTGAAGTTCCTGTGGGTGCGGTGGCAGGCATCCCAATACTCTTGTCTACACTTAGGGCCCTGTCTAACACCCGGCGGAAAGCTTGACGCTCTAAAGTCATTACGCCATTGACCAAGAAAAACCTGGTCTATGAAAGGCGCATTATAAAGCACAGCTGAAGATGCACAGTCATGAGATGAAAGCAGCCCTTAGCAACCAGTCCCAAACAACTCCTCTGCTGGATAAATATCCTTAGGATTTTTATTCAGTCATTTGAACATTATTGGTGTAATTGTTGCTTTTTTAAGGCTATGTTTTCAATGGTAACCCCTTGTCAGTCAATAGTGAAAGTGAATAACTGTAGAACTGTTTTGTCATTGACCATGAGACCACAGTGGAGTTATTTTCACTTTGCCTATGAGTTCAAATAATAGGCCAGGGCAACTGCATGTAGGCTATTAGTCTATACTAGTATTGCTAGTCACAAGCAGGTTTTTTAGTAAAGCGAGGTTTAGTGGAATCCCTGTGTTCCATGCAAGGTCTCGCATGCAAGCAGATTCCTTCAAATGTGCTGCGGACTGTCAAAATAATGCGCTGTTTGAAGTTTCGTACCTACACCCAAAACACACCCATGACGGATTAAGAAGCAGAAAAGCAACCCTTTTGGACAATGTGCCTGACGTCTGATCACAAAATCATGCTGAATGTGGACTGGACACGCCTAAATATCTTTACGTTTTGCGCCTCTGACCAATCGCTTCAGAATGCCAAGATAGGGCCCATAGTGTACATATCACAAACACGGCACATCAATACTGACAATTAAGTCTTTACAGTTCAATATGTTTCATCCTCCAGAGTTCAAGTGATTTCCAGGTGCTGTCTACTGCATCACAAGTCTCTTGTGGAACCAGGACCAGTATCAGACCACAAACTAATAGAGAGGGTGTGGACTACAGACGACGAGAAATGCAGAGAAAATCTATAAGTAGGATTGGAAGAAATAGGTATATATGTTACAGAAAGAACATCAAAGGTTTTAACATGCATCCCCAAGTGGCAACACATCCTTTTGAATATGATATACCAATTCAGTCAATAGCTGTTACTTACTCAACCGCTGTCAGTCTTTCACAGTCATTCAAATTCATTTGTGATTACTCAGGATCACAGCATAAACAAGAAAAGCACTCCCAAGAGTGCAGACCTCCATCAAGTGCCTTAGTTTCCCCCACATTTGTGGTTTGCACCCAGTCGGTGATATGAATCACTCCCAATTAATCATGTCTTCCTTGGGTCATTTCAGACATTTCCTAAAAATTTAATCGAAATCCATCTATAACTTTTGGGTTATCTTGCTAACGAACAGACAGACAGACAGACAGACAGACAGACAGACAGACAAACAAACATAGTATGCAGCATGTGTTGCCACTAAATAGCAATTCTCTTTGCAGCTTGAAGCCAGTGATTCCAAGTCTTTATCAAGAGCCCAGCATTTCTCAGTGTGCTGGTATTACTCCAGGTAAGACAATCAAATCTTCACATCAGTCTTAGATTTATAACTGTAAATCAAATATAAACTGGGTCATTTAGAATGAAAGGCAACATCTCCCAGATAATGATGCCTACCTACCATCTTCTAGTCTCAGAGCAAGGTAAAGAGCCAATGAAATTCCATGAGGTGAAGATCAAGACTCCACTGTTCAGGCAGCATTATGAGGTCATGTTTCAAGATGCACCATGGAGACATCTGAGAAGTTCAAACAAGAGGTAGGAACAGGGGGTCTGTTCAAGCTGCTTCCCTGGACTGAATCAGCAGATTAATCCAAACTCCACTGCATGACTAGTGCACAGTAATGGTATATTATTCTACTTCTGTATTACATGACAGTAAACAGTGTTGATACCACATATTTAACTCCCATCATCTAGCCCATCATCTTCACATATCACATTAGCATTTATTTGACATTTATGTGCACTTGTAGTATATATCATAGTGACAATGATCTTATATCAGCTATTTATTTCCTGTTTTATATACTATACATCTTTGAATTAATACAGCATCATTGGAGTCAGACGACTACGCATTTGTACCTGGTTTTGTTTTATTCATAGATTGCAAGTCAGTAGAACTTGCTATGGCCTTGGTGACGTCTGTTTAGGCCATCCACTGTCATGGAATGTGTTGTGAAGTTGAAATTACACAAAACTAGATGGTTTGTAGCTGCATTTGTAGTATACTGTGGAAATGAGTACACCGCATCCCTGTGGCACCATAAATGGCAGATGACTAAAAATTGCACTAACATACTAGGCTGGCCGGGTGAACCCTGCCTGAACTGCTGGCTGGAAACGTGCATGTCTATCTCCTCTGTTCCCTGCCAGAACCTTTGGCTCCAATCAGAAACTAGCTTATCCAAAAACGCACCGCATCGTTGGTCTGATTGGTTGAAAGACTATCCAAGCGTATGGAGTCGTCATTTGAATGATGCCCATTGATCACGCCTCTTGTGCAGTAGTAACAAAGCGCAGCCTCCCTCGACTAATGTTCAATTCTTAAAAGATTGAGCTTATATGGTGATAGCCAGACTATTAGTAATTGTATTAAATCTAGGTGGAAAAGTAGACTATTTGCTCTCCTGCAAAATTGAAAAGTAAGTTTACACTTGTTAGGCTATATTAAAAAATACAGGCCCAGTACGAACTGCACGCATTCAAATCTTATTTTTACTGTGTTCATGTCAACCTTTATTTCAAAAGACATTCAGTACTCCTTTGCATGACCAAACCAGTATTACAAACATTTTTGATGAGCTATGATGCCATTCCTCTTAGAGACTACTGTTGATACTGTAGCTGCTCTTTGCTAGAGGGGTTGTGTTGCGCTACCTAAAAATGAAATCCAACGATGAACCTCATTTGCATACTGTACACTGTAAATTTTGATATTTGGCATTTTGAAGCTTCCCCTTTCTCATCAACCATCTTCCAATTCTCCTTTTAGTGCAGTAGTATAGAAACATTGAACTGGTAGAGGAAGTGAAGATGACTGATACTTACACAATGCACTATTTTAAAGATGCACTGCTCAAGCATCTGATGACACTTTGGATTAACAGTGACTATTTAGGTGTTTTCATGGCCCTTAGTACACTTGTGCAAGTTGTATTTCACATGCTTTTTCAAGTGCTTAACATAAATAAAAGCAAAGAATAACAAAAATCACAAAAGGACTATAGATAGTTCAAAAACAGTAGTATGACTAGTAGTCCTAGTCAATTGGCATTCGGCTCTTGTTTAATAGGTGATCACAAAATCATGTCGAATGTGGACTGGACACGCCTTAATATTCGGCTCCAGTTTAATAGGTGTGACTAACCATATTGCAGGAAGAGCTCTTAGACAAGGCCGTGAGAGTAAGGCTTTCCCTGTCATCTTCCAGGCCTCTGACTGTCTCAAGCCGTAGAGCTCAACATGGGCTCTTGGCCACTGTACCTTCCAGCACCTGTTTGGAGGCTCCGTGCTGCACACCTGACACGCTCCAGCTGGAGCTCCACCTGGAGGGCCTGCAGCTGCGGGGCACATGGCTCAACTCCAACGGAGGCATGACTCAGGGCACGCGCACATCTGGAGCAGCAGCGAAGGACCGTCAGCTGGTGGCTGTAGAGAAACAGGATGAAACAGGCTATAATGGGAAGTTGGAGAATGAGCGCACTTTGGATGCAGCATCGTCAGACCTGGTCAGTCCGAATGAGTCTGTGGGAAGCACCAGATGGGACCCGGGGCAGTTCAAAGTGACCGTGACGAAGAAGCAGAGCTGGGCCTAGTCTCCTCATTGCATCTACTTTTGGTGTCTACAAATAAAGCTTTTTATTAAACACAGGGAACCAGCTAGATAATTTTGTGCATGTTTCTAAAGAGGACTAGGATAATGCACACGCACTTGAGGAATAACATACCACACTCAAATATCTTTCCTGTTATTTTTCCTATGATTACGCTATTTGCTACACAGAATACAAAAAGTGGCTGTGACTAGTTTCCTAAATAATGACTTTATTTACAGCTTACTGTACCACAGATACAATTCACACAAGCGAGAGCACATTCAGTGTACACACTGCACATAAGAAAATATACTTTAGGCATATACAACAATTAAACGAGTTTACATTTTCATAAAATGAAATAGACAATAATGAAAAACTTAATTGACAGCCTTTTTGTTAAAGAATGAAAAATGAGCTTTAAAATAATTCTAGAAATTCTAGGAAACAACAACAACAACAACATAATGACAAGGGTACCCCCAGTTCTTTAGAAAGCAATCCCACTGATGATCTGTGTAATCTGACCTACCAGTTGTCCTACCAGTTGGTGGACAGTCTGACACAAGATGGCACTGAGCCTCAGACCGCTGCAGGTGTTGTTAGAGCAGACCTGATCTGTGATTTCCCATGATGCCTACTGAGCTCCAGTCTCAGAGAGGGGTAGTGGGGGTGGCCGGGGTGGTCGGGACCGTGATGGGGTGCAGGCCCAGATCCAGGGAGGGGGGCTCCTCAGGCTCAGGGGGACTCTTCTTCTGGGCC
This sequence comes from Sardina pilchardus, assembly GCF_963854185.1. Classification (NCBI taxonomy): domain Eukaryota; kingdom Metazoa; phylum Chordata; class Actinopteri; order Clupeiformes; family Clupeidae; genus Sardina; species Sardina pilchardus. The sequence continues at coordinate 17,937,185 of NC_085001.1, read as the reverse complement.
TCCAGCTTCTCCGTCAGCTGGGTGTAGAGCTCCTTCACAGGCTCACTGCACTGTAGGGCCACAACAGTTATTGGTGCGTTAATTCTGACACCATATCGGAGGAGCACAAACACTCATAAAAAGTCACCAGATGTTTCATTTCATTTTTTGATCTCCAGATATTCTACGATGTTCTGGAAATGTGGTGGACCCCTGTCTTTTGGTTGTGGTTGTTGATGTTTGATGTTGCATCACTCTGTGACTAACATTAAAGTTACTTCTGGGATGGCTGCATATCACCACTTGGGTACAGTTAAGATATCAATCGGCTCATTGTTCAGGTCAATTGCACAAAACATATCAGCATTTCTGGTAATGAAGACGTTATTTTAATCTGCCCTATCTGGTAAACTAAACCTGAACCGCAAAAAGGGGACCTGCGAACCCAGAACATGCAGTATTTCTGCATGACTAAAACTAGAGGTTAGGGACTGATAAACCACCAGTGACATTTTGAGCAATATAAAGCCAGGGTTGCGTAAATATACAGTATATCAGTATTCAGTGACAAACCACTCTTAGACAAACCTGTTTAGGAGGCTCGAGAGTCTTCTTCACTAGGGTTTCCATGACCGAGGGCTGCACTTTCAGACAGAGGTGGTTCAAAAGGCGTATGTGCCTGTGCACATTCTCCTTGATGTGATGTAGACATTATATGGGGGTTCAGGAGCAGAGGGAGGGGAAAAAAAACGGTAAAATGCCATAAATTCATTACAGTAATTTCCTGTGTATTAGCTGCAGGACAGTGTTTTATGCAAGTTACAAGAAACAAACCCATATTAATACCATATTAATTGCCCCTGTGTATTAACCTCATAGCTGAAGAAAGTTTGTAAAATCAATGTATAAGCCGCGGCTAATAGTTGGGAAATTACAGTACATTTCTTAATGTAAACAAACAAAACAAAAATTGCACTGACAAAATGATGCTTAACAATCAAACTTCTCATTTCTTTTTTAAATGAATGTGCCTTTGCATGCTTGACTACAACTGGAGCAGGAGGTCAGTAAATGTGTCAAAAACAGCAGTGCAAAATTCTTCCACTCCAAACTCATTCAGACAGCAGAGTAAGGTGAGTCAGGAGATGCAGAAAGATGTCTCCAAATGCTGCATCATTGTGAGTCTCCACTATAGCAATAAGAGAAGAGACATTAGATTACAGTCCAGAGGGCACAATGTTGCCTGATTTCAAATTGGACCACAACCAAGACGTTCAAAACAAGTTGTACCAAAATGTCAATGTCAGTCTAAACAATGTATCCTATGGGCGACACTCGACAGGGAGTTGAAAAACACATATTGCCATCCAATTGTACACACAAGAATATCAACAAGCCTTGCAAAAAGTGGCCAATGGTCTCTAGAGCCCTCTAGTGGCTACACCTCCCATTCAAAACTACCTACAAGATGGTGAAATTTCATTACTTTAGTGTGCGTGTTTCTAACTTTATTTTAAAACTCAATATGAAATACATAATGACTGTGTTGTTATACATTGGACAAGTTCCAAAACGAAGCTATTACAGTTTTTCTCAAATGCTAAAACACAAAAGCCAATCCTCTAAACCAAATGACCAGTTGTCTAAACACATTTACTAAATCTAGCCACAATTTTTCAATACCAGAAACACATTTCACATGAAGACACAATTCACAAAACACAATCCTCCGTTCTCATAATTGTAAGCACATTTTTCCTTGCTAAAACACATGTTGCAAAACATATTCTCAAACGAAAGCTGATGTGATGCAAAATGCTTGCCACAGTCAGCAATAACTGAACACAATGAATACACCTGGCATCATTTATTACACACAACGACTCAAAATTGAAGACATTTGTTGCTAATGCCCACAGTGACTGGTGTGTGTGTGTGTGGTGTGAATGAAGAAAAATAAAAGAACTTCACACCCTGATCATGTTTTCAAGAGTACTGTTGTGTGCAATAGATTCTGTGATTTGCATTGAGTTGTGTTGTACTTGCAGAATTTTCTGTACTCTTCACTGAAACTCACAACTCTAAATGAAGAGCTCTTTTCCAAAACGCTGTAAATCCATTTTTGAAAACATTACTGTACTGTAACAAATCATGTTACTGTATTTACATTAATTGTGTGTTTCAGGTAATATCAATAAAAATGCAGTTGTTTTGTTTTTATTGAGTAAAGATAAATTACTAAACATAACCCAATACAGTTTCACTGAGATTACTTGAAAAACAAAATGTAAAAAATATATTTATGGCCCCGGCAGTGGCGCAACTGGCTGGGGCACCTGCACCGTATGCTGGCGACCCGGGTTCAATTCCCGCCCCGTGGTCCTTTCCAGATCCCACCCCGACTTTCTCTCCCACTCACTTCCTGTCATTCTCTCTACTGTCCTGTCCAAATAAAGGCATAAAAAGCCCAAAAATAAATCTTAAAAAAATATATATATATATATATATTTATGAAAATTCATTAGTAAAATGGTGGATATAGCGTTTCGGAAAAAACTCTTCAAATGCCTAATCCTCTGCAGAGAACTAAGAAGATCCGTTACTCTAAAGTTTTTTAAAAATATGCATTGGCAGTTATGAAACAAAGAACCTTCTCACAAATTGAGCATTGTGTTTTCAATTGTTTTGCTGTAGTGTGTAATGATGTGTACATTTAATGTACACATATTTTTCTCTTGGTTTTGTTAATATAAAGTTAACATTTACAGTTTTTCTCAAATGCTAAAACACATTTCACAAACGTTTCCTCCATGTTCCCCAATGTCTAAACACAATACCCTTTTTTAAAGCTACATAAGCACAACCACACCTTCTCACTTCAAAACTCAAACTTTCACACCAAAAGAGCAGCTCGAAGCTTTCAAAAATGTAAACACTATAACCATCATTACACACTTCAGCAAAACAATTGAAAACACAATGCTCAATTTGTGAGAAGGTTCTTTGTTTCATAACTGCCAATGCATAGAGTAACGGATCTTCTTAGATCTCTGCAGAGGATTAGACATTTGAAGAGTTCTTTTCCAAAACGCTATATCCACCATTTTACTAATGAATTTTCATAAATATATTTTTTACATTTTGTTTTTCAAGTAATCTCAGTGAAACTGTATTGGGTTATGTTTAGTTACAGTAATTTATCTTTACTCAATAAAAACAAAACAACTGCATTTTTATTACCTGAAACACACAATTACTGTAAATACAGTAGCATGATTTGTTACAGTACAGTAATGTCTATAAAATGAATTTATAGCGTTTTGGAAAAGAGCTCTTCATTTAGAGTTGTGAGTTTCATATCAAGAGTACAAAAATTCTCCAAGTACTAGCCTGGCAAGCCAAACTACACAGAAATGTATAGACAAAAATATTTTTGGCCACTAGGGTGCGTCTAGATTTCTAGGCTATCCAAGTATACTGTAACACAACTCAGTGCAAAAAAACAGAATCTATTGCACACAACAGTACTCTTGAAAACGTGATCAGGGTGTGAAATTCTTTTATTTTCTTTGTTCACACCACATACACACACACCACAGTCACTGTGCGCATTAGCAACAAGTGTCTTCATTTTTGAGTCGTTGTGTGTAATGAATGACGCCAGGTATGTTCATTGTGTTCAGTTATTGCTGACTGTGGCAAGCATTTTGCATCACATGAGCTTTCATTTGAGAATATGTTTTGCAACATGTGTTTTAGCAAGGAAAAATGTGCTTAGATTTATGAGAACAGAGGATTGTGTTTTGAGAATTGTGTCTTCATGTGAAATGTGTTTATGGTATTGAAAAATTGTGGCTAGATTTAGTAAATGTGTTTAGACAACTGGTCATTTGGTTTAGAGGATTGGCTTTTGTGTTTTAGCATTTGAGAAAAACTGTAACTGAGGGCACACAACCCTTCTTGACAGCGACACATCCAACACTATTGAATCTGAACAAAACATTTAAGATTCAGACCTTCAACGCATTATTTTTTGTGACACATAGGGACGGCAGAGTGAGAATTAAAAAAAAAAAAATGTAATGATGTGTAGTGTTTACATTTTTGAAAGCTTCGAGCTGCTCTTTTGGTGTGAAAGTTTGAGTTTTGAAGTGAGAAGGTGTGGTTGTGCTTATGTAGCTTTAGAAAAGGTATTGTGTTTAGACATTGGGGAACATGGAGGAGACGTTTGTGAAATGTGTTTTAGCATTTGAGAAAAACTGTAATGCAAATATTGGAAGGAGTTTCTTCCTTTTGCGTGAATATACCACTTAGCCAGAGCAGGAAACAATCTCTGCTTGGCAATTTGGAGCACATAATACAGACCCATCTCACAGGCAACTCTGTTCTCCTGAAAAAAGCTGAAGTAGAGAGATGCTCAGTAGCACATGTCATCGTGAGACATATTTGATTCACAGCAGAATTATGAAATACCTTTCCCTGTAAGAAAGGGGCTTGACAGGAGGGAACATTTACTTGGGGTATAAATGGAATTGTTTCAAAACGATGAACAGATCCCATTGTTTAAAACAAATCTAAAAACGTATACAAACTGCATCTTGTAAAGATTCTTCACAAAATAGTTGTAAACATGACGACAAAGGAAATCCTTATTGCTCCACAGCTTGACTATAGTATAGTGGCACTACTTTGCCCCAATTTCATATTATCCTAGATCCCAGTGAGTCACATGAACACATTTCTCTGAACGCACATGCAATGATACCAGTCGAGGCTCTTTGAAAACTTGACTGTCGGTCTCACGCGCCTTGTACCAGACACAGCATTCTTAGTAGTAGCATTAGATCTGGGCTGCCCTGTTCTCACACAGGCACAAGAGCACCATGCCAAAGCAATTATGGAAGTTTTTACTTCATTAATGTATATATACACTCTGTGCATCATTTTATGAGAGCTAATTTACATATGGGTATAATTTTATTCACTAATTTGCATACAATAATGTCTGGGAAGAAATATTCTTCTTGTGTTCATGCTGTGTTGTAAATGCTCTTCCTCTCCAGTTGTCCACTGCATTCAGTAATAGTAAATGGCATAGAAAAAGTAAACAGTAATAGTAAATAACAGGCCACAGACAGTGAAAATTGCGTACTCAGTCCCTTCCTGTACACACTCTACACAAATGGCTGCCAGAGTTCACTACCCAACACCACTTACTACAAATACGCAGATGATACAGCCATAGTAGGACTACTTACAGACGACAATTACATCACAGCTCACCACCAGTCCATCCCAGATTTTGCTCTGTGGTGCTCTGATAACTACCTCCAACTAAACATTGACAAGACAAAAGATCTGGTCATTCATGCATCAAAATCACCCCCTGGACCCACTCACATCACCATCCATGGCCAACCAGTTGAACAGGTTGAACAGCACCTTCAAATATCTTGGTCTCATCATTGACAATAAGCTTAACTTCAATGAACAGGTCACCATCACACAGAAACATGCACAACAGGTAAAATAGGCATGAATGGGTCCATATCGTATGATAAAAAAGTGGTGGCAAATACTTTTAATAGCTTCTTTACAACAATTGCAAGTAATCTGGTGACCCACAGAGGGTACATACATTTTATGAAGAAAAGGGAGTCCAACCAAATACTTTTTATTTTAAACAAGTAACAGAGGAGTTGGTACTAAAACAACTTAAAAGTCTAAATCCCTCTAAGGCTACCGGATGTGACAACATCCCTGCTAGATTTCTCAGGGATGCTGCTGAATCACTCCTGTCATAACCTATCTTATTAATTTATCCATTGAAAACAATCATTTCCCCAATAAACTTAAAGTGGCAAGAGTAATACCTTTATTTAAAAAGGGGCCCAAATCTGATCCTGGAAATGTTCGCCCTGTATCTATCCTGTGTTCAATATCAAAAATTGTTGAAAGAATTATCTATGAGCAAATGGACAGTTATTTAGTAGAGCAGAACCTTTTTGGATCTTTGTGCAAAAGCATCATCCAACCCCTTCTACTCCACTGTTCCCCCTGTTTCTTCACCATACTAAATGTCACCAGCAAGAACAGCTCATTAAAGTCTCACATTTAGCATCTAAGATAATACAGCTTCCCACCCCCAGCCTCATGATGCAAATGACACAGCCACCACACGCCTTGCCCGCACCATGGCAAGCTGCCCTGACCATCCCCTGAACCGGTTTTTCACCCTACTCCCATCTGGCCGCAGATACAAGTTTTGTACCCTCAGCCATCACAAACTCTGGTGACAATAATCCATACTTTTACTGTCCATAGCCTTAAAAAGAAAAAAAAGATTTTTGCCATGCTTTTTTGATTAAAATTACACATAAATCAGGCCAGGAATGATGTATTAACAAATCCCTCAGTAAATATTTTACAGAATAGGCCTACTGTTAAGTGTAGAACTGGAAAGTTTGGTGGAAAATAACACAAAACCACAAAAACTCGTTTGCTCGTCTGCTGGGATTTAGAATGGCTTTGAACTATGTTTGAAACCCAAGCTGACGGAGCGTCCGTCGCCTGTAGCAAAGAGGGGATCTAATGGGGATGGAGGAATGTCTTGAGTTAAGACAGCTATGAGCCACCTGTCACCTATAGCAAATGCCAGTGTATGAGTTGACATTCCAAGCTAACTTGTCTGACAAGATAGACAGGGTCATGGAGAGCTTTGCAGGGATCGTGCGGGAGTGTACTGCATTGGCAGGAGTCGGGAGGGATCCATGTGCCAAAAAGCACCCCAAAAAATGCAACCAAATTGAAAAGACTGGCTAGCACCATGTGGCTATAGATAAGATGACATGAAAGGTATCTAAGGCACCTGGAGTATTAAAGCAAGTGCACTGGTAGACCATTATTTGCCAAAATGAAACCTAAACGGTCTGTGCCATTACCAATATTTGTTGGTAGTAGGGATGTTAGACAGATTAGGTTGGGTAATATTTGGCATTGACATAAAGTATGAAGAAAATCCAAGATGGTCAGGCAGGAGGGATCTGTTGATTGGGCACAGGTGACTCAGGTAACAGTTAACTCTTTGAATGCCACATTGTTTTTGGAAGCTATGTCCCAGAGTGCCGGCAAGCTAGATCATTTTTTACTATTTTTGTAGAGCCACACCGTATTTTATGTTATGGACACATACTATGGCTCATTTGAAAGGTGAGACTCTGAGCTGGGTGGGTGAAAACCGTTTATTTCTACGTGTCTCCATTCCCAAGATATCCCAAGCCAAACAGTGGCTGGTTTTCATCAAAATCCCTGTTTGTCTTCTAGAAACGGATATATAAGCCGCTTTAAGACAGACGTACATTTCCGCAATGTTCACAGACTTTTTACGGAGGGGGCTTTTTTTTTGTTGTGCTGTCTGAATTCATATGTCCGTATATCTACCACCGGAACCTTTCCTGCTGCCGACCTATGTTGCCGCCACAACTGCTATGTGCATGCAATCGCGGAAACTGGCACTTGTCTATGTCCAGAAGTCAAGCGTGCACGCTGGGTAGTACCTTCTTCCCAGTAGCGTATTAGTTAGCTTGCTCCTCAGTATGCGTCCCTACCTACATTTGGACAGCACTAACTAGTTGGCGTCACCTGACTCAGGGAGGGGGGTGTGTTGACGATTTGCATGACGTGTGGAGCTTGACCTGCGCTGTGCAATGGATTATGGGATACCTGAGGGCAAAAAAGATGCATCGATGCACGCTTGGAAATCACGCCAAACGAAGTAGCCAACTAGTGAGAGCGCTTGACTTTCGGACAGTCTATTCTGACGTAACTTCCGGAAAATGCACACTGCCCAGCGTGCACGCTTGACTTCTGGACACAGCCCTTGTCAGTGATGATCAAAGATCCCAAAGGTGTTCTGTTGGGTTGAGGTCAGGACTCTGTCTTGGTGGACCTTGCTTTGTGCAATGTACAGACATATTTGACACATATTTCGCCCCAATAACTCAAAATATATTCTATTAAAGCTGCCGTCGGCAAGCCTTCAAAATTCCGAGTCTAAAGTCGGAAAATTCAAACTGATACAACTTTCAGGTCCCTCCCCCAACCTCTCCAAGCTCCAAACTGCCCCCCAAACCCCTCCCCCTCTGTAGACGAGATTATTTACGTGAGCAGCAGAGTAGCAGCGGTTGGATAGCAGCGTGCACACGCTGTGACTGACAGGTAGCGATTCCTCTCCCCTAACGTGATTGGTTAAATAAAACCGGGAGCGCTCGATTTTTCCAAGCACGATTACAGGCTTGAGAGGGAGCTAGAAAATTCGCGATTTTTCCTAAACAGCCTATTTAATAGTCTACTTTCGGAATCCCATGACAGTTCAAGCTAATATGACTAAAAAAAATGCTGCCGACGGCAGCTTTAACATAGAATCTTCAAAATAAATATACAAAATATTTCCTGTGTGTCTGGGCTGGCTTTGGCTGGGCTTCCTTAGCCCTCACCAGTGGTGTGTGAGTCTCAGAAGGCCCCTGCTGGTGGGCCACGGACCACAGGAGGCCTTGCTGCTGGAGCTGGATCAGGGTCTGGAGAAGCTGGTGGGCCTGCTCCTATAGGCCATGCGGCTGGAGGATTGTTGTTTGCTGTTGCTGCTAGAGTTCAAGTTCAAGTTCAACTTTTATTGTCATGTACTCATAAATACGCATTTATAAGTATTGCCACTCCTTGTGTTCAAGTGTCCATTCAACTACAGAAATAAATGAAAAAGAGAAATAAATAAATAGATACTATAAAAAAGAGGGGTTGGGGAGCACCAAGGGACACTCAGGAGCAACAGGGGCAAGGAAAAACTTCCTTGTCCAGGAAGAAACTTTGGGCAGATCCGCGGCTCAAGGGGCCAACTCAACTGCCTGGGGTTATGCTAGTAGAGGGAGCCTGTAAGTGTGTGTGTGTGTGTGTGTAAGGGGCTTTCATGGATGGACCCTCAAATTATAGGCCACCTGTATAGGCTCTAGCACCGGCACAGCCCTTATCATAGCTTCAGTGTCAATGGCCACACCACAGCTCCGGACCATCAGGACAGGCAGTTGAATGGTGGATATTCTGAGAACAGCAGGTCTCTTCTCAGCTATCAGGATGACAGGCTCAGAGCTCCTTACCTGGCTTGATGCCTTTTCCCAATTGGTCTAGCAGGAACCTCTGGGTGCTGAAGAACAAATCCCTACTCATTGGAGCTGGATACCACTGCAGCCCATCACCCCATTGAATGTGAAACTGCTTCTCTACAGCCTTCTCCCCGTTATCCTCGAGCTGCAGCCATTTCAGTAATTTATCAGCAGCAATCTCCCTCTAGCTTCTCATCTATCCATTCATTCATTCATTCATTCATTCAACCTTTATTTATTGTCTATAGTTCCCAAAAACCAATGAGAGTGACAACGGAAGTGGGTGATGAAAAAAATATGATTTTTATTACAACCGAATCCAACACCTGAGTGAAAATGTATACAAAAGTGAAAATATATATAAATATTTCTATAATGGAGCAGACATACAGATAAATAACTTATAACAAGCAAAAGAAAAACGGAGTCAAACACCCAACTGAAGAAAACAGTACCACGCAATGTAACCTACTCAAACTGTGATTTTTGTGTGCACTGGGCACCGTCCATAACCACAGTAGGATAAACACACTATAGCATCATAGCACTATGCCTGTGTCTAATTAAGGCTACAGGCACATGAGCCTGCATACAGTAAATGACCACTGAAGATTCCACCACTTCGAAAAAAGTTGTTTATTCCCACATAATAGCTTTCACAAATTATCTAGAGCTATGATCCCTTGCATGCTCTCATTTTAAGTTGCAGAGTTTCTAATAGAAAAAAAAACAACAGAAATAAATGCATGACTATCATTCTGTGAACGATGATCATTATCTTAGGTTCTAAGGTCATAAAATAAACTAGATTGAATAAACTAAATTGTAAACCTATTTGTTTTAGGTTGCTTTTCACCAGCAGGACTGCACCAGAGTTAGCCAGATAATACAGATCGAGGCCACCTCTTTCAGGAGATGTTACTTTCGGACTGAAGAGAACAAATTGCAACAAGGGGTCAAATGCACTATATGTTCGATTGAAACACATTAAAAGCTGTTGTGTGAAGACAGAGAAAGCAGGCCTCAAACACACAGAAACGGACAATGTCCCACTTGATTTTTCTTTCTTTCTTTCTTTCTTTCAGCCCTGAATTCAGATATCAATCGAGTATAATGGGTACAAAAATCAGATTTGGGCTGATAATCTGAACAGCCATAATGACAGAGAGCAGTCGATGGGGGAGAAACTTCCTGTTTACATGGGGCAGATAAAAGACAGAAGGATGTCAACTTCATTTTTGATGATCACTGGGCCAGGATGGAGGTCCGCTTTGTTATAGTGACAGGCAGTCATCTGCCACACATCCAGGATGTAGACTCCCAGGTCATTGAATATTTCTCGCAGGACTCGATCAAACTGCATGTATGCCCAGTTATGGCGAAAGAAATCCTGCAAGACACAGACTCACATCAGATGGATAAATTGAGCTCAACCACCTACTATGTAACACCCCTCTCTTCCATGCAACATGTGGACTGGCTCTGTGTGAGCCAGGACTGTGTATACATATTCATAATCGGTTAGCTAGAGGACTTGGACTACATCCACATGATTCTGTTTTAATTTCATTTCATAACATACATAATTCTGGTTCTTTCAAGTTCCTGAAACGGAATGATTTGAAAATGCTGTCTGCTTTGTATTCATGTGGACAAGGAATCTAGAAACACTTGAAAACAATGATGTAAAAACCCAGTGTTCCCGAATCTTCATTGGATGGTGTCAGTCTAACGTTTCTCGACTTTTCAAGTCTCACTTTGAATTCCTTTACTAGCATTGCAACATGGAACGTGAAATACAAGCTTCATAGCCTTACTTTCCAGTAGTTTCTGTGGTGCAGTTAAATGATGCACTTTACATTGCCTTGTGCATTTGTGTGTGTGTGTGTGTGTGTTATTCTCAAACTGTTCCATTTGAGAATAAAGGAGGCTACCGTGCTCTTGGGCACTTTCAATGCTGCAGAATTTGTTTTGGTATCGTTCCCCAGATCTGTGTCTTCACACAACCCTGTCTCGTAGGTCTATGGACAATTCCCTCAACCTTGTGGCTTGGTTTTCACTCTGGCATAAACCATTAACTATGAGACTGTGAGAAATGTGTGCCCCTCCCAATGATGTCCAGTGAATTAATTTAGGCACAGGTATACGATCAAGTTGTAGAAGCATCTTAAGAACCATTGATAGAAGTAGGATGCACCTGAGCTCTTACAAGTGTCATAACAAAGGGTTTGAATACTTATGTAAATGGTATTGTCTTTTTTATATTTTTTTTATTTTTATAAATTCACAAAACACTCCAAACACCTGCATTTTTTGTGGAGTGTTGGGAGTATATTGTGTAGATTGATGAAAGGAACATTTATCCATTATAAGATGAGTCTGAAACATAACAAAATGGGGAAAACTTGAAAGGGTCTGAATACTTTCCGTACCCAGTGTACTGGATCGCGGGATCATGGCGATGGATCAAAACGAAAAACAATGGTTCCATGCTATCCTTGTGGGGCTACATGCCCACCAAGTTTCGTGCATCCCGGTCTTTCAGGCTACGTTCACACACACACACACACACACACACACACACACACACACACACACACACACACAGAGGTATCTTGATAAACCAATATTTCCTTCCCTCCGTTTTCCAAAATAACATTGTGCACACTCAGTGTTTTCAGAAAAGTTCTCGTTGACACTAACCCGTGTATGTGCCATCAAGAACATGCCAAACCTGTAGGTACTAGTGTAACAAGAAGCTCGAGCCCATGTTAGCCAATCAGAATCCCGAAAATAGCAACAACATCAATGAATCACTTCCTCTGTTTCCTTTCAACTGTATTTGCAAATGTAAAAAACAAAAGAGTTGGCACCAACATTTAGCAAATTCTACTCTGAATGCATCCGTAGCCAAATGAAAACGTAAACATTGGTCACATTTTTGGCAGATGCAAGTACTGCCACTTACTGTGACGTTAGCTGCCTAGAAGGCGCATAGATTGCCTAAAACTCGTTTTTTTCAGTTCACATCCATACGTGAAACAAGAGTTTTTTGAAGGAATCATATTCAGAGGCGAAATTGCCGTTTGTGTGTAAGCGAAAGGCACAAATGAAAGGAAAAATCTGTTTTTCAAGATACCCATGTATGTGTGGACGGGATCTCAGTGTCCCAGGAATCTTTGACAGAAAATTGCTCATGCGAAAAGAAAAGAAAGAAAAAAAAAAAACCTCTGACTAAACCTATGACTGCCGCTTTGCTGCACGGCGGTCATAATAAAATTATGTAGAAACAAAAACGTAGTAGTGTGGATGTAGTCCTAATTTGACAGTGTATCAGATTATTATCTCACACTGCACCTTTGAATGTAAGTGACTTCAAATCCACAAAACTTTTTGAAGCCATTTCTAACCAAATTGCAGTGCAAGTAGTAAGAGAAGATGCCTAAATTGCAGTGCAAGTAGTAAGAGAAGATGCCTAAATTGCCGTGCAAGTAGTAAGAGAAGATGCCTAAAACAACTCACCCTGGCCCCCGTGTTGGCTGTCTTGATGATGACCTTGGTCTCTGGTGCACGTCTCAACAGTGCCACTACTGCACGCTTGAGCAGGGACACTCGGTAGGCATAGTAGGACAGAGGGAAGCTGGTATAGTGTGCACATATGTTGAGGACGAGAACAGTGTGTGGTTTACCAGCTAGGTCATCTATCGAATTACTTAGGAAGTGCATATCTGCCATGATGTGCCAGTCCTCGATGACGTAAGGGCTGTTATGTGCGCGAAAGTGCACGTCGATGTTGTTCTCCATGTCCACAGCCATATGGGGCCCATTTTTGCCATTGTTGTGTAGGTACAAGCGACTTAGAGCTGGGGGGGAGATAATTGTATGTTAGTAGTGCTCCTAGAGTTCTTGAGACTAAAGGAAAGTTAGCACAATGGACAAACAATGAATGATATTCACTTCAGCTCCATGATATACACCAAGACCTGGCATATTCTTACCCAGTCCATAATTCTGTCTACAATTGATCGGTGAGGGACCAAATATCCAGTCGTAGCCTGCAGTATGTATTTAAATAGGAAAAGATGACCTGGGTCGATTAAAAAATAATCCTTTGGCTAAAATAGCTCCTAACTGGCGAATTTAGAAGAAACTCCTGAAAAAAATGGGCATGCCACTCTTAACTTTAGGACATATTTTACTATTAATTCACGAGGCAATTTAGCCCTAAAAGTAGCACCTAAGTCGGACAATTTAGAAGAAGTTGAGAGGAATCTTAACTTACTGGGACCTATTTACAAACAATCCATGTAGCTGTTTGTAGCCATTTGCAGTCACATCACATATTTTTGAAATGTGTATGCTGGAGCTCTCAATCAGAAGGTAATAACTGTGTGTAAGTAAGTGATGCAATAATGTGACCATTCAAAGCGAAATCAGTCGTTTTGCGCACAACGTTATTTTGAGAAAATCAACAATAACAAACTTCCGGGTTAAAATGTTGAATTTTACGTTTTTGCATAATTTGACTGTACAGTTTCATATCGTGAACGCATTTCACGGAAAAACATACGTTTTGACTGTTAAACCCGGCGAAGATTCAACACATTTGCTTTCTTTCCCATTGTGCACGCACCGCTTGAAGAGGTGATTTCTCCTCTTCTGGCTTATTGTGACAGGAGAATCATGTCAACTTTGGATGCGGTTATCTTAGCGATAGTTTGTGTAATACCCTCGATATACATATCGTTGGAAAACTTAGTTTATGGCCGTTCACATGAACACAATAACTTAACTTATTAAGTTTTACCGAAACGACTGGTTCCGCTTTACAGGGTCACTAATGGGTGCGTTCGTAAATTCATTCTGACATGCTGAAAAATAGAACAACGCTCTGAAGTTCGAAAAAGATGAGCATTCTAACTCCCGGTGAATTTACGAACGATTATTTGTGTTTACGTTTACTATGGACGCAACTACGGCACTTTTTTAACAGGGTTTATATATATTATTCAGAACTCAATTCCACTGATGCGAGCTTCTTGACAGTGATGATGAAGAACACACTGAGGGCCAGATGTACGTACAGCGCCCTCCATAATTATTGGCACCCCTGCTTAAGATGTGTTCTTTAGCTTCTAATAAATTAATTTTTTTTTCAAAATAATATGGACCACAATGAAAAAAAAAGCATCAAATCCAACCTTTAATTCAAGTGTGTTTATTCAGAAGGAAAAAAATCCCAAATTAAGAAATAATTATTTTACATCAAATCATGTGTGCCCCTATTATTAGCACCCCTGATGTTAATACTTTGTACAACCCCCTTTTTTGCTAATAAAACAGCACCTAATCTTCTCTTATAATGTTTCACAAGATTAGAGAAAACAGAAAGAGGGATCTTTGACCATTCCTCTTTGCACAAAATCTCCAAATCATCCAGTGACCTGGGTCCTCTCCTCTTCAGCTCACCCCACAGGTTTTCAATGGGGTTGGGGTCTGGGAACTGAGATGGCCATGGTAGGAGCTTGATACGGTGTCTGGTGAACCATTTCTGTGTAGATTTGGCCATATGTTTAGGGTCATTATCTTGCTGAAAGACCCAGTGACGATCCATCTTCAGCTTTCGGGCAGAGGCCATCAAATTTTGATTTAAAATGTCCTGGTATTTCAAAGCATTCATGATGTCATGCACCCTAACTAGTAGAGGACCTGAGAAAGATTTGTATGCGCTTCATTTAGCGGAGAATATCTCAACTGTTCTTAACTAATATGACCCCACTGAACAACATGGGATGTGTGCCAAAATCTCTATCCGGGACGAAAGTCCTGAAAATTACCACAATAGGTGACCCTATTATCGCACTATTATCACACTACAGGTCAATGGGACTTTTTTCCCTTTATAGATATCTTCATAAACTTCTACCAGATTAATCCTCATATTAAGAGAAATACTTTTTGTATTACACTTTTTCTAAAAATAAATTAATTAATATGCTAATGAGGCAATATCTCATTAAATATGCTTATCTCCCTCAACAATGGAATTCTCTTCTCTGATTGGCTGATGGGGTGGCCATTAACTTCGTATAACCTGCTACCTTTGAAGTAGTTCCCGTATCACACTTGAATATTAATTCGCCAAACTCGTTGCGAAGTTTAAATGAACTGTCACGTTGCATCCAAGCTGAAATACAGACGTGCAGAACCATAGTAACATTGTAGCATATGACGGAGGTGGATTGTAGCTAGTTGGATGCCATGTAGGCTATAAAAGTAGCGATCTTTCAAAGTTAAAGTTAATCAGAATCCTGGGATATGCCCGCTTGACAACGGGAGAGATAGAACTAACGACTGGCTTTTGGCCGTAGCAACCAGCCATTTAGAACTAACGACTGGCTTTTGGCCATAGCAACCATCCATTTAGAACTAGTAACGGCAGTTTTGTCCTGCAAGTAGAAAGTTGATATGTGGCGGAAAGTAGTCCCTGCAGTCAAGACAGTTTTAGCGATGTTAACGGACGCAACGGTGGAATAAAACTATGTTCTAAATATACATGTTATGAATAGAAACGGGAGATAAGCGGGATAACGGCCTTCGAGGTCGACCGGTTCGATGGAAATAATGGCACGGCGGAGGTAACTCCGTCTCCGTGCTTCGCACGTCGCCGGAGTTCTAGACCTCCACCTAGCCATTATTTCCATCGAACCGGTCACCTCGTCGGCCGTTATCCCTTACGTATATGCACTCATGAAGCAACAGCTTTACTGAGGTGATCACAATGTTAAAAATGACCATGATTGTAAGGTCATAGAAGAGTATAAGCATTCTGATATAAAGAAAATGGATAAAAAAACAGTCTACCAATTACATACCACTAGCAACAAACAGGAATTGCCGGTTATTTATTGACCTAAACTTTAAAAGCTCACATTTCCTACCTGTTCTAAATATTGCTGTCATCACCACAACTTTTTCTTTTCAACAAAAGTTTACTTGGCAGCCATAGTAACCTGAGGTCATAGCAGAGTATATGTATATATCCTGGGGTGACCCCCCAAAAAACCTGTCCAGCTGTCTGACACGTTTCCACCCATACTTCACAATCACAAATATCCACCTATCAATCAATCAATCACACAGTCTGTGTCTGTCTGACCCCCAAAAACCTCCTGTCCACCTGAGTCAGATGTATTATTCCCTGCCCACAACTTAATACCAGTCAATCAATCAACAAATAAATCAATAAAACAAACAATCAACCAATAAATCAGTCTTTCTGCCTTTCTGGGAGACTGTCCATTTGTTTCTCCATCTATGTCGGTTCTTTGCAGTCTAAGGTAGCCTGACAGCTCTACCGTCTCCCCTTTCCTCTGTCTGTGGCTCTTGCTTGACCAGTTTGTCTGTGCCTCTTGTTTTTCCAGACGTGCCCTACAGACTTGTTATCTTCTTTTTCGTTGCCCTCAGCATTCTCTCTGCAACACCCTGATTCTCTTCTCCTTCTCCCCATGTCTTCTCTTCTCCCTCTATTGTCATCTCTCGCTGCAATGTCTGTTATTTAACGCGCCTCTCCTCCCTCTCCTCAAGCTCTCGCATCTTGAATCTCCTCCATCCCCTGTCTGGTCTAGTGTTACATAGAATACCAGCCCAGCCTTCCAGCAGCTCATTGCACTGTGATCCCCACTCCCCCAACGCCCACCCCACCCCCCCATCCCCCGCGCCTTCCCCCATGGCGCCCTCTGTTGCCTCGCGCAGTGGCTTCCTGGCGCAGCGCCAGCAGGTCCTTTACTCCCGTACCCCGAGGGAGGGGTGTCAGGGGTGTGGTGTGCAAACCGAGACGGAGGTTGTGGTGTATGTATGTGTGTGTGTGTGTGTCCTTTGTCACACAGACAGTCGATCACAGGGGCCTCGGAGGCTTGCGGTGAGGTGCGGGGGAAGGATCGGGAGGGGTGTGTGTGTGTGTGTGTGTGTGTGTGTGGGGGGGGGGGGTGTCGAGAAGACTTTGGGAATTTCACTCTCCACCAAGCTGAGAGCAAACTCATGTTCGGCCGGCACTGACACGCACCCATCTCCCAGCGCGCCTGCACTCCATCTGAACCATATGGCCAGGCTTCATGTGTCCGTGTACCCGTAGTATTTAGAGTAAACACGAGCTCTTACATGATCTAATGCCATTGCGGCATATTGTGGTACGTGACCAGGGTGTCCCGCTCCGACAGGAAGCGTGCACTTGTTTTGCACTTGTTGGCCCCCACTCCTAGGCAGTCTGGTTTTTCTGGTTTATTTTTGTATGCTGTGACACGCCGCTATGCAGCAGGACAGGGAGTCACCTCTCAAGGGTACAAATGAGGTGATGAGCCGCAATGGCGGCAGTATGTGGCGCGGACAGGAGAGGGGAGCAGGGAATGAGGAAGAGGAGGCAGGAGGGAAGGAGCCACAATGGCGGCTGTCTGCGGTGTGGACAGAAGAGAATGAGGAAGAGTAGGAGGCAGGAGCCGCAATGGCGGCTGTATGTGGGGGCCGTGGGGGAGAGTGGCGCTGTGGAGGAGAAGGGAATGAGGAAGAGGTGAGGGGAAGGGGGGGGGGCGGGGGTTGACCCATAATGGTGGCAGCGTGTGGGAGCATGAGAACATTTTGAGAGGACCGCTTGCACTTCAACTAATGCTAGAAAACATATACAAAGAGCCTATTATCAACAGCAACTTTGGGTCCAAGCTCCATTTACAGATGCCACCTCGACCTTAAAGGGATATTCCGCCATTTTTGGAAATACGCTCATTTTCCACCTCCCCTCGAGCAAAACAATCGATATTTACCTTGTTCCCGTTCATCCAGCCATTCTGTGAGTCTGGCGATACAACTTTTAGCTTCAGCCTAGCATAGATCATTGAATCGGATTAGACCATTAGCTTCTCGCCTGCTAGCTTCATGTTTAAGAGTGACTAAGATTTCTGGTAATTTTCCCATTTAAAACGTGTCTCCTCTCAAGTTAGAAAGTGCAATAAGACCAACTGAAAATGAAACCTGGCGTTTTTCTAGGCTGATTTGACATGGAACTACACTCTCATCTGGCGTAATAATCAAGGCAACTTGCAAACGTACCATAGGCGCAGTGATATCTTACGCAGCATCTGAAAATAGTCCCCATAGACAACAAGCAGTAGTAGTGCCAGTAGCTGCAAGTTGCCTTGATTATTACGCCAGATGAGAGTGTAGTTCCATGTCAAATCAGCCTAGAAAAACGCCAGGTTTCATTTTCAGTTGGTCTTATTGCACTTTCTAACTTGAGAGGAGACACGTTTTAAATGGGAAAATTACCAGAAGTCTTAGTCACTTTTAAACATGAAGCTAGCAGGCGAGAAGCTAATGGTCTAATCCGATTCAATGATCTATGCTAGGCTGAAGCTAAAAGTTGTATCGCCAGACTCACAGAATGGCTGGATGAACGGGAACAAGGTAAATATCAATTGTTTTGCTCGAGGGAAGGTGGAAAATGAGCGTATTTCCAAAAATGGCGGAATATCCCTTTAAATTCAGCTTCTTATGGTTTTGTGAGAAAGGGCAGTTCATTGGTCCCTGAGATTGTAATCTCAAAGCCTGAATGTTTGCCAGATCCCTGCTCGTGTGGCAAGTGTGCACACAAGAATTGCTGTCCCTGTCGGGTAGCTGGTATCCATTGCTGCAAATACTGCAAATGCAAGGCAGGAAACAGTTGTAAATATAGCCGCAAGCGGCGATGGCGGGCCCGAGCACCTGCGGTGCGGACCCATGACATTTTGGAATCTAACAAAGCAGCACGTGCCTTGTGAAATTCACATATTTGATGTGTGCACTACTTGTTTTTGCATGTTTTATACACTGGAAGCACTTACTCACCTCTTGTTGTTTTACATTGATGGCAGTCACCGGGTGGCTTTACATTACAAACATGTAGGGTACAATAATATGCTTCTAAGTCATTTGTTTATGACATACATTTTGTGATATGCAGTGTAATGCAGACAACAGCTGGTAGTTATTCAAAATATCTCCTTCCAGCCTATACCTGCTTAGGGGACGGGGGGGCTACACCAGCCATATGAGTGAGGCATGTCAGTATCAGCCTTATCATAGTATCTAATATTTAGGAAAGTTTCAGACTAATTAATGGTGTTGTAAATGTCTTGTCACATTAACTATTTGGTCAGCTGGTGGCACTAGACCAGGTTAGCAGTTTGGGCATGTGGATATCATCAGATTTATGTTACTAATATTTTGTAAATAAATTCCAAAAACTATTCTGTCTTTCGACAGCTGGTGACGCTATGCTAGACAGGCATATTAGGTCTTTAGATGTCATATACACCTGGTTTGACTAATCTGATGAAAGTGACTGTGATCTACAAAATGCGGTTCTGACTGGAAATCCATATTTTAAATCTTAACCAATGCGTTGATATGGTGTACTGTAAACCTTGCACATGAATACTGAATTTTGGATATTAATATGTGACATGTAAGACTAGCTTGTTTTGTGAGGATGAGACTTGGGTCTGCATTGTCAGTTCCCAGTTTAATCATAAACATGACTTTCTACTGAATAGCCATTAATATAGAAAATACAGTTCTGATTCGTTATCCATGTTTGAGTATCAAGTAAGTGTACTGTAAATCATGCACATGTAAGGCTTACATGAACATCTCAGATTATTGAATTCACAAAACCTGTTGCTGTATTGAGTGAGTGTGTGTGTGTGTATGTGTGTGTGTGTGTGTGTGTGTGTGTGTTTGACAGAAGGGGGGGGGTAAGTACAGTAGGAGAAACAAATGGGGAATGTGTGTGTGTTTGTGTGTGTGAGTGTGTGAGTGTTTTTACAATCTGCGCTCGTCCACGCCATTCATAATTGGAATCTGCAGCCTAGACATAGCTAGTGTTAAATCATCTTCATGGACATAACGATTTTCCATTAATATTTCCCCTTGCAACTTCATAGGCTACTTTTGCGTGAAACACTGCCAAGCATAAACACATTTTGCATGAGCACAGCTGTTTATTCGTGCATATGACAGAAGCAAGGTGTTCTCGAAATTGTGCACAACCTTCCATATCCCAGATCAATAGGCTACATGTCCATAAAATAGCGTATGCGCGATTGACTTTTTTAAGTCAGTCACGCATGGCGCAATTGGATGCTGAATTTAGGAGAAATTATGTTTTGCGCTGGACAACACCTCCTGCGTTGTACATGCAATTTAGAAAGTCTGTAAGTGCAAAACGTTAGCCTAATTCGTTGCACCTAATATGTAATAAGTTCCCAAGAGAGAAATGTGCATTTTTACTTTTTTGACCCGACCCACCCGCAATAGAAAACACTATTAGGCCTACCCAAATCCGCCCGACCCGCGGTTATCCGTGGGTTATGGGCTGAACCGCGCATCACTACTACTCTGCCTCCTGAAACATAGGCGACGTAGATGAGAACTGCAAACAGGCTGGTGCACAAGAACTGAACCAACTTAGAACCAGTATTACATTAGAGCCTGTTTATGAACGTTAATGCTTTTCATGCAAACACACCCCACAATTGTGTTACAGTCATCAGTACAAACAGCCTCTTTGTAAACAGATGAGAGACCATAGATGTGAGCAGTGTTGAGAAGGTTACTTTAGAAATGGGTCATTCCACGCCAAATCAACCAGAGCGTACGCACTTGCGTCTCAAAAAAATCTGAAAAAAATACCATGTGCACCTATGTTACCCAGGAGACACTCTGTGAAATGCTTTTGTGCTAAGATCAGTACTTTTCAAGTAACAGCCAGTTTTACGGGGGGAGGGGAGTGTCAAACTTGTTCTGCCTCTTTTTTTTTGTCAAAGTTCACAAGCTCATTGCTCAAGAACTAGAATTTGTAGGAGGCTCAAGTTTTGCAGGCTGGTGCATAAATAGGAATAGAATGCAAAACCAGCATTACCTCTTCTTTTTAAAAACACCTTGTCTTATGCAAAGAAATAGAGGTAATGCTGGTTTTACTGCATTCTATTCCTATTTATGCACCAGCCTGCAAAACTTGAGCCTCCGGTTGATTTGACGTGGAATGACCCGGCTATGACTTTACACAAAAAAACATGAAGGCATTTTCTCATTAAGCTTACACGTGGTTATGGCTGAGATGCTTTCAAATGAAAGCACTTGTATCTATATGAATGTACAGAGATGGGGCACATCTTGATGGGGTTCCCTGCCACAGCTTTGTGACTGGTGCCCACCTTATGGAGTGGCAAGAGACTTCCCCATACAACCCAATCATAACCTGCTCACATGAACCTGTGTGGAGTGACTACACATCAGAGAAAAGTGATCCAGTACCTCTAGGCTATTGGTTGTAGGTTGGTAAAGAATACATTCAGATTGCCCATATTAATAATATTTATATTTACACTGCAAAAATATTTATTTTTACACTGCAGATGTGAACAAAATTAGACTTCCAGCAGGAAATATGAATGTGACAATGATCTGTCCACTCCCAATGGAGGTACGAGCCAAAATGAAGCTTCAGACATTCTAGATGTGACAGAGGTGGGACAAAGTCATTGTTTGGCAAGTCACAAGTCAGTCTCAATTCATTGCCCTCAAGTCCCGAGTCAAGACAGGCAAGTCCCGAGTCAAGTCCAAGTCAAAGGCCAACAAGTCTCAAGTCAAGTCCCAAGTCCTACGTTTTGAATTTCGAGTCCTTTCGAGTCTTTTTTAAAATTGAGTGAAACAGGTAGTGACCGTTTATTATATTACAAAAATATAGGCAAAACCGTTACATATTTTGTTAACAATTTATAGCATTTTAGGATCTGCATAATTACTTATAACTAAAAATATTCAATAATTTGAATACTTCATATTGATTACACTTGTCCTTAATGATATTGCAGGGGTGGTGTGTAGGTCTAATTGAGTGCCTGTCACTTTAAGAAGTAGGTTTCATTCGGTTTTAGCAAAATAGTCACGCATAGTTCAAGGATATAGTTTTCATTAAATAAAATGAATGTTAAAAAAACTAACAAGGTAAAGGAAATATTTCTGGTGTCATAGAAAATATCTTGCAATGTTAACTTCTATGATTTAGGTAGGTTACCGTGGCATGGCATTGTGTTGTCCCGTTCTACCATTACATGACATGGAGTTTGATATGTATCCAATGAGTGACAACCAGTGCTCAAAACAAAACGTTAAGGTAGGCTAGGCTATTCTTCTCCTGGTAACCAGTGGAATGGATTTAATGTGATGAAGGCTCGGATGAAGCTGGGAGGAATTTAACAAGTTCTACACACCGTGATTCGTTTCTTGTTGGTCTCCACGTAATTTTTGTAGGCAGACTAAATAATCGGTATCATTTTGCTAGCGCATTCACGTTCGTTGTCTGGCCCTGGACCAAAGATTCTAGAACAGAGCTCTGTTCTAGAATCTTTGCCCTGGACTAATAGCTTGTTCCGCGTGGTTGGCCGCTGTCGAATCAAAACAATCTAAGTGATTTGATTGGATCTTGTGCCGAATACGGGTCTCTGCCACACACGCACAGGCGCACACACAGAGATAGATCAGTCCGTGTTAACATACTTTTGTCTTTTTATCTTTGTTTTTTTTTATGGGAAGTAGCAAGTCTTTACAAGTCAACAGGCGCAAGTCCAAGTGAAAGTCCGAGTCATTGATGTTCAAGTCCAAGTCGAGTTGCAAGTCTTTTTATATTTTGTCAAGTCGAGTCTAAAGTCATCAAATTCATGACTGTCTGACTCGAGTCCACACCTCTGGAAAATAATAAACAGCTTAACATGACCCATTCCATTTTCCTCCCTCTCCTTCACCTCTTTCTCTCTACTGAAATGGGGATGGTAGCCTACTGCCTAGGCCCAGGGCAAATAAATTAAATGTTCTGTCTCAACACTCGGAGCTCAGCCTCACATTCAGTGTAATTGAGTTACGTAATAGAGATTTTTGCTGCCCTTTTCCTGACTCTGGACCGGTAAAGGTCCTGGATGGAAGGGATATCAGCTCCAATAATCCTCTCTGCAGCCCTATTGTCCATTGTAGTCTGGCCCTGTCTCGTTTGGTGGCTGACCCAAACCAGTGATGGAGGTGCAGATGACAGACTAAATGATCGCTGAGTAGATAGTGGTCAGCACTCCTTAGGCAGATTAAATTTCCTTAGCTGTCTTAGTATAACTTTTGGATAGTGTCAATGTGGGGAGACCATTTTAGGTCCTGTGAGATGGTTGATCCCAGGAACCAAAAGGAATCCACATTGGACACTGTGTCATTCTGAATGGCAAGAGGGGGGAGTGGTAGGGGACTTGTCATCTCCACAGTCCTCTTGGGGTTAAGCTCCAGGTGGTTCTGACTGCACCACTGGACCAGCTGCTCCACTTCCTGTCTGTAAGCAGATCAAACTAATGACGGTGGTGTCATCTGCAAACTTCAGGAGTTTTACAGATGGGCTCTTTGACGTGCAGTCATTAGTGTAGAGAGGGAGAAGAGAAGTTAAAAAAGTACAGTAGGTGACTCACCCCCTCCCACAGCCACACCCACAGCCACACACACACACACATTCATGTCAAAGACCGCCTATGGGTGACAGCAATAATGTCACCTGCCACTATATAATCACACTTTGAAGCATTGTGTTGACACACCTGATCTACAGAAGACAGGACACAATATTATTCAACCACTTATATAACCACTTACATATTAACCTTTAAAAGGGTGGGGTTTGAACATTCTAACACAAGATTAGATTAACAAGATTAACAAGATTAACCACTTGTACAGGCAATGGTTATCTCCAAGCTGGACTACTGCAATTCCCTGTTAGCTGGCTTACCTGCTTGCGTATTAAGACCACTACAGTTGATTCAGAATGCTGCAGCACGACTGGTCTTCAATCAGCCAAAGAGGACACATGTAACCCCTCTCCTAGTTACTCTCCACTGGCTCCCTATAGTAGCCAGAATTAAATTTAAATCTCTCACTCTGGCCTATAGGACACTGACTGGATCTGCTCCTAGCTACTTCAGTTCTTTGATCAAGATGTACATTCCCAACCGCCCATTGCGATCTTCTGAGGAGCGTCTGTTATGTCGACAAACCATTCATGCTAGGTCAAACTGTAGATCCTATTCTTCAGTGGTTCCGTGTTGGTGGAATGAGTTGCCCAGTGCTCTCCGTTCCAGCAACAGTTTTGGATCTTTCAAGAGGGGTCTTAAGGCATATTTGTTTAATATGCACTTAGTCTTTTGAGCGTTTGTTATGTGTTATGGTTTGTATAATAGTATTGTTTTGTCATAATTTGTCCATTGTTAGAATTTGACATTTATTCTGCTATTGTCCTTAAATTTAGCCTTACCATGCTATAGTTATTGTTATTATATAATTAACTGAGTGACTTATTTGATTGCTATTCTCATTTCATTGTTTTATTTCTCATTAGGTTAGTGCTTAATTGATTGTTTTATTGATAATATTGCTATTCCCCCTTTTTGTAATTGTTCACTGTTATTTAATTTGTATTGTTATTTATTTGTATGTCGCTTTGGACAAAGGCGTCTGCTAAATAACCATAACCAAATTAACCAAACCAAGATTAACCTTTAAAAGGGTGGGTTTTGAACATTCTAACCCAAGATTCCATTCCGCAACAATTCAACGTTCTAAAATTATATTCTTTAGAATGTTCATTTTCCAACATTCCTGTCACACCGGTGTGGGTGTGACGGTACACTCTTAAGTAGGGTTCAGACCAAAGATTCCCGACGAGACGAGCCGCAACGTAACGTATACTTAAAGCACATACATTATTTCACAGACACAACAAGCTTGTATGCGTATACCAATGCACAAATCTAGCATAACCTATGCATAGATGGCTGTGTGTAGTCTGCGTACCATAACATTTATCTTGAGAATCGTAGGCCCTATAGGATGCACCACTCATTTGAGGTATAACACCACTTAGTTAAAAATGAAAAAGCAAATACATTGTATTGCATTGCATCACAGGTATCTCTGGCTTACATATTCAAAACTGCACAAAATTTGCCATTCATGGGGGGGGGGCATACAATAAATATATGTGTATATTTAGTCACTGTACACCAATCAGTCTGTACTGGACATAGTTTTCTGTAAATATATTGAGAACCATAGGACAAAAAAAGAGCAAAGCAAGGCATTGTAATTGCACATAATCTTTAGCGGACACATACAAAGCTGTACAAAATTTGAAGTGTGTGATTATCATGACACCCTCTGAATGCATGGCAAGTTTCCTGGAATTCCGGGAGGGGAGGGGGGGGGGGGGGTATCAGTTACACGCACATACACACGCACATACACACACACACACACACACAGAGTACACACACAGAGTACACACGCACACACACACGCACACACACACACACACACGCACACACACACACACACACACACACACACACACACACAGATCTGGCTGAACGTGATGCTTGTTTGTATTATAAGAATTAGCCAGATCCGTGCAGCAGCAAGATGTCGAATGTGCCCACTGAATTGATGCTCCATAAATAGACCCCAGGATGTTTTTACTCTGGTGTTCCTTAGATCCTTTTGAACCATGTACCTGTTGTCTGATCACTTCCTCCACCATCAAACTGAACTGGATTACAATCAGACCCAGGTTGTTGATTCATTTAAATGAAACACCACACAGAAGTCCTCAAAGACATCAGTTCTGTCTTCACAATGTTTGACTTGGGAAAACCTGCAAAGAGGGGCAGCTCACACCACTGTTGGAAGGGAGGAAGACGGACACCAAGTTTTGAGTTAAAGGACTATTCTAAGACATATTATTCCTACACCACCCAGCGGCTGAAATCTCTGAGCATGCCATGGCAACAGTTAAGCAACAATGCCTCCATGTAACCTCCAGAGGTGGACACCCCGGTTCCAGAAAGTAAAAGTCCTGCCATGCATATACTGTATTCTTTCATACAGGTGATATCACTAACTATCTGATCTACCTGGCAGCTAATTAAGATGAGCTGGTTTATCATCTACCCTAGCAACCATCATAGAAACAGCTTCATTTAACATAGACCTCTGAAGTTCGCCTACAAAAAAGCCACCATCTTTGCCCAAATAAGGAGATCCGGTATCTTGAGATTTTTTCTAGGGGAAGATAACATGGGGATTTTCAATTATCGCACCTGTTACACTATCACGGGGATGATGACATTGGAAATGCAGACGTTTTTCACTACACAGTTTTGTCCACTGCCGTCTAGTGGATACTGTGATCTTCGGTAGATGAAGACGGCACACTTTGATCTTTGCTACCCCAGAGCTAACTTACAATGCAACTTGCCATAGGCAGTTAGCTTCAATTAACTCCCGGATAGCCACACCCTAGGCCAGAGCTCTGTCTCTGACTATCGATAGCAATAACACACAAGCCCACCAAATTTGGTTCATTTTCGTGAATGTATGTGTCAACCACAACAGACAATGTGCTAGGTGGCGCTATAGAGTCCCTAAGCCACACCCTAGGCCAGAGCTCTGTCTCTGAAAAGCAAAAGCAATAAGACACGAGCCCACCAAATTTGGTTAATTTTCGTGAATGTTTGTGTCAACCACAACAGACAATGCGCTAGGTGGCGCTATAGAGTCCCGAAGCCACACCCTAGGCCAGAGCTCTGTCTCTGACTAGCAAAAGCAATAAGACACGAGCCCACCAAATTTGGTTAATTTTCGTGAATGTTTGTGTCAACCACAAAAGACAATGCGCTAGGTGGCGCTATAGAGTCCTTA
Organism: Sardina pilchardus; assembly: GCF_963854185.1. Classification (NCBI taxonomy): domain Eukaryota; kingdom Metazoa; phylum Chordata; class Actinopteri; order Clupeiformes; family Clupeidae; genus Sardina; species Sardina pilchardus. The sequence continues at coordinate 17,910,237 of NC_085001.1, read as the reverse complement.
AGCCACACCCTAGGCCAAAGCTCTGTCTCTGACTACTGATAGCAATAACACACAAGTCCACCAAATTTGGTTCATTTTCGTGAATGTATGTGTCAACCACAACAGACAACGCACTAGGTGGCGCTATAGAGTCTCTATGCCACACCCTAGGCCAAAGCTCTGTCTCTGACTAGCCATAGCAATAACACACAAGTCCACCAAATTTGATTCATTTTCGGGAATGTTTGTGTCAACCACAACAGATAACGTGCTGCTAGGTGGCGCTATAGAGTCCCAAAGCCACACCTTAGGCCAGAGCCCTGTCTCTGACTAGCAGAAGCAATTCCAGATGTAGCTGCCAAATTATATACAATTCCTAACCTTTTTTCTGCCTATAACACCAACTTCCTGTTTCTTAATGAAACGCCATCATTCAAACCTTCGCCATTTCAATATACTTTTGAAATTCAAAAATCTGGTCGCAATTCCTCTCAGGCAACCCCTCAAGATCATTTTAGTGCTTAAATGACATAATTTCGATAAACCGTCTAGGAGAAGTATTTCAAAATACATGATGTGCAAAAATCTGAAAATCTCACTTAATTTAAATTTTGCTAAGATTCACTATATAGTTTGAATGTAAAACTTGTTCAGAATAATACAACACACATGTCCACCAAATTTGGTTCATTTCCGTGAATGTATGTGTCAACCACAGTAGACGGCGCGCTAGGTGGCGCTATAGAGTCCCTGAGCCACACCCTAGGCCAGAGGTCTGTCTCTCAGTAGAGGTATTAATTCTACAGGTAACTGCCAAATTTCAAGAGTTTTAGAGCATGCCAAGTTGGTGAAAAAAGGCAAAACATTCCGGTAAGGGGAAACCGCTATAATAATAATAATAATCTGAGCAAAAACAATAGGGCCTTGCACCTACGGTGCAGCCACTTTCAGTGGCCGCACCTCGGTGCTCGGGCCCTAAAAATCCTATAACTGAATGAGATACCTGGAAAAAGTTAAAAGTTTTACCTTGCAACACAGGGAATAAACCTGTTGTACTGTATTTTTCACTTTAAGTTAATGTTCATATGATAATAGCAAGGTTGTATATAAAATATCTGTATTAATAAAATGCTTGTTTTCTTTTTTTTTTTAAATCCCCTTGTTTGTATATTGTATTTATAATTCAATACAGCACAACACAGGACAAATATAAGCTTGTGTCCTCTTGACCGTAGATATGGGCAGGTGTAGGCGAGTGGCTATTTTCTTGTAGCCATTGCCTGACTTGTGAAGGTCGACACACATCTGCCTTACTTAAACGGTGTGTTCCTTTGTCTTTCCCATGTTGAAGAGAAATGGCCTCTGTGTCACGTCATATTTATACCCCAGGGAAACAGGATGTTAAGAATGACTAATTAAATGTTCATCTAATGAAATGTTCATGTACATACTCTGATAAACTTTGTAAACTACTGTAGAAATGCAGAAATACTTTACATTTATTTCCTAGGAATTGTTAGGGGTGCCAATAATTGTGGAACAGGTAATTTTATGAAGAATAATTATTTCTTAGTCAGGGTATAAGGTACAAGGTATAAGTAAACAAGACTGGAATACTAAATAAACAACAAGAAAAAACCCACTGACTGAGGGCAAAGAACCTAATCAAGACGCAGGTACTGAAAAAAGCCCCTCTGCTTCTCTTCCTCTCTTTTATATACGTTTTACTCATCCCTTATATATGGTCAGTTTCCCTTAAGGCCATCGCCCACCAGAAAAGTACGCGGCAAGCCGCGCCACGAAAAAAAAATAGAATTTCATTGTTTTCAATGGAGCATCGCCCACTGGAAACGTCTGCTGCGCAGCAGCCGCACAGAGATAGAAAACTATTCTAAAATCCTGCGCGGCAAGCCCAGACCGCCGAACACCGCTGAACGCCGTTTCTGGTGGGCGTTGGGCTTTACAGTGACCCCTGATTGGAAGCCCTCTGTTTTGACTTTTTACAGTGCATGAAAACTGTTCTTCCTAGGCATTTTCTTATTATTACAGTGCATGAAAATGCACTGCACTGTTCTTCCTAGTCTTCTACTTCAACTTCAACTTTTTATTCTTCTCCTTCTAACGCACGCAATTCAGCCTGAACCGTTTAACATAGAAACTTCATTCAAACTGTGTTACGTAGACCTTACTTATACCACTGCTTGGTCAAATTTCCTATTGTGATGCGCTATTTGGAACGTGCTTTATTTTTCTATATACTGCACGGCTATGAAGTAGTTCCCTTCTTTTGGGCTTATTACACTTGAATATTAATTCGCCAATGTGAATTTAACAGTAAAAACAGCAATGTTGTTGTTGCAATGTTGTTATCTACTGTAAGATAGCGACAATATAAACGAAAATGATAGTAGCAGTGGTATAAGTGGGATAATCAACTCCACGCCGTGCGTTTCTAGGAAAATAATGCACTTATCGAAGTGTAAAGTCCCCTCTGCCTGCGGCGTCGGGTCCTTATTACCACTTAGAACGTGCATTATTCTCCTAGAAACACACGGTGCGTCGTTGATTATCCCTTACTAAAGACACCGGAGGAATGTATTTTTCAACTTTGAAACTTTTATACTTTTTAAATTATTAATTAAAAACTATTAACATTTCCCCATAGACTTAACATTGCCCCATTATGACATCAGCAATTAGAATCTTACGCCAGCTGGCCAGCCACCTGCAGCCAACTGTCAGTTTCTCTGGCTTTAAGCATACAATCTCTCTGAAGACTACATCCTGTTAAACTGTTTCCTCTGTCCACAACTGTTTTCAAAATGACCTCACTGCAATAATACACTATTAAATCAGTTAACCATTGAAACTACTCAACTATTTAACTGTTCAACCATTCCAACTGACAGTTATCATCAACTATGCCTCCAGTCAACTATATGAAACCTCCATGTACCTAGCAACCAACATAGCAACCATTAAAATTAAGCGCTTAAGACAATTTCCATAGCAACCAACATGATGATACTACAGTATCTTCTTTATTCATGATAGTGGGCATCAAGGATACCCTAGCAACAAATGTTTCAAAATAAAAGTCCTCACTAGCAAGTTAGCATGGTTAGCATTTTTAGCATAACTGCTAGAAATCATTGACAGTAAAAGATATGAACAGAGCTATCACGTAGACGTCAGCATAGACCGAGGAAGCAAATTTCAACGTTTTTTTAGGTCTTCTATTCCCGTCATAGGTCTCCTGCGCAGGCTCAGGTGTCGTACATGTGACGTAGGCACGTAGTCTGACCGAGTCTGACCTATGGCGAAGCTTTACCCTCTCTAGACGCATGCGCATTAACACTTTAGCATTGATTTCAGAAAAACATTTATTACTCCGCCGATAAGACAGTTACGAGGTTATAACGGCAATCTCACAATGTTGTATTTACTCCGAAAATAGAACATGTTCATATAAAGGCTTAGAACGTTTCAGCTGTAACGTTATTGATGTCAAAAGTGGCGCTTACGCCCCGTAGGATTCAATGGAATGGCGAGCTAGCACTGGTCTCCTGTTTAGCATGGCGGCCGCCATACTGTCTACACTCTCAGAACGTTCGCTGCCCCTTGTTAGAAATCATCAACTACGTCAGCTAATCTGGTTAGCATTGCTAGCATAGTTTGCATTTTACCATTACAGCTAGAAATCATCAGTGTTACTTTTAAAAAGTAATTAGTTACCGTTACAAATTACTTCTGCCAAAAAGTAATTGAGTTAGTAACTCAGTTACCACACTGTAAAAGTACTTAGTTACTCAACAAAGTAACTGACCTTAATTTTGTGTTCTATAACGCTATTAACATCTTTAACGTCAAATATATTTACATTAACTGATTGAATCAGTGGGTGGAAGTCAGAACGTGCGCATGGCATCCGCCCACCCAGCCCAGGCTCGGGGTGGCTAATCGGGAGATGCGGGAGGATTTCTGGTGGGCCGTTAATGTTTTGGGCTGGTCTGAATATTGTGAGCTTAAATATATTGTTTCTGTTGATTTGCTGCGCGCTTGCGGCACTTCAGCAGCCTGGGCTGAGTGGTCGCGGCCCCTTACTCGTAGTTTCCCAAATATTAACAAAGTAGCACTCACAAAACTGTTCGGAAGTCTATATTTGCAATCCCCTTCTCCAGTTGAACGGCCCTGTGCTATGTATGCAGCAGTAAGCAACGTGTAGCCTAATAGGCTAATAATTATTTTACTGTAAGGTAACCCCCGATATCAAAAGCCACAATGTCACTATTATGCTTATAAACTATTGTGGCAAGTTCGGTCGGCTACGCTACGCTACAGTAGCCTACCTACAGTATGTGCAGAAATGAAATGGCTTGGATTTGGTGAGTAGCCTATTTAAGTCATTTCTTTGCCTCCTGAAGTTGGATATGAAGTGGGCCTATGAATGAAATTATTTCCAGATTCAACTCTGATGTACAGTACAGGTAGCCTACTAGTCTGTCAAGGTCAAGAAGAACAATAAGAAATGTCAAACTACCCAGTAAGCACATGAACGTCTGCAAGGCGTCTTGCAGATGTGTCCGAAAGGTCTGCTGGACGGCTGCAAGATGTATTCTAGAGAGCGTTTGCTCATCTGGAAGACGTATCGGATACGTCTTGCTAAGATCTTCAAACAGCGTTTAGCAGCCGTATCCCAGATGCTCATCAATACGTCATAATAGGACATCCATCTCCCTAACGTCTTACAAAGATCTTATAAAGGTATTAAATATGATAAAGATCTAGAACTACGACACGCATTCTCAGTGAGATGCCGCCGCTGTTTGTAAGATCAAAATAAGACGTTCTAAATGGAACACGATGTATTTAAGCTGTTCAGATCTTTTCCAGGCGTCTCGGAGACGTATTTGTCTCTATTTGTGCTGACTGGGTAGCTACTAATCAGGGTGATTAGTAATATACATTTGTATTAGCTCAGGGGAGGGTATTCCTACATGATCCTATCCAGTGAACGCGCTTCATTCAACTAAATTGTAGTAACGCAACGCTTTAAATTCTCAGTAACGATAACCGCATTGCAACGATGAGAAAAGTAATTAATTAGATTACTTAGTTACTGACAAATTAACGCTGTTAGTAACGCCGTTACTCCCAACACTGGAAATCATTAGCTAAATTAGCTAATCAACCTGGTTAGCATTGTTAACATAGTTAGCATTGCTAGCATATGTTAAAAATGCTTACTAACTGCCAGAAATCAATAAATAAGTTAGCTGATCAACCTTGTTAGCATTAGCATTTTTACCATAACTGCTAGAAATCATTAGCTTAATTAACCAATCGGCCTGGTTATCATTGTTAGCATAGTTAACATTTTAACATACCAGTTAGAAATCATTAGTTAAGTTAGAACTGTAATGTTTAAGCTTTAAACTGTCTACCTTCACACTATCAGCTTTCTTTAAACTATGCAACCATCATGTTTACCCTAGCTACACCTTAGTAACCACATCTATTATCTATATCTACAGAGCTACCAACTCTCACGCTTTCGGTGTGTGACACACGATTTTGCCTGTTTACACACGCACTCACGCCATACATCCATTTTCTCACGCAAAACAAAATCTGATCTTGGGCTGAGACTCGTTCGTTCCTTTTAAAACTCCCCAACGGTATATGCCGCTAAGAAGCGCCACTGTGGCCTACAGTAGAGTAGACCATATTCGTTGCATAGACATCCAAGTTTGCGACAGAAGGAGGAGACACCCGTGGGAGAAAATTGCAATCTGGTCAGAGACTATGTAGGGGAGCGCCGGGTCGATTGGGACATGGGGCAATTGATACACAGCGATTTCCTCGAAAACCATCCAAGCTTGAGCCGTCAGATTTTGACACTATGTCTAGCACATAACACCTACCAATCCTGGCAAATCTCGTGAAATTACGTCACGCCATTCAAAAGTTATTAGCGGGAACCGGTTTTCGTCTACGGTAAGTAAAATCTTACATGCGGTAGTTTTTTTGTGATCAAAAGTTATATTTTGGGTGCCATGCAATAATAATATGATCAAACAACAGATGAATTCGTACTTAAACAGACCCTAAAGTATGCAATGTCATAGTTTTGAAGTTTAGAAGCAAAACAGGTTTAAGTGTCAGTAGTCGCTGGAGGTTCAATTGGTACAGCTGTTTAAATGTCCCTAACGCTATAACCCGGATGTGGCCACATTACACGATCAATATCTGTATAAATCACCGAATTAATAACTGTTTTGCGAGGAACAACAACAGATTTGAGTTAACAACAACTTGTTTGAATGAACAACATATATTTTGAATGAACAAAACATGTGTATGACATGAATCCACAGATATTCAGCGAAGTGAGGGAAACAAATATTACATGCGGTAGATTTTTTTTTTGATCAGAAGTTACGCACGGGACAAAAACATTTGTTTGACCTAGTTATATTGCGAGAAATAATGTGACATTTTCGGGATGACGAGTACACTAGTATGTTGTCCGATATGCTTCATAAAAACGTGAGTAAGGTCAGTAGTTTCTGAACATGCTGTATTAATTGCCCCTCCTATGTGTCTCAAACGACACGCATAGGTGGGGCATTTGAGACAAATGTCAACTTACGTTCAAAGTTTGAAAATAGCGCGATCATCCAACATATGTGTTAAATTACACTTGTAACTAAGACACAACACATGTGAGTTGTTGATCACATGATAAAAATGTTTGTGTACATAACGTAATCTTTGAAAAGATCGTTTAACTGAAAAGTGTCTCAATTGACCCGGCGCTCCCCTATGTTGTGTCACAAATCATAGGCCTCTCATTACAGTTTTTCTCAAATGCTAAAACACATTTCACAAACGTTTCCTCCATGTTCCCCAATGTCTAAACACAATACCCTTTTCTAAAGCTAAATAAGCACAACCACACCTTCTCACTTCAAAACTCAAACTTTCACACCAAAAGAGCAGCTCGAAGCTTTCAAAAATGTAAACACTATAAACATCATTACACACTACAGCAAAACAATTGAAAATACAATGCTCAATTTGTGAGAAGGTTCTTTGTTTCATAACTGCCAATGCATGCCAATTTTAAAAACTTCAGAGTAGCGGATCTTCTTAGATCTCTGCAGAAGATTAGGCATTTGAAGAGTTCTTTTCCAAAACGCTATATCCACCATTTTACTAATGAATTTTCATAAATATATTTTTTCAATTTTTTTTTTCAAGTAATCTCAGTGAAACTGTATTGGGTTGTTTAGTTACAGTAATTTATCTTTACTCAATAAAAACAAAACAACTGCATTTTTATTACCTGAAACACACAATTACTGTAAATACAGTAACATGTTTGTTACAGTACAGTAATGTCTATAAAATGGATTTATAGCGTTTTGGAGAAGAGCTCTTCATTTAGAGTTGTGAGTTTCATATGAAGAGTACAGAAAATTCTCCAAGTACACTACTGTAACACAACTCAATGCTAACACAACAGTACACAACAGAAAACGTGATCAGGGTGTGAAGTTTTTTTATTTTCTTCATTCACACCACACACACACACCACAGTCACTGTGCGCATTAGCAACAAGTGTCTTCATTTTTGAGTCGTTGTGTGTAATGAATGACGCCAGGTATGTTCATTGTGTTCAGTTATTGCTGACTGTGGCAAGCATTTTGCATCACATGAGCTTTCATTTGAGAATATGTTTTGCAACATGTGTTTTAGCAAGGAAAAATGTGCTTAGATTTATGAGAACGGAGCTCGTGTTTTGTGAATTGTGTCTTCATGTGAAATGTGTTTATGGTATTGAAAAATTGAGGCTAGATTTAGTAAATGTGTTTAGACAACTGGTCATTTGGTTTAGAGGATTGGCTTTTGTGTTTTAGCATTTGAGAAAAACTGTAATTAAGAACTCACTCTCTTACAGTTTTTTCCAATCGTTTAAACACAATTTTGAAAACGGGGCTCTTTTTGTCTAAACACATCACACAATTAACCAAACACAACACCCAATCAACAGAACATAACAGATTGTTTGCAAAATGAAATATTTCTGTCAAAACAATAAACACATCGATAAAACCTTATACTGTTCTCATATCACTAACACATTCTTTGAATGATTCTACACTGTCGCTATCTTATACACACCAACACAATAAATTCAAAACACATCTGTAAAAACCCTATTCCAATATATGGATGTTATTCAGACATATTGTTTGAGAGCATTAGGATAATTTAGATGACAAAAATATTTTGATGAACCCTCATCCAGCAATGCACAAAACTGATGCTGCAGACAATATTTCTTTCTTTCACTGTACCATATGTTCAGTTACAGTGACAAGTCAATCAACAGAAAATGGCAAAATTATAGTTCTTATACTGTAAAGTGTAGAAAAATCAAAATTTGTACACAAATAAAAAGTACTATACACTTACAGTCACTGAAGAAAAACTAAAGCAACAATACAAACAAGTAACAACAATATGTAATACTCTAATCATCTCTCTGTCTAGCTGGATCAAGCCATAAGAGTTCATCCACATCACAGGCTATGGGTGCCTCTCATTTGGGCTTTTATACATCCTCCCTCGCTCCTCAGGCCTCGATCCTCACTGATCAACATAAAGAATAATGGGGCGAAAACAATGGGATAGTCTATCCAGTGTTAGTTATAGATCAGTGGGAACGCCCCTCGAGGATCGAGCATACAGTAACACACCTGAGTGACTGCGTTTTCAGTTTTGCACATGTGTGCTTACACACCTGGTGGATGTGATTATTCAATTTGTTCCTTAGTGTGGTCATTGGCAAGTCAGGGCTTTGTAATGAGAAGGAAGTACCTAACAATCTTTATCTGTGTCTAAGGTGTTAAAATGTGTTTTACGTTTTGACATTCACTGTGTGCAATGTTTTGCAAAAAGTGTGAAGCTGAATTTGTGCTTAATGTTGTACTGCTCTGCGCAGGTGTTTTGCTTCCTAAGTGTTAAGTATTGTTACCTGTCTGATAACCTTAATTTTAGTGTGTATACGATTGGAAAAAACTGTAAACTTAACATCTTGAGATAAATCAGTTTGTGTGGGTGAACTTGATTCCCTAGCCTACATGTTAACTTAAACTAACTTGTTGCACTTTTGTTGCACTGTTTTGTTTGCTGGAACGTGTGGATAAATACCTTCTGGAGAGAGCTAAATCGTAGTGCTCACTAAAATCATAAAGGAACATTTCAAGACACTCATCTCTTAGGCTATATGATCCCTGAAAGATTTTCTTCGACATGTTACTGTTTTGAACATGTCATTTATCTAATGACACAGAAAGCAAAATTAATTGCATCCACATATCCTTGTCATGCAACTTTTCACTCGGGTAAAACCGTGAGATAGAAAGCTACCTCACGTATTTCTTAAAGCGACAGGCACTCAATTACACACTCCATTATGCACACTCAATTAGACCTACACACCATTTAAACATAGGCCTATGAGTAAGTGTAATAGTCTTGAAATCAGTACACAAATGACAAAACATTTTTAGCTACTAATAATTATGCAGATTGTAAAATACTCAACATTATCAACAAAATATGTACAGTTATGAATTCCAAAATATAGATGATATAAAAACATATGACTATCATTTTCTGTGTGTGTGGAGGGTCGAGCAGAATCTTAGATGGCCACTGGTGTGAATGATCACACATTATACAACAGTTAGGTCCGGTCGAACGATTTAGCAATATCTGATTAAACGAGACGTGTTCTATCAGTGGTGATATTAACCGATATCACCACGGGTGACTCTTCACAGCTAATAATCACTCCGCGACGGTTGATTCTTCGCTTTGATAACCAGAGACGGCATTCCATGTTCTTTGACTTAGCAGTTGCATAGCAACCACAAGCGTTCTGAGCTAGGCCTACTTCGCATAGCGGAGGAACTGGGCTAAATAAAACGATGGCAAATAATAATTATCCTTCCTAAAAATGCACTCGGGTAACTTTTTTTTGTTGGCAATGGAACTGTTGTATAAAAACATTATCGCACTCGTGGTCGTGGTGTTGTTGGCCAATATCGCCACGGCTGTAGTTACCTACGGCACTCAGCCTTCGGCTTCGTGCCTGCGGCGAACCACAGCCGTGGCGATATTGGCCAACAACACCACTCCCACTCGTGTGATAATGCTTAAATGTTCAATATTAGGTTACTGATGATTAAATCACCAAATACACAATTTTTTTTTTTTTTAAAAACCATCGAAAAAGTATCGAAATCACAATTCTTGACTTAGTATCGGGATCAAAACAATAATTTTGGTATCGTGACGAGTGCGGGACAAACTTTTGGTCACCCCCGACAGAATCTCACTCCAAGGTTTTTTGAAAAGTGGGCAGCTCTGTATCTATCTATACCTTTTTGCATTTTCATGCACTGGTAATTCCTTGGACTTGCATTTCTAGTTTCTTTATGATCTTCTCCTTCCTTTCAAGCAATCAAGTAAGCCCCTGCTCCCCCCCCCTCCCCCCCTCAGGATATGTATGTCTGATTCTGTTACGCCTGTGTTCTGGGTAATCCTCCCCTCTAGACTTTGTCTAAGCACTCAATGTTCTCTGTGGCTTTTTGCCAAAAACGAACTTTCCTCTATTTCTGCAATGTGGTTCACCTTTTAATCAGCCTCAGGCCCCATCTGTGTCTTGTTCCACTACCTGTCGGTGTGGTTTTCAACTTCAGGGTGCATAAAAAGGTCTCCTGACACATAAACATTCATGTGAATAAGGGTTACACATTTCCATACAAGAAGTATATGTTTGCATATAAAGGTTAAATGTTTGAATACAAAGATTATAGCTTTTGTTATGGCATATAAAGGTTGCATCTCACACCATACATATACTTCATTAGTACTCGCACAGCAAAGCAGTTTGCAAAGCGCAGCGAAGCATAGCAGCAGCCACAGCACATGCATGAACCCTCACATGAGATTCAGACTCCTGTCCCTATTAAGGTTTCCCTCACCATTCCCTTATGCCTCATTTGTTCCATACTGACATAAGGTTCAGGTGTTACACACTGTAATCACTTATCCCTCTCTTCCACTGTCGTTTGGCTTGATTCGTTCCACATTGATGGATATTCTTCACCCCTAACACAATTAGCGAAGGACAACAACTGAACGACAGTGCAGCTGAATGAAGTTAACTTATGACAACATTAAAAGGAATCCAACGTTTAGCGATCATGAAATAATACAATGCATAATGTCAACAAGCAGGACGATAATGAAGAGCAGTAGTTCTACTCAAACTAGGCTTACTTGTGCATGTAGGCTATGGAAGATTTATCAAATCTAACAAGTAGGAAAGTTTAAGCGGATGGCGTGAAAGTGAAAGTAGACGTTCGAAACGCCAACGACAGTTAAGGTTGCTTTTGATGTAGTACAAAGACGCAAAACTGGTGGTCTAATTAGCGATTCAGTTGTCTTTGAAAGATTCTCTAATAGATGCAAACAGCATTTAACACCTGCTTTTACAAGGCGGAAATATTTAGGCGCAAAATAGACGTGCGCTTTCACAGTCTTAGTACATACAGGGGAATACATAATTAGGCGTATTTTACGTTTCTCCTCCCATCTTTTTACACAAACCTCCTACTATCATCTGACACTCCCATAAATCCATATGCATGAGACGGAAAAGTTAAATTTTCAATTCTCAGCTTCCGCGACAGCCAGTCTGCGCCTTCACCTCATTGCGGCCTGTTGGTACATACCTTGCCATCTTTTTAATGCGCACATTGTGTAACAAATACGCCTGAAGTGGGCACAAAAGCGTTATCTACCCCTGAGAGCAGTTATTTAAAACCGTCTACATAATCTTGATAAGCAACGCTTGTAATGTCAACTCGGAAACGTTCGTCTAGCACAGGGGTCGGCAACCCAAAATGTTCAAAGAGCCATATTGGGCCAAAAAATTTCAAAGTCTTAATTGAAGCCTTATATGAAGGCAACACAGACTGTAAGTGTATATTAACTATATTAGCCTACCATCAAAATGACTAAGTAGGCTACAAATACATAATGAGCATTCATGATTAAATGTTTTTCCCTGCAGCGCATCCTGGAGAGAATGACACACCACGTGACTCCTCCGCTGTACGATATGTGGTGCTTTAAGTGTAACTTCATGTAATCACCATCCCTGAATGGTTTTCCACGCTTTATTATCTCTCGGGTTGCAACAAAATTGTAAAGTACTGCAATCGCACTTTTTCTCTCAAGCCGTTTTCAGACAGGTTTCGCGCACATTCTGCGATATTTGCTTGCCGCATTTCTGATGGTGTAGCGGACATTCAGACATGAAGCATATGCAAAATGTATATAGGCCTATACGGCCACCTGTTGTTTACATCTAATGTAGAATTTCCGTCAATTGGGCTTTAGTTCGCTGGACAGATAATAACACCTAATAAACGCGGCCGCGCTGTCAGCTGTGCATGCCTGACAGCGGAAGAGTGTTTTTACATCAGGAGTATCCTATGCATTCAGACAGCACAATGAAAAAAAAACCTACCATAAAAAGTCCGTGAACATTGCGGACATCTGTCTGAAAGCGGCTTCAGTCCCAACTCGGTAGTCGGCTGCAAATGTAGCATGCCCTCCCTGAAAATGTCTTTCTAAATTACTCTTTTTGTTGTTCGACAACTTCTCATTACAAAGCAAACATGCAGGCAATCCTTCCGCATTGGCAATGAAAGCAAATGATTCAGTCCATTATGCCTTAAATCCTTTGTTCTCATCGTCTATCTTTCTCTTTATCCCCTTGGGATCCATGGCCCATGATGACACACCCGCCAGTTTGTTTACAGCAGGGGTATTCAATTAAAATTCAAAGAGGTCCAGTTACTAAAATGTCCTCCCGGCAAAGGTCCGAATCTTAAATTGTCACTGAAAATAGTACCCTGAAGTTAATAAAATCAATAATGCATGTACATTTCTAGGCCTATTTAATTTATTGTTACATTTCAAGTGTTTTCAAAGTAATATGCTTGTAACATACCAAAAAGTCTTAACTTGAATGGTACTTGAATGCAAAACAATACTGTAGTTGTCTTTACTAGGCCTACATTTCAAGAAAGACAGACAACAGACACTGAATTTATTCTGAATAGAATACAAGTGCAAAATAACTTTGAGCAGCCTGAACTTAGGGCCTATTTCAAGCAGCCTAGGCCTAATGTAAAACATTCAGAATCTTTTGAATAAAATAAAAGTGGATCTTTAAGAAAAGAAAAAAAAGACCTTTGCATACTGCGTTCTAGTATCCTCTGCTAATAGTTCAGATGTTCTTGAATCTTGTTGTTGAAGCTGACAATGGGATCTGTAAAGTTTCTGCAGCCGCATTAAGCACTCATTCACAGCTGCTGTCCCATCGCTAAATGCTCTCTTGTGTTGCATCAAAATCCACGCAATCTTTAACGAACACTAATTTGCCTGTACATGCATGCGTGATCACACGAGTAGACCTGTCATAGTGTGCTTTCAATTTGATAATTATTATCCTACGTCCGCCGAGGAAAGTAATGTTTTCATCGGGGTTTGCGTTTGTTTGTCTGTTTGTTAGCTCTCGGAGTGCTTTTCAAGTTTTACTTGCCCTCACTGCGGACTTCTGCGTGTACCTTTCCTCTAACGACCCGTGTTTGATCTCAGTGACGCACGCTAACGTCGCCACTGTTTCATAGCGCATATTCACAGCAGCACGAACGTATTGATCCGTCCGTCCATTCATCTTTAAAAGTTCGGTTTTCACCATCATTTTTGAGCAAGCCATTTTCTCTCATCTCCTCTCTCTCCCGCTAGGCCTATTCTCTGTTGCTGAAAGGTAAACAATCGAGTTGATTGGCTTGGCTACGGACGATGCTCTTTGATAATATTAGGCCGACAATTTCAACGGGTCCGGACAGCACCGTCACTGGGTCCGGACCCGGACCGCGGTCCGCCATTTGGTGATGCCTGGTTTACAGCATCCACCTGCCTGGCACGGCGCCGCCCTGAAACGTGAGTTGCAGGCTATCAAATCTTCGTTGACAGAAATGTTGAACTTAAATATCTATTATGCACATTTTTACAGCATTGGAAAACGTTAAGAATGTTTGTCCTCCTACAGAAACCATATTAAAACCAAAAAATATATTCCCCTATTAATTTTCATACATTTTTGAAGACTCTCCAGGGAACCACCAGGGGGCGCTAAAGAGCCGCATGCGGCTCGAGAGCGCAGGTTGTCGACCCCTGGTCTAGCACTAGCATTAAAATGCTAACCTGTTAACGTTACAGTCTAGCGTTATTCTCTGATGTGATGTCACACTCTGCTACTCCGTCCTTTCAGCTGGAGTGCCCAGAGTACGCTCTGGACACTCCGAGAGTGTGACGCTGAATAAACGAACGATAATTCCATCCACGCTCTGAATTTACGAACGGTTAAAAAATGTGAGTGTGCTCGGAGCGCTCGGAGTGGCAATTTACGAACGCACCCAATGCCACCACCAACAAAGAGCTTGTGGGTCATTCCACCTCAATTGAACGGATTTTAGAGAAACTCTCTGCTTGACCATCTCAGATTTGCTCCAAACTTTTACCATCTAAAGAGTAACCATTTAAACTAACTTAGCCAAAATATTAGCTTGATATTCCAAATACATCCAGAGAAAAAAAAAATTTGAACATGGCACCCTCCTTCTGATTTTTGGCACATTTGCGCACTCATCTTAATCTGCAGCAAAGTTCAGATATCATTATCTCAACAAGTATTCTGCTTAAGACTTACAGTTTCTGTGAATAATGACTGCTATGAGGGGCAGATGTACTAACGCTTTTGCGCCCACTTCAGGCGTATTTGTTTCGCAATATGCGCATTAAAAGATGGTGAGGTATGTACGGGAGCTGAGAATGTCAAATTGCCAATCAATTTCCAAAAGATGATTTTATATTCCTCTTTTTAGTCAACTTTAGCATGGGGTGCCAACAATTTCAACCATGACTGTATATGTATATATACAGTGGAAAATTGTAGGGGAAGATCAGTTACAACAAAGCATTTTTTCTTCACAGACCCATTTTTGTATGCAAATTAGCATAAATGTTGGGTGTGTTTTGGGTGTTGGGTGTGTTTTAATTACTGCCCTTTCTACATTCCACCGTGGGGAGTTCACTTTGTCTAAATAAAATTCTAATTATTAGAATGACTATTAGAACACAATAAGGTTGTTTCATTCAAACTAGACTGTTTTAAGTCATTGTAACATAATATGGTTTGATAATTGGACAGGCCTGACTTTTCCTTTTTTTACAGTGTGCACGCACACACACACACACACACACACACACACACACACTTGCTTGCGTGTGGTTGTCCATCGAATCCTATGATGACGTCCACATCTGACTTTTAACAGTGAGTGTCTGATGGCTGAATAGTCCTATCCTGGATCCAAGCTCTATTGCAGGTGGGGCATGTAAACATGGTGTTGGTGTCACTGGCATTCGTGGATGTGTTCCTCTTGAGCCGTCTTTGCTGTCTCCTGACTGTCCTTTCCTCCTCCAGTGCTTGGGTCCCATCTAGGCATAGCTTCGCCAGATGTTGCGGTCAGCAGCCATGCTCTCCAGGTCCCCTGGCTTGATTTTGCACTTCTTAAGCGCTGTCTTCACTTGGGTCTTTAAAGCGTTTCTTCTGGCCTCCAGCAGAGCGCTGGCCTTGGTGTAGCTGACCGTATAGAACACACACACACACACACACACACCTCATCTTTCTGTGCAATCCCAAAGGGCACAAGTTTTCACTTTTGCAATTTTGTATTTATTGATCTTATTAGTGGGCTTGCTCTGCACGTGTGCACTCATGATGATTCTGTACAACAACATTTTACTGCAACGCAATGAACAAAGTAAAGTAAAAAAAGTGTTTCTTTGTCAAACAAGGATTTCAGAACCGGATTATGAACATGCCTTGCCATAGAGAAACACAGGATTCCTGAGTCATGGCTTGCAACAGAAGCCTACCTTACATTTACAGACTTGGCAAAGATTTGGAAAAGATTTTTGAAAGACTACAGTCTCAGACCCTCTCACATCTAAAGACAATTCACTGAGTTTCTAGTCACAGGCAAGTCTCAGATTAGGATTTGGCAAAGACTGTGGGTCACTATTTACAAGACTGCTACTAGATTCCTACAAATTATTTCCATTGTGCACTAGGCTATACATCATCACCAACAGGAACTCATATGATAGCTTACTCATACTATCAAAGTCATTTTTTTGAGTTTCTGCAGCATTGTTTCATGTGTGACATCCCTAACAGATATAGAGCTGTTCTGTCACGTAGAATAATTAGAATAATAATTTATAAGAAATTAAATAACAAATAATCATATAAGCTACAGCTGTCACCTGTTTTGCCCCTTCCTGTTTTGTGTTGGAGCAAGGTCACTATTGGTTTTTAGTGTTCACGTCACTATTTGCAAAAAGACTTCCGATAATATCAAATAATATCATATCATATCATAATATCAAACACGGCAAAACTAGAAAAAGACTGACTCCGACGGACTTAAAACTGCTAAGATTGGCACCTTACACTAAACTATTTCGTTGACGGGAGCGCGCCGCGATTCCATTACAACTCCCATGCCTTAAAGGGCACAGATCTTTTTGAGTGTTAGCCCCAAAGCTTTGGAATGCACTGCCTGAGCAAATAAGGTTAGCTAATTCTGTTACATCTTTTAAATCCCTCATCTTTACCATAAAGCTTTTAAGGAGTTTATTTAAGTTTAACTTTTGTTTTTGTCTTGTTTTGGTTTTGTTTTGCCTTGTGTTGTGTTTTAATTATTGCAGTTTTTTGTTCATTAAACAAAAAAAATGTCTTCATTCTAGCCAATGTTGATATGGTCTTATTTGTATTGTTTCAGATATTTCATTTTTGTGCTGTTTTTGTTTCTGCTTATTCTTTTATATAGGCTATGTAAAGCTCTTTGAAACTATGAGTGAGTAATTCAAACGAGAGTAATGGGTGCGCTCTGTGTATCCTCTTTCATCTGACAATTAGATTTTTTTTTTTAATTTTATTTGCATACTTGATCGTAAAGACAAGTGCATTCACGTTGGAAAGCTCCACTTCATCTCTATATAACAGAGAAGAATGGGTGAGATTTATAGGTGGGTGAGTGTATATTTCGTATTTATCTGTGTGTGCGTGTGTTTACCTATACATTTTCACCATATAAATATGTGTATATTTATGTATCTTACTAGGCACGGATCCGACGATGAAGTCAAACCACTGTCTGGTAGTGGAGTCTCCCATTATGTAGATGTGCTTGTCCTTCAGACATTTCGTTTTGTCCACTGTATTAAATTGACGAGTGACACACACAAATGATGTCCAAACATCATTTAAGTAGAATCCTGCTGGTATCGGCGTAGGCAACCCTGGTTTACACGCCTCTCTCTCTCCTAAAGATGAGACAGTATGAGGGGGTATGAGGAGAAATGGAATATAAAAGCTCATAAGGGTAGGAGTAGGCTTCACTCAAGAGTTATAAGATTTTCAGAGTGCTGGCCAAAGTATAAGCTATAATTGAAAAACAGGAAAAAAGGCCGCACTATCCATACATCATTTTATATTAAATTTAAAATTATTTATACATAGTGTGGCCTTTTTTCCTGTTTTTCGAGAAATGGAATATCCCATACACAAAAGAAATATACTGTGCATATATTTTCAAGGTTGTATGTTAATATGTCAGAATATATGTTGAAATATATTTCTAATATATATAAATAAAAGGTTATATATATTTTGAAATATCTGGTGAAATATGTTTTGAAATACATCAATGCATCTATAACGGAATCTTTCACAGACAACAGAATCACTAATTAGACCACCAGTTTTGCATCTTTGTATATCAAATGCAACCTTGAGTTTCTTTGGCCTTTCGAATACCTTACTCTCACTTTCGATCCACTTAAACTTTCCTACTTGCCAGATTGCCAGATTTTGAGTACAACTGCTCTTCATTATCGTCCTGCTTGTTGACATCATGCATTGTATTATTTCATGATCGCTAAAGGGGGCGGAGAAAGGCGCTGTTTCTTAAAATTGCTTTGCCCACTCCAGTGAATATCTGGCACTCCCTGGATACTCTAAGAAGAATTCTCATTATACAATTGTACACAATTAAACTCTGTATAGATTTTAAACACGGAAGGGCCGTGTACAGCAGTATGCAATTAAACATGTATTTTCTTCTGTTAAAAATCGCAAATATATGTCAAATATAAGAGAATTTATATCACAATATATTTCAAATATATTGCAGAATATGTTCTTGTAAGCTGTCTGAAAGACAAGTATATTGTAATATATTCAACATATATTTCAGACACCCAGAAACATATTATGTGTATAAGATATCTGGGCCCTTCTGCAGAAAGTTCTTACATGACCTTTAGCATCAGTCTAAATACTGCACTGAGCTAGACACTGAGACACTGGTTGTGTGGGTACCAGTATGTGTTTTATGTTGACATGGCATACACAGATACAAAGAAAAAGGGAAAACATACCAAGAGTGGCGTTAGAGGCAAGGACTCTAATCACGTGTGAATCACCCTTGATCCATCGATTCACATATTTACTGAGGAAACAAAGAATATGGCATCAGATAAATTAATATTTATTATATTATATTAATATTCTATGTAATTATGCATAATCACTGTGCATATTTTTTACTGTATTGTAAATTGTCTTCATCAGCAGTATACAATGAATGAATGAATAGGAACTGACTTCAAACAGAACACCTTTTACAAGACACACAACTTTAACAAGATACATTTTTAAACAAAATCCAATAAACAACAGAAGCAAAGCATGCATATAAAGTTGTGTAAATGTGATGTGAAGTGACTTCTACTACGGAAATTGGATCTGTTCATTTTGACCATCAAAGTGTACAGATTCTAAAACAATACCTCAACATGTTCCTCAGAAAAATGTGATTTCTCTTTTACCGGTAGTTGAGTTCACTCAAGTTCACTTAACATTAACTACCGGTATTGTGAAATCATGGCCGCATGACGTCAACAATCCAAATTTATCTCCAGTTACACATCTTAAGTAGGCTGGGTGAACCCTGCCTGAACTTCCAGGGAATTTGAATTTCGCCCGGCAGCTCAGGCTGGATACCAGCAGATCTATTTTCGCTGTTTAGTGCCAGAATCTTTGGCTCCAATCAGAAACGGCCATACTCTAGTCCTGGCACGCTATTGGCCGGTGACACACCGAAAACGAAAACGAGTTCATACATACCTCTCACGTTTCAATGCATGCACTCACTGGCTCTGGCACGCGGAGCAACTTTGATAGCACTTAGCTAGCCCAATGCATTCATTAGGATCCAAACAGAGATGAAGTTAGAAGCGACTAAACACCTCCAAAAAACCAAAGATTCTAGAGCGGAGCGTAGCGCTCTATCATCTTTGGTAAAAACAGCGGAGTGCACAACTGGTATCCAACTCAGTGCTACCAAGTCTGGAGAGAAAAATAACCAACTGGGACTCTGAAAACAAGCCCAAAACAAGCGACCCAGCGACTGACACAGTAAAAAAAACCCGTCAGGTTATATCTATCATCCGACTGACCGTAGTGTCATTTAGAAGTCAGCTGTCAGTTACGTGGTGCATCTGGTATCATAGCCTACTGCTGCCTTCATTTACCAGCAATGTTAGCCTATGTAGGCTACTTTCTTTAACTTTCAAAATAGCTTACGAGCGCATTAACACATACGGTTTTCTTAATCTATTCTTTGAAGGTTTTGTGAGCTCTTTACATCTGGTTTAACCCCATCACTCTGACTTGGCAAAGAGAAACGTCTGAATTCTATACAGGTCCTATGCAGCATAGGGAAAGCATGGGTAAAGGCATGGGAGAGGCAGCAGCTATGGAGAAAGCCCAAAAGAAGCTACTGCACAAAAAAACCTTTAAAAAAAACGCAACCAGCAACTACTAATATTTTCAAGCAACTTAATTGACAGCCAGTTAATTTGATTCCACCTGCATCAACTGCTCTCTGCTCACAACTAGGCAAGCTCTCTCTATCTCTCTATTCTACAAGGAGGCACATTCCTTCCAACTTTCTAGCCATTCCTCTCATTCAAACCATTCACTCATCCGCACACCTGTCTGCAGCACTTCATACCATTTCTCCATGCACTCCACAACACTCAGACTTTTTAACTTTCACACACACACACACACACACACACACCTGACTGCCCTCCTACCTTCGTGAGAAGCTGGAAGGGGTAAGTGTTCATAACAGTCTTCTTTTATAAACGTCGGGTTCGTGAGCCAAGTTGTTGGTGCTTCGTTTTATGTGTAGACACCTAGAGAAAGCTTCTGACGAGGTTTGCCGCTGTTTTGAGCAATGTTAGTGGTTTAAAAATGCGATTTTGACTACCCGTAGCAATAGCTCCGTGCTTCTATGTGAATCTCGCGTGACATTTCTGTGGTTCAGATTGGGTTGCGGTCTCGAACTGATTCTACATGTATACAAACTATTCCAAAGTTTAGAGACTGATTGGTGCTTCGTTTTATGTGTAAACACCTAGAGCAAGCTGCTGACGAGGTTTGCCGCTGTTTTGAGCAATTTTAGTGGTTTAAAAACGCGAGTTTGAAAGCGTGTGGCTGTTTGCCTTATGCTAACCCACTGGGGCCTGATAAATACACTCCCTGATTTATCCCTAATTTTGCTTCAATAATAATAATAATTAAATAATAATAATAATAATTCGCCTTTATTGTCTCTTCAGGAGAGAAATTTTGCGTGGACAAGAGAGGGTGTGGTTTACAATGTACAAAAAAACAACAAAAACAATTTTAGACAAGACTTAGGTACCACAGAGAGAACACACAAAAAACATAAAATACATACTGAACATGGAAACATGGAAACACAGACATACACCACAGCAGACAGCCATTTTTAAGTGCACGCAACCCTCTTGACCCTGTCACCCCATCATCAATGTCTATTGCACATACCCCTAAATATTAAGGCTGAGTACCTCCATATACATAAAATATTACCTAAAATTATGTTAGAACCTAACACAAGCACTCCAACTCCAACACCCCCCCCCCCCACACACACACACACACACGCACACGCACACACACGCACACGCACACACACACAACCATTAAGATGTATTATTCAGTAATCTAACTGACCAAGGGACCATTGAAAATTTGAACCTATTTGTTTTACAAACCGGGACCCTGTATCTTCTTCCTGAGGGCAGTAACTCATATTCACCATGCAAAATATGTTGGCCATCCTCTAAGATTTTCAAACTCTGCCTTTTCACCGTTTCATCAAATAGCGCTTGCAATGATGTGGGAGGGGGCATGCCCATTATTTTCCCTGCTCTCTTAATGAGAGTTTGCAGTTCCCCTTTTAATTTAACAGACAGGTTCCCAAACCATACAATAATGCCATATCTAATGATAGATTCAATGGAAGCCCTGTAAAAGGCCAACATTATTTCTTCCTCAATGCCAAACACTCTCAACCTCCTCAGAAAGTGTAGACGCTGACTGATCCTTGCATTTAAAAATTCAATATGCTGTCCCCATTTTAATTGGGAATCCACTACCACACCTAGGTATTTGTATGTGGAGACCTGCTCCACTGCCTCCCCATTTACAATCACCGCCTCATAGTTACTTATGGACCTAGGGTCAAAGACTATTTCTTTTGTTTTGCTCACATTTAACACCAGATTGTTTAATTCACACCATAACACAGCACTATCTATTTCTGACTGATAGAAACATCAGAGTCATGTGTCAGTAGACTAAGAATGACCGTATCATCTGAGCACTTAATTATGTAGTTGTTTGTGTGGTGATTTCTGTATTCATTTGTGTATAGTGTAAACAATAATGGAGAACTCACACAACCTTGTGGGACTCCTGTATTAATTGTCAGTGTGTCAGAGAGTGTAGAGTTTATCTTGACCCGTTGCGTTCTATCGGTGAGAAATGCATTGTACCATTTAATGATTACCGGGTTGACATGCATTTGTTCTAACTTTTCTAAAAGAATATGGGGCATGATTGTATTAAACGCAGAACTAAAATCCATAAAAAGAAGCCTGGCATATGCCTTTGTGTTTTCAAGGTGCTTAAGTATGAGATGTGATGTAGTGCATAAGGCATCAGCAGTGCTCCTTCTCTCTTTATACGCGAACTGATAGGGGTCAAGAAGATGTTGCACCTGTGCTCTTAATTCCCCCATCATTATACGCTCAAATGATTTCATCACCACAGATGTTAAAGCAACAGGCCTGAAATCGTTGTTCTCACGTGGACAAGGTTTCTTAGGTACTGGAACTATTATTGCTTTTTTCCAACCTGTGGGTATTGTGTGTGTGTGTGTACAGAGAGCTGGAACACTGGACCCCAAGCTGGTGCAAGTTCTTGTGCAAAATCATGTAGGATTAATGGTGAAATCCCATCTGGCCCACTCGCTTTCTTTGTATGCAAAGCTCAATGCTTTCACAACAGTAGGGGTATCAATAACTATTTGTACATCGTCTATGTTGTCATTGCATGGTATACTTGAAGCCACATCATCTGCATTCACAATATCAAACCTTTTATAAAATAAATTCAATTCATTTGCACGCTCCTGCTCATTGCAAACATTAAGTGTCCTTGCCCTGTTTTTTAAATTTGTCATGTCCTTTACAGAGTCCCACATCCTTTTTGTGTCATTATTTAGGAATGTTTCTTTGATCTTTAGCCTATGTTTTTCCCGCGCCTCCCTTAGTTTCCATTTTAGTTCTTTTTGGACGCTCCTCAGCTCGATCGTTATTCTTGAAGGCTCGCTTTTTACGCCTAATGCATTCTTTAATGTCGGGGGTGATGTAGTCCTTATCATTAGGGTAACTTTTTATGTTTTTCTTCTGCACCACTGCATCCACGCAAAAATGAATATAGTCCGTAATCACTTCCACTTTATAGTCCAGGTTCTCCTCCTGATGGAAGACGTCCCAGTCAGTCGCATAAAAACAGCCACTCAGTTCTTCTTTGTAAGAGTCCGCCCAAACACTAACAGATTTTGTGATGGGTTTGCTTTTTTTAATTGCCGGTTTAAACACGGGGATTAGCTGAATAGTGTTATGATCGGAGTTTGAGAGCGGAGGCCTGATTTTAGCAACATATGCGTTGTCAACATTGCCAAAGCACTTGTCCAGTATTCTGTCCTTCCTAGTATTGTTTTTTACATATTGCTGAAAACCAGGTAATGCGCAGTTCGGGTTGCAATGATTAAAATCCCCCAGAATGAAGATAGGCGCGTCGGGTTTGTTTTGGAGTTGCTGGTGGACACAGTCCGCAATGCGAGAGGCAGCCCTTGCTGCATTACCACTCGGTGGTATGTATACTACACAAACATAAATATTCCCATAATCCCTGGGCAAGTAAAAAGGTCTTAAACTTAGGCACAAGAGTTCGACGTCGGGTGAGCACACTTTATCCTTGACAGCATAGTTTGTACACCATGCGTCTTTGATATAGACGCAAACGCCCCCTCCCCTTCTTTTCCCCGAGCCCCCATTCCTGTCCAACCGAACATTGGTGAACCCCTGTACCTGGGTCAGTTGATCTGGAAAGTCCTCTTGGAGCCAGGTTTCAGTGAACGCCATCAAGCATGCGTCTCGGTACTCGTGGCAACAACTCGTGTTTAAGCGTAGCTCATCAAACTTATTCCTCAGTGAGCGTGCGTTGCTGAAGATGATTGAGGGCAGTGGTGGTCTGTCGCGTCGCCGTCGGAGTCGTTGCCGAATTCCCCCTCTTCTGCCCCTCTTACGTGGCCTCTGTCTGTCTCGCTGCCGCACCAGATGGTCAGGGACATTTCCTAAAATTCCAGGCGTCGGAATAGCTCCTGATCGCAGTGCTAAGAGCAGCTCCCTTCCGTAGCGTAGCACCTGCTCGCTTCCTCCAGGTGAGCTGTAAACTTCGGCCGCCCAGACCAGTGATGCGGTGATCAGGATCCCCAAAACTGTGTGCACAATCATTCTCCGCATACTGCCAGGAGAACTTACGACCGCTGGACATTAACTTTAGACACTCGACAAACTTAACAGATAACGTTGTTGGGACGCGACAAACTTGTTAAAACACTAAAAACAAACAAACAACCACATGAGCTCTCATGCCCGGGTCGCAACAGTGCTGCGCCACCGCCACAATAACTACCCCTTTGACAAAAACGACTTCCCACAAGTATTCACAAATGGTGAAGTGGACTGCAGTTGCAGAGGAGGTCTTCCGACAGTTGAAAAGAGCCCAACCAGTTCTCACAACCTCAGATCAGATGTCTAAGAGTGGATGCTTCTGAGGTGGGTTTTGGAGCTGTTCTCTCTCAGAGAAACGTAGGTTAAGAACACACTGTTCTCTATTTGAGTAGAAACATATTACCTAGTGAGTACTAATAATATTTTGCCAATATAGTGTATATACAGTATATATGATGACTTTTCTGTAGTTGGCAGTTCACCTGTCCAAGGTAATTGACCCATTACTCTCCCCAACTGAATTTGGCCCCTGCCAGATCAAGTTAAATTATCTTTAAGACTTAAGTTCCTCATTTCTGTACTGAAGTTGGGAAGTCTGTCCTCTATTATAATGCCACCAACTCTTGAAACAGTCTCCAATGCACCATTCAACAAGGACTACTGTATACTTTCAACTTTCTTAAAACCAGCTGGTCATTGCAAATCTCAATAAATAAATATTAAATCTCAATAAATACCAAACTTATTTTACTCACTTTTGTATGATTTTGTTCTCAAGGTCTGTCATGACATTCTGGAAAAAACCTAAATTGTAGTACACCAGGGTATTGCAAGGCAGCGTTGGGGGTTTACGGCAGTGCCACGTCAGCCCCGTACGGACATCTGGGTACTCACAGCAGCAGTTCCCCTTGCCAGGCATTGCTACCCCTTCCCATTTGACGTTACAGGCCACCTTCTCCTCGACTTTAGCACCCTTGGGGTTCTTGCCCTCAAAATGGCCCTCAAAGTCGACACGGGGATTGCGAGCGTCCCGGTGCCGCTTGAGGATTTGCACAGCCTCACTGGAGTGAATCAGGCGGACTGCCACCAACGCCTCGCCTGCCCATGGAAGAGTAAACCGGGCCATGTAGGTGCCATTCTGATGGTCTAGTACCTCTCCAAACACACTAGCCTAGCATGCAGGGGAAAGAGGAAACATTTTGCAAACAGTCAGTCGAACAGCCATTTGCATAGTGCTGCTTTAAATAAAACTTAATAATTTAAACTGAGTTAACAGCATATATGATGATTAGAACAAAACTACCTTTGATTTGTTTGAATAAGCCTTTGCTTGGAAGAAATCTCCTCCATAGCTTTTTGGCCTACCAGTGAAGTCCTTGGCAACAATGGTGGCTTGGAGTTCCTCTCCCACATAGTACTTATCCTTGAAGCCATTAATAATGAATGTGGAGTGGTCCGGACTGGTGCACATAGTTACATTGGTAATTTGGCGGTCTGGTTCACCCCAGTTAACTGCCCTCTGTATCCGGTCCCACTCCTCTGCACTGAAGCCCAGATCCTCTGGGAATCTGAGCCTTTGTGCTTGGCTAACGAGTCTGTTGGATCTGTTCTTTTGCTGATGCAGGATAGACCTTGGAAGAGGCTTATTACTATCTCCAATAATGAATGACAACAGTACCTGAGCAGAGGTAAACAAACAAACAAAAAACTATAATTATAGCATTGTATCTTCTTCTCAGACATCATCAGTAGAAATATTAACAACTCTAGAGTGCTGTTTCCAACAATCAAGAAGCTGCCTCCTCCCAGCTTCCAGCTGATCTCATCTTAGTCAAAGCATGTAATGACTTTGCATCCTTTGTTAAAGGAACACACCGTTTTTTCATATTAAACTATGTTATTCCCTTAACTAAGATGAGTTGATACATACCTCTCATGTTTCAATGCGTGCACTCACTGGCTCTGGCGCGCGGAGCAACTTTGATAGCACTTACAGTAGCTAGCCCAATGCATTCATTAGGATCCAAACAGATGAGGTTAGAAGCGACCAAACACCTCCATGTTTTCCCTATTAAAATACAGTTACACGAGTAGTCACATGACCAAGTATAGTGAGACAAAATAAAACGTGGTGCATTTCTAAGCAGGTAAGAGGGATAACTATATTGTGTGGCGCGGTAATATCCTCACTTTTGCACTTTCAGTTTCACTTTGGAGTGAGGATATTACTGCGCAGAATCTAAGTGCTCCCAATGTTATTCCGCCACACAATATAGTTATCCCTTTTACCTGCTTATAAATGCACCACATTTTATTTCTTCTAACTTCATCTATGTTTGGATCCTAATGAATGAACTGGGCTAGCTAAGTGCTATCAAAGTAGTGCCGCGTGCCAGAGCCAGTGAGTGCACGCATTGAAACGTGAGAGGTATGTATCAACTCGTCTTAGTTAAAGTGTAAGTTTGGCGGAAATTGAAAATAAAGCTATTTTCTGAATGAAAATACATCAACTAAGCCGTGGAGGAAGTAATTTTCGCTCATCACGCAGTACAGAGCTATCACGGGCAGGAGCGACAGCCCAAAATCGCAAACAGTGGGTTAGCATGGGGATTAGAGCCACACGCTTTCAAAATCGCATTTTTAAACCACTAACATTGCTCAAAACAGCGCCAAACCTCATCAGTAGCTTGCTCTAGGTGTCTACACATAAAACGAAGCACCAATCAGTCTGTAAACTTTGGAATAGTCAGTATACACGTAGAATCAATTCGAGACCGCAACCCCGTCTGAACCACAGAAATGTCTCGCGAGATCTCACACGGAAGCACGGTAGCTATTCCTATGGGTAGTCAAATTCGCATTTTTAAACCACTAACATTGCTCAAAACAGCGCCAAACCTAGTCAGAAGCTTGCTCTAGGTGTCTACACATAAAACGAAGCACCAACAACTTGGCTCATGAACCCGACGTTTATAAAAGAAGACTGTTATGAACTCTTACCCCTTCCAGCTCCTCACGAAGGAAAGTCCACGACCTCTCGTGTGAGATCTCGCGAGACATTTCTGTGGTTCAGACGGGGTTGCGGTCTCGAATTGATTCTACGTGTATACTGACTATTCCAAAGTTTACAGACTGATTGGTGCTTCGTTTTATGTGTAGACACCTAGAGCAAGCTACTGATGAGGTTTGGCGCTGTTTTGAGCAATGTTAGTGGTTTAAAAATGCGATTTTGAAAGCGTGTGGCTCTAATCCCCATGCTAACCCACTGTTAGCGATTTTGGGCTGTCGCTCCTGCCCGTGATAGCTCTGTACTGCGTGATGAGCGAAAATTACTTCCTCCACGGCTTAGTTGATGTATTTTCATTCAGAAAATAGCTTTATTTTCAATTTCCGCCAAACTTACACTTTAAGGGAATAACGTAGTTTAATATGAAAAAACGGTGAAGTGTTCGCTTAAACTTGTGTGTATCACAAAATTGCAAACTGAGTACAAAGCAGTGTTAGTGCTCTTAGTTTTGCAAACTCAGAGAGTGGTTTTGCAATACATATTAATCGTTTTAGAAATTGTGCTGTAAGAATCACGGCTAACATTTTAAGCATTCAGAAAAAAAAACCTGCGAGTCATGGCAGACTGCGCACAAGAGTTGTATAAGAAATGCTCAAATTTTGGGATTGCGCCTGCCAAATTCCGCAACTCACTCAATCAAGCATAAATGACAGATTTAAGTGAAGGAAAGAATTTGCACAGCCTTACGAGCACGGGAGAATTCTTTCTATCTTTTTGATGGAAACGTGGTGCTAAATTCCCATTAACTTAGTTCAGTTTGTAAGCAAAATCAAGAATGAGTAATCTCCTATCCTGAACGTGGAGAGTAGAGTGGCGGTTAAGCGAGCGGACCACTATTTCACGATCTAGGGTTCAAATCCCAGTAAAGTTGACATCTTTTTTTTTTTTTTTTTTACCAGCCAAAATAAAATGTGGTGAAAGTATTTACGAACGACTCTCTCTTTTCTTTGATGACATTACCTCGAGGCAAGTAAGAGTTTGTGCTGAATGAACCTGTCAAAGATTGTCTAGTTTTGTTTCAGTTACAGATGTGAGTAGAAGTAAAGGCTACAGTAGTTGTGAGTAGAAAGCTTCTAAATTGTCAGAAAACAACTCTTTGAACTAGCTTGCCTTTATTCAAGCTACCACATGACCACTCATTAGCCTCATATTTGTATTGAATCACTCCCATACATTGACCCAGACATAGAGAAACAGCTGTTAAACTGTTAAAAACTAAATACAGCTGGTAAATACACATTGACAGGGTACATGGGTGTTAATGTTGATTAGACATTGTTGATTATAGACACTATTTACACCCGGGTGTAAATGTGAACGGTATGATCCATTTACATTGGATATTGCTATATGGGTAGATGACATGACGTGGCTTTTTCACCGTCACAGAAGATAAAACACAATTAATTTCACATTTTCACATTTTAAAATACTGTAAAAGGTTAAACATTTTCTTGCTTTACATGAATTTGTTGTTTTAATACCTGAGTTATTTATCGCTTTTTCAGAACTTTGAGCCAAACCTTACAATTGTCCTATGGTGTGATGGTAGACAACATAATTATATAAATATTAACTTTTATAAATAGAGGAAATAATGTTTCAAATTTTTAATGAACGCTCCTGGCATAATTGTGCAAGTGTCTATTTTACTAAGTGGCAATCACTTTTCCCATACATACATTTCTAAAATGGTAGGAACTCCGTAAAGTTCGTCACAGAAAAAAATGTCCTTTGGTGTTATGCAATAACCTGATGTTAAGTTGGCCAAAATCATGGACAAATACATTTAGTTGAAAGACCCCATTCAAGGTCATGTGATTGAAGACCCCAATGAAGCCCTGGAGCAGTGAACATGGTGAGAATTTCTCTCAGAGTTGCTCAAATATTCAACTATGTTTTCAGACCACTGAAGTTGTTAAGTTTTTTTGTCCTTTGGTGTGACACCCCTAAATGCCATTTTTGTATTAAAATTTGTATTTTTAACAGCAGGACTATGTAATATTATGCAAATGCATGATGTCAGTTGCTAATGACAGCTCAGTTAGTATTAGCATGGTCATTAACTGCCATAAAAGCTTAAATGTCCTTTGGTGTGACAGGAAATGTCCTTTGGTGTGACACTTATAATGACTTAAATTCAAATATTTATTGCTGTTTTAGAGACGACATACAATGTTCTGAAGTGTTACTAAAGCAACTATAATATAAAGTACATAAATCTAAAACTTTTTTTTTTATAACAGAAAGAACCTCCCTGCAGGACCTGTGGCCCAACCTGCCCTGGAACTTCCAGTGTTGCCACCAACGAATAGAATGTCATTGTAGATAATTGTGTCAAGTATGATTAAAAACTGCTCTAACAGCTGAAAAAACAGCCTGACCAGCTTAGGGTGGTTTGCTGGTTGAGCAGCTTGTTAACCAGCTTGTTTGACCACAATATGATGGTTAACCAGCTATAGACCAGCAAAAGTCATGCAAAAACATACCTGCAGCTTACGATGGTAATTCTGCTGGTTTTGCTTGTCGTACCATCTCACGCTGGTCATTTTAGTTGGTGTTGCTGGTCTACATTACTTACTGGTCATGCCAGCTTATGTTGGTCATACTAGCAAACCAGTATGGTCATCTTACACCTACAATGTCAAGCTTGGCAGGCTGGTCACCAGCATGACCATCTCACACCAGCTGTATCCCACACGACAGGCTGGTCACACCAGCATGACCAGCTTCCTTAGATGGTCACGCCAGCATGTCCACCTGGTGGCCTAACCAGTTACCAGCAAAGACCAGCAATAGCTGGAGGAAAACCAGCAAAAAACAGCTAAAACCAGCTACCAACATCAACATGGTTTCTTGCTATTTTTCAGTAGGGATGTTTTAGTAGTGTAGTAGTGTACTTCATGAATGTAACGCAATGTTTTAAAATGGAATTTCCCTATTGAGGATTATGGTCCCTCTTTTGGCGATCAAAAACGGATGGTCAGAAGCACAACGTTTATAGACATTAAAGGCATGGCAGTCCACATTCACTAATTTAATGGTGTGATTTTGTCAGGTGCTGGACACAAAAGGGTTGTTCTTATGTCTCTTAATCAGTCATGGGTGTGTTTTGGGCGTAACATCCTTTAAAACAATGAGAATAATATCTATCATTTCCTTCAACAGCAAACAATGCAACTTCACACAGCAGCACATTTGAAGGAATCTGCATGCACACAAGACTATATGGAACAGGGATTCCACTAAATCTTGCTTTTCTTGTGACTAGCAGAGTTTAGCCTACATGCATCTGCACTCACCTATTATTTGAACTCATAGACAAAGTGAAACTTCACCGTGGTTTCATAGTCGACAAATTAGTTCCACACAGTTAAGTACTATTACTATTGACTGACAATGGGTTATCATCAAAAAAAAAATAGCCTGGAAAAAGCAACACTTATCCAACAAATGTCCTCCTTTATCACTGTTACAATAAACACTACATATATTCTGACTCACTTCATGCAATAGCTATCTTTGTCCTTCAGTGTGACATTTTGTCCTATAGTGTGACAAACATAAAACAACAGAAAAACATCCTTAATTTCAAAACGTACTTTAAAAAAAGCCAGGTTTGGCATGAGGGGAGCTCCAATAATGGCTCCTCTTAGATAGGTACAATTTCAAACAGTTTTGTAAGGTTGGCGGAAAAAAATGTATCGACATTCATAGGAAAAAGTCAATCAAGTTCATCTATTCATGGTGAAAATGATTGTAATTAGAACTTTTATGTGAAATAAATATAATTTTAAGAAAAGAATGATTTAATAATGTGAACAATTCTGTTTCATGTATTTTTAAATGTTATTCAATATCATTTCTTAGTACTTTTTAAATGTCACACCATAGGACACATTCACAGTGCAGATGAGTGTAAACGTGGAAAAAATAGGTGAGGTCATTGACGAAATGAGTGACCACTATTATTTTCAGAAACTACAGTTTCCATACTACATAAATATTTGTATTTTTTCTTTAAAAATTATGTTTTCCAAAAAAAACACTTTTTCTTGGCCAGATGTCAACTACCCATATACTGTAGACTAACAACAACTTTGCTAGTGCTAGCTTGCTAAGTCTACCGTCCTGTTCAGAGTCTTTAGCAACCTTGACGAGACTGACGAGATAACAGTGCAATCGTGGTTGACATACTACTGAAACGCTAACGTTAAAAAGTTGATCTTCACAAAAAGATTGTTTTCTCAATTTTTTGGTCAAAAACAGATGTTTTTAGCAAAACCAACCCATGTTCTACTGACGATAGGGCTCGGGAACAAGCCTTGCATTCTAGGAATATTGCCGCCATATTGGTAGCGCACCTAACGTAATATCCATTCATTCAGATGCAGAAGACAATAAGCAGAAATGTAGTATTAGCGATTCTTTTCCTCTTGCGATCATGGGTGGCGCTGTTACACCCCACTACACAGCAACATACGATCAAGAAGGCAAAAACTAAGTAACAGGAACACACTAATAGGCGGGAGTAAATCCATAGTAATCCATAGTAAACTAAGGAGTGAAGCTGCCAATATGGGCTCATAGTGCTGTAGACGCCAGGCTGGCATTTCATTTAGCCTGGGCATCTGAATTCTCGTTCGTGCATGAATGTGCGTCCATGGAGGGCGGGACTTGAGGTTATATGTTCAAAATCTGCCGGCCGTCTACAGCACTATGAGCTCTAGTCTCCATACAATCGCTCACATCAACTTCCCCAATTACATTCTTTATTCACCTCCAAAGGGTTGTAGGTAATAGTTCCACAAATCAGACAAGGTAGATCCTACACTTCCTGTCTCTTAAATAGGCGTGTCATAATACTTTGACAGAACATTCTATTTGTTCATACTTGATGCTCTTGTGGCACAGAAAGTGTGGTTATACTTAAGCATTATCGCACGAGTGGGAGTGGTGTTGTTGGCCAATATCGCCACGGCTGTGGTTCGCCGCAGGCACGAAGCCGAAGGCTGAGTGCCGTAGGTAACTACAGCCGTGGCGATATTGGCCAACAACACCACGACCACGAGTGCGATAATGTTTTTATACAACAGTTCCATTGCCAACAAAAAAAAGTTACCCGAGTGCATTTTTAGGAAGGATAATTATTATTTGCCATCGTTTTATTTAGCCCAGTTCCTCCGCTATGCGAAGTAGGCCTAGCTCAGAACGCTTGTGGTTGCTGTGCAACTGCTAAGTCAAAGAACATGGAATGCCGTCTCTGGTTAAATCAAAGCGAAGAATCAACGTTGCGGAGTGATTATTAGCTGTGAAGAGTCACCAGTGGTGATATCGGTTAATATCAGGGGGTCAGGATTTGACTGATTAGCTTCGCCGATTAGCAAGGCACTTCCTCGTCGCCATTTTCCAGAAATACATCATGTCCGGTGCCGTTTTCCCTGCGTTTTCCTCATGCTGATTGGTGGCTGTTCCACTCTCAGCTCATGCACGAGCTCTCCTTCTGTACCTTACGTCAATCAGTAACCTGGCACTTAATTGGCTAAGTAAAACGGCACCGGAAACAAGTCCCTTGAAACGCCATGTTGAAGCCTGAAAAAATCTTTCAATTTTGGCACTTTTCACTAGCCTAGCATTCCCATTGAAATGAATGGGGGCGGGACTTGTTCACTTTCTCCAGTTCTTATAATACCTCCATGGTTAATATCACCACTGATAGAACGCGTCTCGTCCAATCAGATATTGTTAAATCGTTCGACCGGACCTAACTGTTGTATAATACATAACAAAGAGGGTGTGTAAGTAAAAAAAAGTGCATAACTACAGGTCATTGAGGGACTTACGTGTTTTTGGACAAGCAACCTCAAACTGTTTTAAACTGTAGGTCGAGCCTGGAAAATCCAGACCCTGGTTATTTAAAAAGATTATAAGGGTCTGGCCACGGATACTGGCCCTCATTTATCAAACGAGCGTACGACCAAAAACAGGCGTAAAACAGGCGTACGCTTGTTTCCACACAAAGTATGGCATTTATCAATGTGAACGTGATCGGTGGCTACGCTCAAATTTCACGTCTAGTCTGAACTCGTGTACACAAGTTTTTCAGGCGGCATGCATCGCGCAGCAGTAAATCGGCGGTGCATTAGAAAGTTGAATAGTTAAATTGATGGACTATCTCGAACATAACACCTTTACTGAACATGTGCAGCCTATTTTCTGTAATGAAGCATATTATATTGACACATTTCATGGCTTAGAATAGCTATAGGCGATGATTACTTTCTCTTTGGCAAATTTCTTTGGCTATTTTAAAAGGGCAAATTTCAGTGCCGTAAGGTTTTGTAATGAATGTATTTATAGTATGATGCGTTCTCTCTGCAAAAAAGTCTGTTGTGCTCAAATCGCTCTAGTTTCCCGCCTTCCTTGATGACAGCTTCTAGCTGTCAAAATTAACAAGGTTCAGCTGGACGTCACTGTGGCTTGAGATCACTAATGATCTTTTTTTGGACGTATAATGCACCTTCATGTCGTAAATTCTAGGGGCGAGGCCATTAAAATGAGCATAATATAGGGGCGTGATATTTAAATCACGCTTGTTTCCAGCCGCCACATCTATCAACAAACGTTCATTCTTACGTTGGAATTGGAGTGATACGAAAGTTTGATGAATCACACGTGAGCCCCGTTGTAAGATGATTTCTGCGCTCAGATACGCTGGTTTCTACACTCTGTTGATAAATGAGGGCCAATGTGATGGCCCAGCTCGAGGGGCGGCACCAAGCATGCATTTGCACACAACTGGATAACACTACGACCAATGTTAACTCTGGCTGATTCCGGACTTTGACGCAATTAGATAACACTACGACCAATGTTTACTGACTTTCAACGTTGCAACGCTGTCGTCATCAGTTTTGCTTGCCTATGGCCCGCCTATATCAGATACAGGGGCGCCTGCAGGAATTAATGTTATGATACGCACCCCTTACCTTGTCAGACCCGACGACAGACACCAATTCACGCACAGGCATTACAGTTTTCCAAGGGGAAATTTGAATTGATCACGGTAGTTTATGGCCATTCATAGACACTGGGGTTATAACAACTGAATTAAAAAATATATGCCAAAAATGACTGAAGTGTACCTATAATTAGGTTACTTTTAATTACAAGTGTAGGCTTGACAAAAATATGAAAATGTAGATGTTTGAGGGTAGCCTAATGTAGCCTAATGTGGTAAAATGGCGTGGCTTCCGTAAGAGAGCCCCGTGCAGGGATGGAGAGAGAGCGAGAAAACGGAGTTGCCTATGGAGGAAATGGACGTCCTGTCGAGACTGGAGCTGGAAAATAATGCAAAAATAATGCAAAATATAAAACCGCAGACAAAACAGAAATTCTTGTTCATATGCTAACCACTTTTAAATCGAGGAAATGGAGTTAGCCCCGAAGTTCCGGATAACTCTGGCCCTGGAGCGGTAACATGAAGCTCCCTATGTTCTCCAGTCAGAAAAAAAAAACAGTTGCCTACAGGCTAACGCTATCAAACTAGAAATGCAATTCCAAAGAACTACCAGTGCAAAATGCAAAAATGTGTAGATAGATAACGTAGATATGGTTACTAGGGATGTCACGAGAACCGATACTTGCGATACCTCTCGATTCTAAAATGAAAAAACACCGGCGATGCCTATTTTTTTGAAGCACCGTAAGCATCGACGCCAGCATAAGCATCGGTGCTGCGACTCTTCCGGAACTGATGGGGGCAATACAGTGTTTCCCACACATAGACTAATTTGTGGCGATGCGCCACAGATTCAGCACCGGCCGCCACATATTGCGTTTCTTTACTTGTTTAAATGTATTTATCTATTTTGTAACGGTACTGAAAAACACGCAACTCGTTAACCTGAATTTCCTTTCCCTGCTCTCCCTCTCTGTCACTCACGCGTCTGTCTCTCATGCACACACATATGCACACACATATGCACACACACACAGCCTCTCCCCTCTGCTCACAGCGTCTGTCTCCATGAAAACCAACCAGATCATTCCTGGAAGCGTGGTCGTACTGATGCACCTGACGCTGCCCGGGTGGACGCATATTTCTTCCTCAACTTTTGTAGATTATACGTGCAACTTTATCAAACAGTGCAAGTAAAGTAAAAGTAAACTTGTTCTCATTGGCCCGCTGTCGTACGTGCTCAATGGACACCCGCCCACGACATGCACATTTAATCCAAATAAAACATTCACAATCGTGAACGCAATGACGCACAGAAGACGACTAGCTAAATTGCTGTTTAAAATCCGTTTAGCATCATTAGCTATGTCTATGCTGCAGACATTAAAACTCTTGCATTCAAGTTGACTGACCATCTATACCAATGTTTTTCAACTCCAAGACTTAAAAGGTTCTGTCCCAAAGAGAAAAAGTAGCTTACCTTGAAACTTAAACACATGTGGGGAAACTAGTCCAACCAGTAGCCTAGTATGATAAGCTTAGCCTGCTACTTTGTTTACAAAATGTTGAGGCTTCAACCAGACAGCTGAATTTAAGAGGTGGAGTTGTAATATGAATTAGGCTATAATCTGCATAAAGTTTGCTGCTAATGAAGATCAGAAATGTCATATAGAATGTATAGTTACAGAATGTGTGTGTTTTTCAAATAAAGACTTTACATCTTGTAAAAAAAATCATTCACATTATATGAAAGCAGAGCGATAAAAAGGCGATGCAAGTTGTTGGTTTTTATACAATCCATTAGAAAAGTGATTTAATTAATTATGTGTAAGCCTAGGCTATGTGATATGCTCGCAATTGGATACTGTATTCTGTTATGCTCTGTATGCTATAGAAATTATATTTCAGTATTCTGCAAATATTTCAATAAAGAAATTAATTAAGTACATGGGATTTTAGAAAATCCTTTTTTTTTTAACGATAGTATCGAATTTGGCATCGAGAATCGTGTAATTTTACTAGTATTGGCACCGACTACTGATTTTTTGGTATCGTGACACCCCTAATGGTTACTAAGGTATAGGGTAAACATGGTGGTTGCATAGTTTAAAGAGAGTTGATAGTGTGAAGGTAGACAGTTTAAAGCTTAAACATTCCAGTTCTAACTTTCAACCCATCGGTCACAATTGTGACCGAAGAAAAAAATCATGTTTTTAAGGCTCTAACTGTTACTAAAAAAACCCCAACACTCTTTTGGTCAATTTTGAAATAATAGAGTCTTTCAATGAAATGTGTGCAGTGTCCAATGTTTTGAGTAAATTGTCACATGACCAGGGGCCGGTTTCCCGAAGCCTTCTTAACGCTACGTAGTTCGTAACCTCTATCTTAAGCTCTACCTTAAGTACCTCACGCATTTCCCGAAACCTTCTTTGCTACGAATGTCTTTCGCACGTCGTTCGTTGGTAAGAGTGGTCTGGAGCACTCTCAGACCTCTCTTAGCTGCACCTTAGCAATGTTTCGACTCGCGACGCTAGTCGCCGCCACTGTACCCTACAGCAATTTCCGTTACGCATGCAACTCATATGATACAAAATCACTATTTTGGTTCGCCAATGATTTTATGTTAGTATGCTAATTTAGAAAATAGTTTCTGGAAATGTTTTCATGCAAATATGAAACGTGCACGCATTTGAAAATAGTTAAAAGCGCTTTATTCTTTGCTTCCCCCCACCGTCCTACAATGTTTAGGCCTAATGTGCGGGCTTGCTGTCATGTTTAATGTTAACCAAAGGCACACAATACTGAATGAGGATGTTGGTCAATCAGCTGTGATTAAAAAAAGTCTACATAGCCAATTTCAACTAGAAAAGCACAAACCTCCCCCAAGCAAACACATGTAGCCTACGCCTCCTGCATCCAGACGGTGATACGAATCACTCACAAAATTAAATAGTTTCTTCCTTGGGTCATTTCAGATCTTCCCTGGAAATGTAATCGAAATCCATCTTTAACTTTTAGAGTTAGCCTATCTTACAAACAAACGGACAAACAAACAAACTAGAAAAGCACTCAGAGAGCGCAGACTTCTGCTTTCAAACATGAAGCGTTCGAATCTTTTTATCCATGCAGGAGACAAACTAACAGACCAACAAACAAACCCAGATGAAAACATAACCTACTTACCTACGTAGATCATTTAATTTCTACACTACGTTATTTATCATTGTGTGCTAATAAGTTCATCCACGTTGAAGTTGCGTGAATGGTGTGGGGGCGATAGGCTATTTTAAGCAATGGTTTTGGTGCAAAGAACGCTTTCATAAGTCTGTCAAGCCTCCGCGTGAAATAAAAAATCGATTTCTGAGCAATCGATGTCACCTAATTCAGCACCTTCATGGTGGACAGTGCCTTATACGTCGGACGTAAGGAGCTTTTCGTAAGAAGACTCCTAAGTGATAGTTCGGGAACCACGACTAGAAAGGTAAACAACTTTGGTAAGTTATACCTTTGGAGTCTTCGTAGCTCGCTAAGAGTGAACGTTATCGGGAAACCGGCCCCAGAGCTGTTCACTTCCTGGGTGCACCTTGAGAAGAGAATTACTCCCTCACAGTCCCGAAATAAAAGGTTATTAGAGTATGTTAAAATAAACACAGGAAAAATATTTTTTGTACACATGCTCTTTAAGGTGTCTAGTTATGATATATACATTTGCAGATATTCAAATGTCTTTGGTGTGTCTGCTAAATGAGTAAATATGTTAACGGTCACAATAGTGACCGGTGGGATAGAATGTTGTATCAAGAAGCACACTTACTTCTATACAAACAATACAACAGTACTGTCACTATACAACAATTATTGTGTCTTACCTATACACACACTCTCACACACACACATGCACACATACACACAGATACACACACTCTCTCTAACACACATACACACACACACACACAGTCAAAGGGGACTTCACATTGCACAAGGCATGCGCTCTGCTCTCACACATATACACACACACATACATATAAACTCACACACACAGACACGGACATGCACAGAGACAAACACACATTCTCTCTCTACACACATGCATACACATACATACACACAGAGACATGCACACACAGTCATACACACTCACACACACCTACACACACATACAGCACATACACACACACACACACACACACACACACACACACACACACACACACACACACACACACACACACACACAGACATGCACACACAGATATACACACTCACTCACACACACACACACACACACACACACAGTATATACACACATGCATACACAGACATGCACACAAAGTCATACACATACAGTATACACACACACACAGTACATACACACACATACATACATACACACAGATATACACACACACCTACTACAGTACACACACACACACACACACACACACATACATACACACAGACATGCACACACAGTCATACACACTCACACACACCTAAACACACATACAGTACATACATACACATACATACATTCACACACATACATACACACAGACATGCACACACAGATATACACACCCACACACACACCTACAGTACATACACACACACATACACACAGACACATACACAGACACACAGACATACACACTCACACACACATCTAAACACACATACATACAGACATACATTCACACACAGATATACACAACCCCACACATGCACACACACACACACACACACACACACTTACAGTACATACATACACACAGACACATACCTACACACATTCACAGACATACACACAGACCTACACACATACACAGACATACACACGCACACACACACACAGACACACACACACACATTCACACACGACACGTAATTGCTGTCAGAATACCCTTATTTTGACAAAATCGAAAAAAAATTGATCAACCTATAATTGAGAATACACATATTATCCCACCATAAAACAAGCTTTTCATGTATTTCTCCACACTTTTTTCAAAAAATACTTATTGATTATTTTGCTAATAGCACATGATTTACATATTTTCATGTCTGGGAAAAATTTGGGCTTAAATGGGTTAACTAATGATCAACTGTTCATCCCACCCACAGGCTTCAGCTCTGTGAATGGTCCGACCCCAGACTATACATTTCGGTATAGTTTGGCTTGCCAGGCTACTGTTGACCATCAAAATACCAATGCACTGTTTGAAGTTGCGACAGATGTCGACAGATGTCACCCTCATTGGTTTAAACTATGTTACGCCCAAAACACACCTCTGAGTAATTAAAAGGATAAGTAGGCCTACCATTCTTGACCACTGCGCCAGACTGAATCAACATGAATGTGAGCTTGCCACACCCAAAAAGATCTATATGATTTTGCGCGGGTGACCAAGTGTTTTAGACAGTCATGATAGAGGCCTGAGAATTTCCTACAACATCGAAACAATTTCACAGCTGGTATTATTCAAAGAACAATTTTGCAACAACATCTGTTTGAAGTAAGCCCAGCTGAAAATGTAAAAGAATTTTACTCAACAATGCAAGATTCTAAAATTCCATCCAATTTTCTTTAGAATGCTTATTCTAAAACATTCTAATTGCTGTTTTGTCAGTATTTCCTGAGGATAAATGCATAAAAACAACCCTCAATTTAACATCTTTCCACCAACTGGATTTTCATGGACTTTTAGTATGGTGTTTAGATCACCAATTGAAATATACAAATGTAAAAATAAATTCTGTTGCAATTAGTTTTGGATCAAACCTTACTTTGGACTATACGTTCTGAGCGTTTTTCTAAACTTAGGCTAGCCTAGTTACAACGTGCTTTACACAAAAGAATAAACAGAATCAAAACAAAATTAGATTAAAAACAAGTACAAACAATATGCCTACAATTTTTCAAAACTTAACCTCACATTGTATCGCAGAGTGATTTAATATTAGCTGTGCAAAGTCTGAGTTGAAATGACCTATTTCAACTCATGGAACGTCTCTCGGCCAATCAGAAACAAATAAATGGTTCCATCGAACCCAATTGTTGTATAATGTTAAACAAAATCCACCTACCATGATAAACAGAAGTCCAAGTGACAAAAGTCCATATCGTAGACTGTGCATGCCTTCTAAAACGACAAAGATACAATCGGTTAATCTTCATGTTTAAAATAAGTGGAATAGGCTTAGAAAAAAAGTATTGAAGCTCTTGAAAACATGCCATCAGCACCTGTCACAGAATGAATCTTTAATTAAAAAAAGAATGGGTGTGTAGCCTATTTTGCATCGCCCGTCGCAGATAATTTGTCTGCGCTGAGAACGTTGTAGTCAGGTAGGCTATTAGACCTGCTGTTGATCTGAGCGGCTACTCATGCCTTCAATTTGTCACCTTCTATGCTTTAAGGGATTCACAAACTGTGGTGCGCGAGCTGCTGTGCGCGAGATGAAAAGAGCAATGGCGGACAGGTGTTTAAAAAAAAAAAAAAAAATCAACTTTTGATTCATGTCGGATGGTGGGCGTGCGCGAGTCAAGTCAGAATGTAGGCGGTGGTGCTCGGGGGAAGGGGGAAAACGTTTGGGAACCGCTTTAAGACATTCATTGGGTGTGTTGAATAGGTAGGACTATCTGTTGGACTGGTTTCTGTTGCCCTATCATGCTTTTGAACATATTCATTCTGTGACAGGTGCTGATGGCATGTTGTCATGAGCTTCAATAGCCTAGGCTA
The DNA here is from genome assembly GCF_963854185.1 of Sardina pilchardus. Classification (NCBI taxonomy): domain Eukaryota; kingdom Metazoa; phylum Chordata; class Actinopteri; order Clupeiformes; family Clupeidae; genus Sardina; species Sardina pilchardus. The sequence continues at coordinate 17,869,303 of NC_085001.1, read as the reverse complement.
CTTTTCTTTCTATAAGCCTATTCCACTTATTTTAAACATGAATATTAACCGACTGTGTCTTTGTCGTTTTAGTAGCCTAGTCATGCTCAGTCTACGATATGGACTTGTTATGTTGTGCCTTGGAGTTCTGTTTATCGTGGTAGGTGGATATTTTTGTTTAACATTAGCCCATACAACAATTTTGTTATATGGAGCTGTTTAGTTGTTTCTGATTGGCCGAGAGACGTTCCGTGAGTTGAAATAAATAGCCTATTATATCCCAGGACATTTCAAGACTTTGCACAGCTATCAAATCACTCCGTGATACAATGTGAAGTTGTGAAGTTTTGAAAATGTGTAGGCTATTGTTTGTGTTGGTATGGTTGTCAAACATTTAGTTTTGTTTTGGTTCTGTTTATTCTTTTATAGCCGAATGCACTACCGCCGTCATGTCATCCGGCACAAGCTTCCTTGGTAGGCTACACTGCTGTCATAAGCATTACGGTTCCCCATTGACTCCCATTGATTCTGACTGACCATTTCGAAGGAAAACGTCAATTATGTGCTGAAACAAACGCCGCTGACATATGATAGTAACCATTTCACTTTGATAATAACCTACATTTTTGTCCGACATAATAGGCCTACAGCAAGAATTTCGAAATTTTATCGACGCAACGTGGAGAAACTTAAGGGAGAACAAAAACATTACATCGGTGACCCACGTTCAATGGGATTCCCCATTGACCATGGATCACGAAAAACGACTTTGTGTCAATTTTCAACCGCGTGGCTTTTAATATCATAATAATGGGTGTGAAATATTCCTTAACCAATAGATGGCGGCATGGCACAGCGCACTTTGATGACACCCAACCATGAAACAGGAAGTAAAGTGCTGTGACGTAGTTGCTGTGTCATGCAAAGTGCGCTGTGCCATGCCGCCATCTAGTGGTTAAGGAATATTTCACATCCATTATTATGATATTAAAAGCCGCGCGGTTGAAAATTGACACAAAGTCGTTTGGGTGATCCATGTGATGAATTGTGTTTTTCTTTTCATACTTCGTTACTTTATGAATGGTGGTGTATTATTTAGGTACCATTTTGAATGTCATTACTCTGACATTCAAGAAATAACGGCTGCCGTTTTTCGTGATCCATGGTCAATGGGGAATCCCATTGAACGTGGGTCACGGATGTAATGTTTTTGTTCTCCCTTAAGTTTCTCCACGTTGCGTCGATAAAATGTCGAAATTCTTGCTGTATTATGTCGGACAAAAATGTAGGTTGTTATCAAAGTGAAATGGTTACTATCATATGTCAGCGGCGTTTGTTTCAGCAAATAATTGACGTTTTCCTTCGAAATGGTCAGTCAGAATCAATGGGAGTCAATGGGGAACCGTAATGCTTATAATAGCAGTGTACCAAGGAAGCTTGTGCCGGATGACATGACGGCGGTGAAAGCACTTTGTAACTGGGCCAACGTTTAGAACAGCGCTCTATAAATAAAGATTATTAGCCTAACCTATTATTATTTTTTATTATTAGGCTATATTTTAAACGAACTGTTTAGGTTGCCTCCAAGCTGAAGACGCTCAGAACATAGGCTACAGTAGCCTATATGGTGGTGTTTCTAGGTTAAACGGTTCAAGCTGAATAGAAAAAATGAAATTGGTAAGCGGAATAATAAGAAACGGAAGAAGAAGATGTAGCCGAAAGCACTTTGTAACTGGGCCAACGTTTAGAACAGCGCTCTATAAATAAAGATTATTAGCCTAACCTATTATTATTTTTTATTATTAGGCTATATTTTAAACGAACTGTTTAGGTTGCCTCCGCTGAAGACGCTCAGAACATAGGCGACAGTAGGCCTTTATGACGGAGGTGGTGTTTCTAGGTTAAACAGTTCAAGCTGAATAGAAAAAATGAAATTGGTAAGCGGAATAATAAGAAACGGAAGAAGAAGATGAAGCCTAGGAGTAGGCTAGCCTACAGTGCATGTTCATGGATAGGTGTAGTTTAATGGATGTTTTTATCAGGGTGCTTGCTCTTTTGTCAACTAAAAATTCCAGACTTTTTCCAAACGTAGGCCTATACTTTTTTCTTCAAGACCTCGACATTTTGTAGTTTTGAGAGTCAGGCTGCCAACACGCAATCATTTTTAGGCCTACTCTCTAATAGTAAGCGCCGTGACGGATGAAACAATTTTCGGTTAAACGTTGTTTTCTAAGACGACGTTACAAAAATAAACGTTTTTTTGTGTGTGATCAGCAACTCACATGTGTGGTCTCTTAAAATCTTGTATTTGGATAGCCTACGTATGACGATTGTGGTGTAGCCTAATTTAAGTTTGAACAGCTTGAGGCACTAGGTGCGACCCTAACCAGGTCCGTGTAGACACTAATTAGCCTATTATGACCGCCGCTAGCATAGCTAGCGAAGCGGTCATAGTTGTTGTCAAAGTTTTATTTATTTATTTATTTATTTATTAAAATTCTTTTTTCCCCGTCATTTTTCGTCAACGATGTAGCCCCAGTAGACTTCTGTGGAAAATGTTCGTTTCGTCCCCGGGGGTCACTCCCCACCCGCGCTGCCCCCGCCCGAAGCCCAAAAATTGCAGTTTTTCCTACATAGGCCTAACTACCTGGGGCCGGTTTCCCGATAACGTTCACTCTTAGCGAGCTACGAAGACTCCAAAGGTATAACTTAGGCTACCAAAGTTGTTTACCTTTCTAGTCGTGGTTCCCGAACTATCACTTCCCAGATAGCAAACTTCATTGATTTAAAGTTGAAAATTGGTCAGATTGGTTGATGTTTGGTTGAATTTAAAAAGTCAACATCAATTCAATGTTTAAGTGTAATCATAATTTCAACATTGAAAAACTGGCGTTGAATCAACATTGCTTAAAGGTTGGGTTTCCCATGATTAAAAGTTAAGCATTTCATCAACATTGTTTCAATGTCAATGTTCCGAAGGTGTGGCCCAAAGATTCTAGAATAGAGCTTTGGTACGCGCTTTAATCAACCATCCAATCAGCAAGCAGCATTTTATTTGAATTTTCTCCCGGAGGAGCTGGAGCCTCTCGCTGCTGCACTGCAAACGTTAGAGAAGAAGAAATAGAAGTATCAGCTTAACATTTGTAAAGGTAAGTTCGACATTTCTCATTTTTTTATCGGTCACTATTGAGAAACTAAACTAGAAAAAGTTGTTAAATGGGTTATTCCAAGATGTAGTTCGACCGTGTTGGTGAAAGAACTGAATTTGTTGTTCGTTAGTGCTAACATCATTATGCTAGTGAGTTAGATTAGCTATTATGTTAATATTCGTTTTTAGACTTGAAGTTGGAAAGGTTGCTATTGATTCACGGTTAAATTGTTATCGATACGTGGATGGTTAGTCTAGTGTTGGTTGGTTGGTTACCATTAGCAGGTAGCAGCTACATCCATTTTGAAGATTGGAGCACCAGAACTAACTGCTAACCGTTAGCTTATTAGCTTGCAGAGCTCCAGCCCTTGCCGTGACCCAGCTTTAGCTGCTAGCTGCTACCGAAGGAAGCTCTCGACACCTGGGACCGTTGATCCGCTGAGCTCGGTAGCGAGAGAGCTATGAATATTACCGACACACGTAAAAGAATGATCTGCATATGCGTTGGCGAATCTGGTCGTAGGTGTGACCCACTGTTTCACTGACTAATCAGAAAACCATCATCAAATATTGCCTTTCAAACAATTTCAAACCATTTACTCGTCAGCCAGCGCTTTTGCTGCCCAAACTGCTAAAACTTAGGCAATCATTTTTCACTGCTAGCAATGCAATCCTAGTGGGTCGTGGTGGGCTCGTCAGTCAGCTCTTCCCATATGGAAAATATAGAAAAAAACTTATATGCCAGCAATGTGTTTTATATACAAAACTTGTATGATTTACTCTTGAAAATGGCCCTTTTCTCGTTTTCCTCATACAACGTCATACAGTCCTTACAGGTTAATGTTTTATATGTTTCAGGTTACACAGATTTAGCAAGGATCTTATAATGGTTTCACTGGCATATAAAAACCTGATAGATTAAGAGTAAATCATAAACGTTTTGTATATAAAACACATTGCTGGCATATACGTTTTTCTATATCTTTTCCGTATGGGTTTTGCTGCTCAAACCTAACAATTCTCATTTTGGTAGATTGTGGTCGTCTTAAATATCCATATAATGTCATGTCTCATGACCGGTCTCATTAACAGTGGTCTTCTGTCACCACTGTATCCCCAAATTATTGTCTCTATCTTTTTGTTGCATAGCTTTAGCTCACTTCATCATCCTAGGTAGGCCTATGCCACAGCTATCCCCCCCCTCCTCTCCATCTCTCCATCTCTCCATTTGAAACTCCAAATATATGCCTAAAGTGTCCCCTCTTCTTTCTCCTTATGCAGATGTCCTGGCTCTCAACAAAGGCACCAGGCAGGATTGGGGTTTTTTTGCATTCCCATAAGCCTGACTTCCTGATGTCCACTACACTCTGTTCTCAATCTTCTCCAGTCTTTTGCAAACTGTGGTAAGTATCCCCAAATTCTTGTTTCTATCTTTTTGTTATATAACTTCTACCTATCACCTCACCTCATCATCCTAGGTCTGCCACAGCGATATCTTTCTCCCTCTCTCTATTTGAAACTCCACATGTATGCCAAAAGTGTTCCCTCTTCTTTTTCCTGATGCAGATGTTCAGATGTCCTATAAGCCTGACTTCCTGATGTCCACTACACTCCGTTCTCAACCTTCTCCGGTATTCTGCAAACTATGGTAAGTATCCCTTCATTTGTTGCACAACTTCATCAAACTTTATTCTTTCTAGCTCATTCCTTTTTTTTTTTTGAAAGACATCTCTGCCCGAGTACTTTTCCTTTTTTATTTTACTTTGTTACTGCTCTTACTCCTCCCATCCGTTTGTCCATGGAAGTAATTATTTGACTTAGAAACTCTCTAAATCTCATTACTTGACACGTGTGTTTTCTGTGCTCTCTCCTTTTAATAATCAGAATGCCTCCTTGTGTTGGATTCATGATGTTCACCATACTGCACGGCCTACTTTTTTTCCTCGCAAGCTATGGAAAGAAACTCTGTTCAGCTCATGAAACGGACTGTTCACATTTTTGGACTTATGTGGAGGAAGCAGGGTATCCTGGTAATTTTATTTTGCAGCTACTATGCTCTCGTATATAGGCCCAACAAAGAGAGAAATCTGAACTGGCAAAGCTGCTCTATATGCATCACAGGTCGGTATTGTTGACCTTCACAAATCAGTTTCAGTTGTACATTTAGATAATTCCAAACATTGATGTCAACACACTGCTGTTCTTGTACCTAATAATAACTTTGAGTTAGTCATGGCAAAATGTGTGCAAAATATGTGATGGTTGACTTCAGAGTAAACACTCATGTTTGACACATTGAACTTGTAGTAGAGTTGTTTGCATTAATTGAACAGGCCATCTTTGTTTTTTTGTATGTGAAGGTCATTAACAAGGAATAAAATGATTGTTTTCATATTCAACACCTTTGTTATTCATTTTCCTTAGTGAGACTTGAGACAAATGTTAAGCCAACTTGAATTCATGGTTATTATGGCAATGGTATGTTTGGTGAACTGTGCTTTTTTTAATTACTGAAAATCTTCATTTTTACTGTTCAAAGCGCAGTTTGTTGCACTGTATTTATCACGGACATGTTATGCCAGCCGATACAACCTTTACCGGCAGCTGGTTCCAGAACCTCACTGCGTAAGTTAAAGTGTTACGTTGTCCCGGTAACGCGATTTCCTGTTCTAAACAAATGACCTGCATGTGGCATTTTCTATCGCCTCACCGTGTTGTTTATTTCAAAATGAAAATAAATTAATTTGAAACGGTAAAAATCACTACCATGTCGAGGCGTTTATGTATGCTTGTGGTGTTCTGTAGCCTACACCAGAAGCATACATACACGCCTCGACATGGTAGTGACTTTTACCGCTTAAAATTCATTTATTTTCATTTTGAAATAAACACGAAAATGCCGCTTTCTGGTCGTTTGTTTAGAACAGCAAATAGCTTTACCGGGACAACGTAACACTTTAACTTACGCAGTGAGGTTCTGGAACCAGCTGCCGGTAAAGCATGTTTATGACACGTTTTCAATGTTGAATCAACCAAATTTCAATATTAGTACCATGGAATGAGGACTGAATCAGTGTTGAATCAACGTTTGATTATCATTGAAATTTCAATGTAATTTCAACGGCAATCACATCTGGTTGAATCAACGTTGAATCCACGTTTTAGATGATTGAAATTGTGATGTTGTTTCAACGGCAATCTCATCGAGCGCTTTCAATGTCGAAACAACTTCGGAGTTCAATGCAGATTCAACGAATCCTTTCAACGTTGATTCAATGCCATTTTGCTATCTGGGTTAGGAGTCTTCTTACGAAAAGCTCCTTACGTCCGACGTATAAGGCACTGTCCACCATGAAGGTGCTGAATTAGGTGACATCGATTGCTCAGAAATCGATTTTTTATTTCACGCGGAGGCTTGACAGACTTAAGAAAGCGTTCTTTGCACCAAAAAACACTGCTTATAATAGCCTATCGCCCCCACAACATTCACGCAACTTCAACGTGGATGAACTTATTAGCACACAATGATAAAAAAGTAGTCTAGAAATTAAATGATCTACGTCCACCAAGTAGGCTATGTTTTCATCTGGGTTTGTTTGTTAGTGTGTTAGTTTGTTTTCCGCATGGATAAAAAGATTCGAACGCTTCATGTTTGAAAGCGTTTGAGTGCTTTTCTAGTTTGTTTGTTTGTTTGTCTGTCCGTTTGTTTGCAAGATAGGCTAACTCTAAAAGTTAAAGATGGATTTCGATTAAATTTCCAGGGAAGATCTGAAATGACCCAAGGAAGAAACTATTTAATTTTGTGAGTGATTCGTATACCGTCTGGATGCAGGAGGCGTAGGCTACATGTGTTTGCTTGGGGGAGGTTTGTGCTTTTCTAGTTGAAATAGGCTATGTAGATTTTTTTTAAATCACAGCTGATTGACCAACATCCTCATTCAGTATTGTGTGCCTTTGGTTAACATTAAACATGACAGCAAGCCAGCACATTAGGCCTAAACATTGTAGGAAGGTGGGGGGGAAGCAAAGATTAAAGCGCTTTTAATTATTTTCAAATGCGTGCACGTTTCATATTTGTATGAAAACATTTCCAGAAACTATTTTCTAAATTAGCATACTTACATAAAATCATTGGCGAACCAAAATAGTGATTTTGTATCATATGAGTTGCATGCATAACCGAAATTGCTGTAGGGTACAGTGGCGGCGACTAGTGTCGCGAGTCGAAACATTGCTAAGGTGCAGCTAAGAGAGATCTGAGAGTGCTCCAGACCACTCTTACCAACGAACGACGTGCGAAAGACATTCGTAGCAAAGAAGGTTTCGGGAAATGCGTGAGGTACTTAAGGTAGAGCTTAAGACAGAGGTTACGAACTACGTAGCGTTAAGAAGGCTTCGGGAAACCGGCCCCTGAACCGTGGCACCGAGGATGACAAAATGTTAATGGTATGTTGGTCTCAAGAGCTCGCATCAACTTAGCTTATAACCAGTCATTTGTGATTTGCACCCCCATGGTAAAAATTGAAAATGCAATGTAATATTGCTTAAATTGCCCCTATCTTCAAATGAGATGTTATGAACTGCACCAAATTTCATTTGTATGATTAACCTGACACCCTCTGGGAGTATGCCAAGTTTTGTGGAATTTCATCCATGGGGGGCTATAAAATAAATGGATTTATATGTACATTCAGGACTGTATACCCATTGCCCTGTAGATGGTGGTATTAGCCCTCTGGAGTCTAAATCCCCCCTGGGGATTTGAAAAACTGTTCCAAACACACATCTCAATCTCTGCTAGTTTTTGTCCTAGAAACATATAAGTGACACCATTAGAAACCTTTAATCAACTAGTAATCAACAAATACTGTATGTTTTAAAAGAGAATGGTTGCTCTGGGTGCAACAAACATACAAACATGCAGGAACACACACACACACGCGCGCGCACGCACACACACACACACACATACAATTTATATACACACAGACACATACCTACACACACGCACCAGCACATACACACATGTACATAAAAAATTACACAAACACATGCACAAACATGCCAACATGCATGCACACATACACCCTTACACACACACACAAACACAGATGCACAGTACACACACACACACACACACACACCTCACACACACACACACATGCACACACACACTCACACACACACGCACACACACACACACACAGGGCACACACACAGATGCACAGGGCACACACACACACACACACACACACACACACACACTTCTTTGAGTACGTTTTCTGAGATGCAGCACTGTGTGAGACTACCGGAGCTGAGAAGTGTATGTGTGTTGGGGGGGGGGGGGGGGGGGGGGGGGTGCGTTTCTGTTTGTGTTCTCTTTCTTTCTCTCTCGCTGTGTCTGTGTGTGTTCTGTGTTATCTGTGTGTATTCTGTGTGTGTTCTCTCTCTCTCTCTCTGTGGGTGTATCTGTGTGTGTGCCTGTGTGTGTGTGTGTGCCTGTGTATGTGTGTGTGTGTTTGTGCACGCGCGCGCATGTGTGTGTGTGAGTGTGTGCCTGCGTGTGTGTGTGTGTGTGTGTGTGTGTGTGTGTGATCTGAAATTGGAGTGACAGTGATGGCAGAGAACACAGTGAACATATACACATAGAGACACATAAAACACACACACAAGCAGACAAACACACAAACACACTCATAGACAGAGAAGCACTCATACACAAAAGCAAGGGCACACATGCACACATTCATTTACATACATAAAAGTTGCATTAAGGGATGGAGTAGGCGATGGAAACAAAAGCGTGATTGATATTTGCGGAGAGAATGTGCAGAACTGAGCAGCGTTCATATTGTGTATCGCTTTGCGGTACATCTAATTACATTCAGAATATCGACAGGTTCAGACACCTGGCTGCACAGAAAACAGACGTATGTTCTTTACATAGGACACAAGACCAGTGATCAAACGCCTAATAATGAAAAGAAACTAAACAAATAGGCCAGGTTTGCATAAACAAACAATACATGACTCAGGCTGATCTTTGTTTTCAAAGTAGGCTACAACACTCAACAATAACATAAAACGAGTAAAATACAGAACAGTAAGAATAATCATTAAGGGCAGTAGAGTAAGGCTATGTAATAAAGTATGTAGGTTACATTTGCAATAAATAGACACTATGGGTAGGAATGCAATTGTCCGTAGGGGGTATAATGACATTAGGCCTAAAGTATAGTTGAGCTGAAAAAAACTAAGGGTAGCACTTTATAATAACCATCCGTTATAAATGGTTAATTGATGCTTTATTTTGCAACTATAATTAAACATTTAATAACTTAATTATCATAAATTAATAATTTGTAGATAACAATCAATGATTACCGAACACATAACTTACAAATACTTTATTATTAGCGTATGAAAAAATAAACAATTTATTTATAGACAACATACTAAGAAATATATGTTTAGTGATAACTTGATTTTAGTTTATTTTATATTAATAAGCTACATTATTATTGCAAATATCGTATTATTTATAATGATGTATTGTGTTATTGTTAATGATTACAATGTTGATTGTAGGCCTTTACATAGCCATATACACCATACCTATGCATATTACAAAGGTTGATTAACTATTGAACTATAAATGATGTTCTATTGATTAACAGTTAGTTAGAAAAACAATTACAATATTCGTTTTTCAGATGGCTACGATAAAGTTGGGCCAAACTAAGTCTTGTGCCCTCTGAACATGGGGGGTGAAATGACATCCCATATCATCATCTATTTCATCACCTTTCTGAAAATGTACAATTTATGTTTATGACTGACTCGTCCGGGTGGCGTACGGACATCTTCTTGTGCCCACCGTGTCATACACAATGGTATGGTATAGTAACATTAAAGCAACACCATGTAGTTTTTGGGGTTCAGGTACGAACCGGTACGAACCAAAGAACTACAAAATTCGACTGCTTTATGGCATAGGCTACACTTCCCCCACCACTTCCTCAAATTCCGTGCGAGCGTTGAATAGACAGTTGATGCCTTATAAACATCAGCTACGTGATCTTTTGGCGTTTGAAAAAAAAATAAAACCCACGAAATTATATTCATATGATGATATGCTGAAATGTAGCCTATGCTATAGGCTAGGCTACCTGGAATATACATTTCACACGCAACGCAGGCAGTCCGAGTTTGCCCAAGAGGTGAGAACTCCTCCTGCAGAATTCGGCTTGTCAACAAAAGCACGTGTATCCTAGCTCTGTCATCTAGTGTCATCATCCTGCCAACCAAACTGCACGGGAGCTGGTTATGCTAATTATAGCTCAACGTGTAAATCTACCACCTATAGGCTACTGACCAAACAATTATCTTGAAAAACAAAGTTATCACATGTAAGATTCTGTCATCATATTATAAGAGCTCTGCCTCTCAAAACTTTGCTTGAATTTCCCCTTGGGGATCAATAAAGTATCTATCTATCTATCTATCTATCTATCTAAAACATTTTGGGCGTGCAAATATATGCTACTATGGACGTGAATACCATAGCATACAATATCTGGTGACCATTTTTTTATGTTATAAAGACACTAAAAATGACCACCCTAGATTAGGCTACGCTATTGCTCATAAATATCGTAATCGTTTTTTTTTCTAATAAGACCAACGATTACCAACATTATCCCAATACCGAGAACGTGCACAGACCTGAGCTGAAAGCCTAGTTTTACAAATGTATCACTTAACTGGTATCGTAGTACCACATAATTTAATATTTAATGTGCAGCCTTAATATGTCTAGCCTATATTGTACGCTATGTCTAACTTGCTTCTGGTGTAACCGTGACAGATTTTACAACATAAGTAGAAGAAATTACCGTTTCCCAACTGTAGGGGGACCCCGAGAGCAGAACTTACATGGTGTTGCTTTAAAGTAGTTGAGCTGAGAAAACTGAGTTTTGTGCCCCCTCAACATGGCGGTGAAATGGCATCTCTATTTCATCACCTTTCTGAAAATTTATAATTTATGTGGGTTAAAACGTCCGGGTGGCGAACGGGCATCATCTTGTGCCCACCGCGTCATACGCAATGGTATGGTATAGTAACATTTAAGTAGTCGAGCTGAGAAAACTAAGTCTTGTGCCCCCTCAACATGGAGGTGAAATGGCATCTCTATTTCATCACCTTTCTGAAAATGTACAATTTATGTTGACTGACTCGTCCGGGTGGCGTACGGGCATCATCTTGTGCCCACCACGTCAGACAAACTGATATGGTATAGTAACATTAAAGTAGAGAAAACTGAGTCTTGTGCCCCCTCAATATGGGGGTGAAATGGCATCTCTATTTCATCACCTTTCTAAAAATGTACAATTTATTGTGGGTTAAAACGTCCGGGTGGCGTACGGGCATCATCTTGTGCCCACCACGTGATATACAATGGTATGGTATACTAACATTAAAGTAGTTGAGCTGAGAAAACTAAGTCTTGTGCCCCCTCAACATGGGGGTGAAATGGCATCTCTATTTCATCACCTTTCTAAAAATGTATAATTTATGTGAGTTAAAACGTCCGGGTGGCAAACGGGCATCATCTTGTGCCCACCGCGTCATATACAATGGTATGGTATACTGATATTTAAGTAGTCGAGCTGAGAAAACTAAGTCTTGTGCCCCCTCAACATGGGGGTGAAATGGCATCCCTATTTCATCACCTTTCTTAAAATCTACAATTTATGTCAACTGACTCGTCTGGGTGGTGTACGGGCATGGTCTTGTGCACACCGCGTCATACTCAATGGTATGGTATAGCAACATTAAAGTAGTTGAGCTGAGAAAACTAAGTCTTGTGCCCCCTCAATATGGGGGTGAAATGGCATCCCTATTTCATCACCTTTCTAAAAATCTACAATGTAAGTGGGTTAAAACGTCCGGGTGGCGTACGGGCATCATCTTGTGCCCACCACGTCATACACACTGATATGGTATAGTAACTAGGGCTGTCAAAATAACTGATTAATTTAGATGAATTAATTTGAGATAAAATAACTGATTAAAAAAATTAACACAGATTAATCGATGACCTTTGACCCGGAGCCATTCTAGTCAGTAACCATTAGACCGTAAAATGGGGAGACACGAATGTTCTGCCTGGATCATTGATTGGAACATTTACTTAAAAAAAAACAAGACTTAGTTTTCTCAGCTCAACTACTTTAATGTTACTATACCATATCAGTGTGTATGATGCGATGGGCACAAGATGATGCCCGTACGCCACCCGGACGTTTTTACCCACATACATTACACATTTTTAGAAAGGTGATAAAATAGAGATGCCATTTCACCCCCATGTTGAGGGGGCACAAGACTTAGTTTTCTCAGCTCGACTACTTTAATGTTAGTATATCATATCAGTGTGTATGACGTGTTGGGCACAACATGATGCCCGTATGCCACCCGGACGTTTTAACCCACATAAATTGTAGATTTTTAGAAAGGTGATGAAATAGGGATGCCATTTCACCCCCATGTTGAGGGGGCACAAGACTTAGTTTTCTCAGCTCCACTGCTTTAATGTTACTATACCATACCATTGTGTATGACGCGGTGGGCACAAGATGATGCCCATACGCCACCCGGACGAGTGAGTCCAATATGGCAAGAGTTTGGTTGCTATAACAACCCTTGCTGAGCTAAGTAGACGGGCCAGATGACAGTGCAATTGTGGTTGAAATACTCCCGAAACACTCAAGAAAACAAAGCTAAATATATCTGTATCAAGTAATCAGATGTTGATTAATTACAAACAATATGCTAGCAGTGGTGGAAGGGCATTATGAAGGTAAAATTTCAATATAATCTCTGAGCTAGCGCTATATGTCCCATCAGAACCCATTGATTCGACTCGTCTTATTGCCGTCCAGTTAGCTATTTCGCTGTGGCGCGAACTTTTATGACATCATTGTCAAGGGGTGAATACTGTGAGTTAAGTGGTTTTAAAGGTGGATCCTGAATGGTGTTACTTCTGTTTACATTCCACGTAAACAAACAAAACACTACTTTGCAATGCATGCTACTAAATCAAGTTTTCTCATTGCCCCCAACCCATATGTGCATGCTCACTAACGTAAGCACAAGAACGTCTGCAAGGCGGCTTGCAGATGTGTTCGAAAGGTCTGCTGGACGGCTGCAAGATGTATTCTAGAGAGCGTTTGCTCATGTGGCAGACGTATCTGATACGTCTTGCTAAGTTCTTCAAACAGCGTTTAGCAGCCGTATCCCAGATGCTCATCAATACGTCATAATAGGACATCCATCTCCATAACGTCTTACAAAGATCTTATAAAGGTATTAAATATGATAAAGATCTAGGACTACGACACACAGGCCCTGATGTACTAAGAATAGCGATCGTAACGTTTTTTGCGCCAAGGCCAACACGCAGAAAGCACACGCTATCATACTTCAGTTTACGTCCTATTTACCAATCCTGAAATTCGTTGGGTAATCTGCGCCGTGCTCCGCCCCTTGACGCAGTTTGCGAAGGACAACAACTGAACGACACGTCAATCAGAAGCGCAGTGGAATGAAGTTAACTGATGACAACATTAAAATGAATCCGACGTTTAGCGATCATGAAATAATACAATGCATAATGTCAACAAGCAGGAAGATAATTTAGGGCAGTAGTTCTACTCAAACTAGGCTTACTTGTGCACGTAGGCTATGGAAGATTGATCAAATCTAACAAGTAGGAAAGTTTAAGCTGATGGCGTGAAAGTGAAAGTAAACATTCGAAAAGCCACCGAAAGTTAAGGTTGCTTTTGATGTAGTACAAAGACGCAAAACTGGTGGTCTAATTAGCGATTTTGTTGTCTTTGAATGATTCTCTTATAGATGCATTTAACAGCAAATCGCATTTAACACCTGCTTTTACAAGGCGGAAATATTTAGGCGCAAAATAGACGTGCGCTTTCATGGGCAGTTTTAGTACATACAGGGGAATACATAATTAGGCGCATTTAACGCTTCTCCTCCCATCTTTTTACACAAACCTCCTACTATCAGCTGACACTCCCATAAATCCATATGCATGAGACGGAAAAGCGCAATTTGCCATTTTCAGCTCCCGCGACAGGCAGTCTGCGCCTTCACGTCATTGCGGCCCGTTAATACATACCTCGCCATCTTTCTATGCGCACGTTGCGAAACAAATACGCCTGAAGTGGGCGCAAAAGCGTTAGTACATCTGCCCCACATTCTCAGTGAGATGCCGCCGCTGTTTGTAAGATCAAAATAAGACGTTCTAAATGGAATGCGATGTAATTAAGCTGTTCAGATCTTTTCCAGGCGTCTCGGAGACGTATTTGTCTCTATTTGTGCTGACTCCCCTAAACTAGGTGGGAACAGTGGCCTCTAAAGCAGGCGCTGTGCCATTTTAGACGAAAACTATACTGTGAGTTAAGTGGTTTTAAAGAGACCCTATGCAACTTTATGCAGGAGACGATCGCTCTTTGTTTACATCTGGAAGTCTGAGACGAAGAACCACGCTTGCAATTTATATATTTAAATATAGCCTATACATGTATAAATATACACGCTAAAGCTGTCGGGGAAGCTCTGCAGAGAAAATGCAAGCATAAAACGAGCGAAAACGAAAAACGAAACCGAAACCAGAGATGAAATCGCCAATCCTGCATAGTTCCTCTTTAAAGGTGCACTATAAGATCCTGAATGGTGTTACTTCTGTTGACATTCCACGTAAACAAACAAAAAACTATTTTGCAATGCATGCTACAATCAAGATCTGTTTCGACCTCACTCTGACCGTCACTACGGTCTAAAAAATAGTCAAAATAGTCATGTCCATGACCTCCGGAAGCAGAACGACTTGCGTTAATTAATAGCAGAGAATGCTCCCGGGTCAGTCTCTTTCTCCTTCTCGCCTCAGAGACTTGTTTGTGAGTATTCAGGGTCCCCGCGGGGTAGTAAAAGGTAGTAAAATTTTTTTTCAGAATTAAGGCCCTTGAAAGGTAGTAAAAGGTAGTAAATGTAATTTCACTTGGTAGTATTTTTTTTTTTTTTCCGCCTCTATATATGAGTTTCCATTGTTTGCATAATATTTGTACTTAAAAAGGGGGAGGGGGGGGGGGGGGGGGAATCTAGCTTATAAATAAAGTAGCCGATGATTACGGCACCTCAACGGAGTAGCCGTCAGCATTCAATGGTTGCCATAGATAGCGACACCGCCAGGGATGTCATTGAAAGTGAAAGCAGTCATGTTGATGAATGTTTGATGCAAGTTCGATGTGTGTGGTGAACTATTTGTAGCTGAAGCCATGACACAGTAAAGGTCAAATTATTTATTTAAAAAGACATAATTTATGACGTTGTTTTTTGTTGTTGTTGGCTTTGCCACGCGTTCGCGTCCAGTTTTAACGTGTCTGGATTTTCCGATAATGACAGCAATCTCGTGATGCTGATATTGACTTTTAATTTCTGTGCGTGTAAACTTGTCTAGGCTACTGTGCTTGAAGTTAGCTGTGACAGACTAGCCTACTGGTTTTCATCGTTTTAGCCACAAAGCCTGTCTACCTTAGGTCTACTAAATTGTTTAGTTAGCGAACACCTTGTCATTTCGCATTTGTCCAGCCGTTCACCTCCGTGCGCCCGCCCCATGTCATTCAAAACATATTCGGGACGGATAGCCATCTCACTATGAGAAAACGTATGACGATAGTGCTAAGATATTAACACTTTGGCATACTTGGTAAACATCAGTCTTGCACATAATATTGAGCTGATTTCTTAGTGGAAATGGCCTACAGTAGCCTAGCATTGTGCTGATAGATGACTATTGACTATTTAAAGGCACAGTCTGAATTTTAATCCTAGCTCTCCTTTTAGTGTGTGCACTTGGACAACTAGTGATGTAGCTTATAACAGTAGGGCCTGCCATTTATTTTAGGAGGAGAGGGGACATGTTAGGCTACTTTGGAAGGAGAGGGAGTGGTGCAATTTTTTTTTTTTTTTTTTTGGAACTTAAATATCACAACCTTCAAGCAACCTCTTCAATCAGCATTCAATATCAATCTAGGTCTATGGTTCACTATATTGTACAGGACTGTAAGGGGGCAGGCTATATGTTATCAAGTAGGCCTATACTAAATTATGTAGTCAAAATGATAACTTTATGTTGGTTTAAGTTCAAACAAAACATGGTATGAACTGAGAAAATCCATGGTTCTACATCATTGTTGGCAAAATGATCATGATAGCCTACATATTTCAGGCATATTTAGGGGGTCTGCCTAAACATTGGTTGGTAACACTAGGTAGTCAAAATGGGGAAATGTAAGTTCGCGGTCGCGTCGTGTTGGTAGTAAAAATTATTTTGATGGTAGTAAAAAAGGTAGTAAAAGGTAGTAAATTCATCTTGATGATTCCTGCAGATACCCTGGTATTGAAGAGACTCCGAAAGGTAAGATTCCACTACTTTACGTAATTCGCTACCTGCGTGGTACGGGTGCATATATATTGCCCCCGAGGATTGGAGTAGTGTGTTTCTCTGTCAACTAAGCTAGCTCTTTTGTTTAGCTTAGATTGCTGTTTTGAGCACTAGTTTCCGGGCTATTTTGTGTTGTTTATACTGTGCCTAGACGCCTGTTCGCAGCCGTGGGCTTTGTGCGAGCCCACTAGGTGCGTGCGCGCACTGGTGTGGGCCGCCGTGCGGTCTTCTGTGCTTTGTTGTCATTGCAGCCGAACTTTTTCGTAAGTCTGCCTGTTATCTTTTGTGTGTTACTGCGTTGTGCAGCCGGATTTTGTGTGGGCCTGTCAGTTTGCTGCAGGCCGCCTAGCCCTAGTTTATTGTTTATTCTTACACGGTAAGTGATTACGTTATTGTGATATTGTGTGGTACTCTAGCCTGCTTGTGCAGTGGGGAGTTTATTATTTATTGTAGCACGGTAAGTACGTTGCTGTAATATTTTCTGTTACTCTAGCCTGCTTGTGCAGTGAGGAGTTTATTATTTATTGTAGCACGGTAAGTAATCACGTTGCTGTGATATTTTCTGTTAATACCCTGCTTGTGCAGTGGTTTATTGTTTGAGTGTACCTGGACTTATTTCTGGGGTGTTCTCTGTTGTTGTGTAGCCTGTTTTTTGGCTTTATTTTTGCTTAGTAATACTGTGTGCTTATTGTGTGATCGCTGCAGTGCTCCTCTGTGTCGCCTCCCTGCCACGCCCTATACCCCTGTTCGCAGCTGGTGGGGCTAGTGTGCGCCTGCTAGGTGCATTCGTGCGCTGGTGCGGGCCACCTCTATGGTTCTGTGGCACCCTAGACCGCTGTTCGCAGCTGATGGGGCTAGTGTGCGCCTGCTAGGTGCATTCGTGCGCTGGTGCGGGCCACCGGAATACCCTGGTGGACTGATCGAGGAGGGCTCCAGTCATCGACACCGCCTAGGCTTCTTGGGCCTGCGATGGCGTCACACTGCTGCAGGATCTGCAGCGCCTCCATGAGTGCAAGTGATGGGCACAGGGAGTGCCCCATGTGTCTTGGGGCCACACACGTCCTGGAGGACGTCGACCACCCCTGCAGCGCCGCCTGCGACCTCTCCAGGGGTGAGAGACAACGCCGGGCCGCCCTTATATGCGGCCATGTGCATGAGGGCCGACAAGAGAGGCGACGTTCCCCTGTCCAGCCACTCCCTTTCAGCGGGCATGCCCGTAAGCACACTCACAAGCGGGACCGACAGCATGGGTCCCCCCACAGGCCGTCCCAGAGAGCTGCACCCACTCCAGCTAAGCGTCCGGCTGAGCGACCGGCTGAGCGTCCGGCTGAGCATCCTGCTGAGTGTCTGGCGACAGCTGCAGCGACCGAGGGTGGTAGCGCGGAGTCGCTCCAGATCCTCTCTGCTCTCCAGGCTCTGGCACAGAAGATGGACCGGCTGGTAGATCGCCAGGCCTCTTCTCAAGACACCCTGCCCCCTGGCCAGGAGGGCACCCTCTCATCCAGGCCTGAGAGCCATGGTGAGGAGGAGGAACGGGACGATGCGGATGTGCTATCCCTCTATGCTCCTCGAACAGAGTCAGACCACACAGGTGACGACCTCATGGGCGATCTGCAGACGGGCTCTGCAGTGCTGGGTGACAGCTCCGTGGGCGCGGGAGAGGTCCCCGTCAGCTCCCTGATGGCGCGGGTGCTGAGCGCTGCCAACATCCTGGGCCTTGAGGCGCCCACGCCTGCTCCGGCTCCCATGGGAGGTATCTGGGAGGGCATCCCTTGTGCTACCCCACCACCCCCCGTGCCGGTGCCGCCTGACTACACGGCAATGCTGTGGTCGTCATGGGGTAAGTTGACGCAGCGCCCGCAGTTCAATGCAGGCTGCCGCCAGCTAGCAACAGCCACGTACCCCGTGGAGACAGGACTCGGGGACATGCCACCGGTCGAGCCGTCAATGGCCGCGTTGACATCTCTGGGCCTCACTGGGGTGTCGCCCAATCCACGCTGCCCCCGTAAAGAGTGCGCGAAGACGGACCGCCTGGCCACTCGTACGTTTAATGCAGCAGCACGAGCGGCCCGGATGGGTAACGCTCTGGCCATTACGCTGGCGTCGCTTCGCAAGACGCTGAGTCGTGACGACCAGGACGCCAGGGCCCTGCTGGATGCAGCTCTGTCATCCCACGCCCAGCTGACCCGTGACGTGGGAGACGCCATGGGTTCCGCGGCGGTGGCTCGTGGCTACCGACTGCAATTTCGACGACGGCCCCCTATGTTTTCAGGGGTCAAGGTAACGTCTGTACAAGATCCGGTTTTAATGTCCGCACTTGCCACAGAGGTTCAAGAGCTACTTCTGAAAGGGGCCATCTCAGAAGTACCGCCCAGCGCACAGCTCGTTGGGTTCTACAGCAAGTATTTTATCGTCCCAAAGAAGGATGGCGGTCTTCGGCCCGTTCTCGACCTCAGGCCCTTGAATCAGTATCTCAAGGTGCTGCCCTTCAAGATGGTCCACACAAGGGTGGTGATGCAGTCCATCCGGCAGGGGGAGTGGTTCACATCTTTGGACTTAAAGGACGCCTACTTCCACGTTCCGATTTGCCCGGAACACAGGCCCTTTCTGCGCTTTGCCTTCCAGGGCAGGGCATTCCAGTTTCAGGTCCTACCTTTCGTCCTTTCACTCTCCCCACGAGTTTTTACTCGCGTGGTGTCAGCCGCGCTCTCCCCCCTTCAGGCTCGCGGTCTCAAAATACTGCCGTATTTGGACGACTGGCTCGTCTGTGCCCCCTCCCGAGAACAGGTAGTGCGCAACACGGAGACTGTTCTGGCCCACATTCAATTCCTGGGCTTCAAGGTCAACCACAAAAAGAGCAACCTGCAACCCCGCCAACAGGCAGAGTTCCTCGGTGTCCTCCTCGACTCGGTCGGCATGACGGCATCTCTCACGCCACAGAGAGCAGACAGCCTGCTCGGCATGCTGGGTCATTTCCGCTTGGGTGGTCTCGTGACTGCTCACAGAGTCCAGAAGCTGCTGGGTTTGATGTCAGCAGCTGCAGCGGTAGTTCCTCTTGGCCTGCTGAGGGCACGCACCCTGCAGTGCTGGTTCAACGCCTTCGGTCTTCACCCGAAGAGCGACAGGCAGGTGAGGCTGCGTGTGTCCCGGGCTTGCATCAGAGCCCTGCGCCCTTGGAGGGACCGGGAGTTCTTACTCCGAGGTGTCCCACTGGGGGGCCTTCCACACAGGAGACAGGTCCTTTCGACGGACGCGTCCCTGACAGGCTGGGGAGCTGTCTGGGAAGGACGGACGGCGAGGGGCAGGTGGCAGCCCCCATGGACGTTGGAGCACATCAACGTCCTCGAACTGAAGGCCATCCATCTTGCCTTGCAGAGATTCCTGCCAGTGTTACAACACCAACTCGTTCTCGTGAGGACGGACGGTACTGTGGCGGTGTACTACGTCAATCACCAAGGGGGAACGAGGTCCCAGCGGTGCCTCAAGGTGGCGGAGGCCTTACTGACTTGGGCATGGCCGCGGCTGTCTTCACTAAGGGCAGTGCACATCCCGAGTGTGGAGAACAGAGCAGCCGACATTCTCTCCAGGACGGGGCCACTCCCGGGAGAATGGAGATTGAGCGCGGAGGTCGTAAGCCAGATCTGGATGCGGTACGGGATCGCACAAGTGGATCTCTTTGCATCGGCGGAGACGACACACTGCCCTGAGTGGTACTCCCTCACAGGGCAGGGGGACAGTTTGGGCCTGGATGCTCTGTCACAAGAATGGCCGACAGGCTTGTTGTATGCTTTTCCTCCACTCCCGCTCATAGCGCAGGTTCTCCGGAGGATCCAGGAGGGCCATCACTCAGTCCTGCTGGTGGCTCCACGGTGGCCAGCGAGGCCTTGGTTCCCGGACCTGCTCCAGCTGTTGCAGGGTCATCCATGGCAGTTGCCATGCAGAGTGGATCTTTTGTCACAGGCAGACGGGCGGATCTGGCATCCGAACCCAGGGACCCTCTGTCTGTGGGTCTGGCCCCTGCAGGGCCCGTCGTTGAGCAGGTAGATGTGTCTGTTCAGGACACGCTAAATAACGCCAGGGCTCCATCCACTAGAGCTTGCTACGCACTCAGGTGGGGGATCTTTTCAGATTGGTGTGTTGGCATGGGCCTCGAGCCAGCGACTTGCCCCGTGCCACAGGTTTTACGTTTCTTGCAGTCCGAATTGGATCAAGGCAAGGCGGCCAGTACTGTGAAGGTATATGCTTCAGCGATTTCGGCCTTTCACCGGGGTGTGGACAATGGTCCCCTTGGTAGGCATCCCTTGGTTTGCCAGTTCTTGAAGGGAGCCCGCCGGTTGCGTCCAGGTCGCACTTTGCGGGCACCGGGCTGGGATCTGCCCACGGTTTTAACGTCACTTACTGTAGGCCCGTATGAGCCTATTTTAGACGCAGATTTGCGTTCCTTGTCGCTTAAGACTGCATTTCTTTTAGCGCTCTGTTCGGCGAAACGTGTCGGTGAGCTGTGTGCTCTCTCCGTTAGTGACGACTGCCTTAGGTGGCAGGCAGGAGGTGCTAGCATGTCACTTTGGCCGAATCCAGCTTTCCTGCCAAAGGTTCTTAATCCGCAGTCCATTAACCAGGTTCTGGAGGTGACTCAATTCCAGCCTTCTTCCACCTCACAGGCAAAGCAAGACAAGTTGCTGACCCTGTACCCAGTCAGGGCCTTGAGGGCCTATCTGGCCCGTACGCAGTCCTTGCGGAGAGCACACTCTCAGCTTTTCATATGTTATGGGACAGCAAGGCAGGGGCTTCCACTCTCCAAGCAGAGACTCTCGCATTGGCTGGTGGAGCTTATTTCCCATGCATACAGGGCGCAGGGAATACCGGTTCCTTCTGGTATGAGGGCTCACTCTACCAGGAGTATGGCTACGTCTTGGGCTGCCCTTAGGGGTGTAGCAGCAGACGATATCTGTGCAGCGGCCTCATGGTCGACGCCATGCACTTTTACCCATTTTTACAGGGTGGATGTCACTCGCCCGCCTCCAGTCGGCGATGCCGCCCTCATGTCCGTGTCCAAGCGAGGTTTTAATAATTGATTCTGGGTTCCTCGCGACCCTTTTGGTATGTGTCATCCCTTTTTAGACCGTAGTGACGGTCAGAGTGAGGTCGAAACAGATCGTAGGTTACGAATGTAACTATGGATCTGTGAGACCGAGGGATGACCGTCACTATCCTTGTCGCTCGGACCATTCTGAGGCGTTCAGGGATAGGAGACTGACCCGGGAGCATTCTCTGCTATTTATTAACGCAAGTCGTTCTGCTTCCGGAGGTCATGGACATGACTATTTTGACATATGGTCTCGGTGATAGGCAGAACGAAGGTGATCATTCCTTTTTAGACTGTAGTGACGGTCATCCCTCGGTCTCACAGATCCATAGCTACATTCGTAACCTACGTTTTCTCACTGCCCCCAACCCATATGTGACGTTCCACGGCAAAACCAGTCGCTTGTCGCAACAGGCGTTTCTGAGAAAAATGGCCATTTATGTCTCTTGTGCTAAAATCGTGGATTTTTTTTTGTAAGTGTTTTGAAACAGTGGGAGGTCTACACTGTACGGTCGTGAATACATTTCGCCGAAAAACTGACCTTTTGTAGTCTAAAAACGTGAGTTTGTTGAGGTGAGAAAGTTAGAGGAAGCAGGAAGTTAGGCGTCTCGTTTTTTTGCCCCTCTATTCCAATATTTACGGTAAACGCACTCATTGACAACCACCAAGCCATCCGCGTGCTATGTCGTTGATACAAGTACCGTAAAACGTGTAATAGCGGCGACCTTACAAAGCGTTCGTGAGTGTTGAGCCGACGGTTAACTTCAGAGGCAGATTTCTCCGTTTTTCTATTGGCATGACAGGATGAACTCAACTCCTTTGAATGTTTATATTTCAGTAATATGACGTTCAATTCATTAGATATAGGTATCGTTTTGAAGGTTGATTATGCCCCTTCCTGAAAACGTAATAACTTTGATTTTGAAAATGTGGACATTGTGACTGATTTCGCCGTGGAAGGTCACATATGTGCATGCTCACTAACACCTAACCCCTCCCCTAAACATCTTGTTGTTGTTTGGCTGAGATATGGTTTGTTATGTTTTGGTACACAGTAGGCCTTTTACTCTCACTGTAAAAACTGGCTTAGCCTATGCCACTGCCATTATGACATCGTAGTTGACTTGTTTTACGTGATAGCTGTCTTGCTAAGTAAATTATAGCCCTTTTCTGACTGAGAAACATTACAGTACATTCACGTTACAGAAATAACGGGCTCAGGGGGATTTCGCAGTGTGAAAGGTAGTCGTGTTGTCTGAAGCCGACTGCTGAACGACTGCTGCTATTTCAGTTAGCTCGTTGGCTAGTTAGCTAGCATTAGGCAAACATTCCAAAAAATACTTGCTGGCCTTACTGTCAGACGGTTTTGGTAACATAGCAACAATAAACACTTGACCGAAGCGCTGAGAAAAGGAGGAGGGAGCTCTCACGAGCTCTCAGCAGCACCTAAAACGGTCGTTTGCTAAATAGTCAACACTTAAAAAAAAAGGAAAAAAAAAAAAAAAAACACATTCGAATTATAATTTTAACATTCGAATAGTATTAATTTTTTACAAATTTGAATTATATTCGAATACCGAAATTCGTTCCAACAGCCCTAGTACACGGTCTGTGCCCTAGTGTTTGTTTGACATTTTACAGCACCTGTGTTGTCTCCAGAGACCGGAGTTTTCACAATGTATTCAGGGAGCAGGCAGCAAGCTGATCAAAGGGAGATCGCTATGATTTGAGACAAAAAAGAAATTGCTCTAAAACCATGCAGATCTCATAGTGCACCTTTAAGGTATGTGGTTATAAAGAGTTGCACAGCTGGTACACACATTCAAAAGACCGAAAATGTGTGCGTTATTGAATGAGGTCTGGTCCAAAATGCCAGGGCTGATTTTTTGTCCCAGTCCGCCCTTAGGACCCACTGTATGTTTACCAAAAAATTACACAGGACAAGTGAGTTAGGGAGACACTTGTTTCATTATTCATTCACACGTTCCAGCAAACAAAACAGTGCTACAAAAGTGCAACAAATAGGTTAAAGTTAACAGGTTAACAGGACATCAAGTTCATCCACACAAACAAATTTCTTTCAAGATTTAAAGTTTAAGAGAGTGAGGGGCAGATGTACTAACACTTTTGCGCCCACTTCAGGTGTATTTGTTTCGCAACGTGCGTATAAAAAGATGGCCAGGTATGTACTAACAAGCCGCAATGAGGTGAAGGCGCAGACTGCCTGTCGCGGGAGCTGAGAATGGCAAATTGCACTCTTCCGTCTCATGCATATGGATTTATGGGAGTGTCAGAGTGTCGAACACTGCACTGAGGTCCAAAAGTACTAACACTGAAGAGTCAGTATTGAGACGTATATCATTTGAGACTTTGATAAATGCAGTCTCAGTGCTGTGATGGGTCCTAAAGTCAGACTGGAAACGGTCAAGGCAACAGTTTGATGTTAAAAAGTCTGTTAGTTGATTAAAAACCGTTTTCTCAATTTGCTGATAAAAGATAGATTAGAAATAGGTCTAAAATGGTTGAGAACTGAGGTATCCAATTTTTTCTTCTTAAAGGTACATTATGTAGGATTTTGAGTGTTTTAGTACCTCAAATCAACGTCTTCATTCATAAATAGATCCTCTTTGGTGTAAAATAACATATGCCAATGATCTGACTTGTCCTCCTGGCCGAAGAATCACTTCCCGGCATTTACATTGAAAGGGACGTTACCGGAAGACTTCCATGTCTTTCCGGTGTATGAACGGCCGAGAGGGACACACTACCTGTTAATACCACTGGGGAAAACGCGTTTCACGTTACACAGAGAAGCAGCGTGAAGACGGCCATTTCTATACAAATTAAGACTGCAGATTTGTAAAGAAACGCAAGCACCCACATCATAAGTGTATCTAAATTAGCTATGTACCAAACATGACATTTTACCGTGACTCAAGGAGCTGTAACCAACTTGTAAGGTTGTGTGTACAAAACCGCTAGCTTAGCTAGCGAACATCCCTACCCATTAGCTGCTAACGCCTTTGGTGCAAACGTTAGCTAGCTAGCTCGGTTAACAGGCTAAATAAAATGGTTTATTGTGTCTGAAAGTGTGTTTTATTGGTATCACACACAAGTAACGACAATGGGGAAGTTTCGATTTTATGTTATTTCAGGTTAGTTTGCAACAACAAGTTTAACCACAGTCCTTAGCTACCTAGCTAGCCAGCCTGACTAGCCCTTCACATTAACTTTCTATGTACTGTGCTACTGCTAGCTAGCTATTGTGCTTAGCTCGGTTAACAGGCAAAGTGAAATAATTTACGTGTCCGAAAGTGAGCTTTATTGGCATCACACACAAGCAACGACAATAGAGAAAAGTAGGAGAAAACTAGGAGACTGGAACTAGGCCCATTGATAGATAGATACTTTATTGATCCCCAAGGGGAAATTGTCTTGGTAGATTCACGAGATGAACCTTATGCTACAACAACCTGAATGCTTTGCAACGGCTTGCAAATGCCGGCAACGATGTGCAACGTTTAATCATAGACAGTAAAAGATAATTTCATTTAATTCACACCTCTGCAACAGTTTTGTCTCGTCGCAGATCTTTGAGTTATGTTTTTGACGTGAGATGGCTACCGTAGTCTCTATAGACTGCGATATAATCCCTAACCGCTAGATGGGAGAATTTCACAATGAAATTTCCTCAGGCTTACACAGTGTCCGTTTAATAAGTGGTCTGACAAGTGCTGTTTTCAAGGAGTTGGGGAAGATGCCAGACTGTAAGGATGCATTTACAATCTGGACCACATCATTTGACAGTAGATGAGTGGGTGGGCAGAGGGCCAGATGTACTAACGTTTTGCGCCCATTTTAGGCGTAACGTGCACGAAATAGCATGGCGATGGTATGTACAAATCGGCCGCAATGAGGGAAACGCGCAGCCTGCCTGCCGTCTGAGCTGAGAATGGCTATTTGCGCTTTTCCGTGTGAAGGCCCAATCACATTACAGGCGGCATGCGCTATGAAACCCATTCATTTCAATGGGTTGAGAGCGCAAAAACGGGTCTGCCGCTGTGCTCAGCAAAGCGCAGCGCCGGCTGCATTTTGTCGCTTTGCCGCTGTTGCGCGTACCGCGGTCAAAGTTGAAATATGTTGAACTTTGACCGCGGCGCGCTGTAAGTGAATGGTCTTTAGCGCGGAGCCCAGCAGTAACCATAGAAATAGGAGCGGTAACAGCAACAAATATCGTAGAACGTTATCTCAACCAAGAGCAACCTAGCGGTGAGCGCAGCGCATGCTGCTTATAATGTGATCGGGCCTTCATGCATATTAATTCCTGGGCGGATCAGCTGAAAATGGGTGTAACGCGCAAGTACAGGGGAGGAGAGGTGCTAATAGCGATTGATTAAGTATTCCGCCATATGTATGAAAACAGCGCACGACTATTTTGCGTTGAAAAACTTCCGCCTTCTGAAAGCAGGTGTAATCCAAATTGCGGTTAAATACGTCTATTAGAAAAACGTTTAGAGTCAGCTGAATCAATATTCAGAGCATCAGTTTTCTTCATTATACTATATGTCAAAAGCAACCTTAACTTTTGTTTGCCTCTCTAAAATCGTATTTTCTCTTTCACGACATAGCCTACACTTCCCAATCTGTTAGACAGGCATTACTGTAAGTCATATCCTGATAGTCTACCTGCAGTAAATAGTTCACAAGTATTTTTTAAGTGGATTAGTAGAACTTCTAGGCCTACTCTGTCTGTCGCTGCTCATTGACATCTCTTTGTATCATGTATGATCGCTAAACTTTGATTCTTTTTAATATTGCAATATTCAACTGCGCTTGTGGTTCAGCAGCTCTGCACACGCAACTAGCGTTGTAGAGGGGGCGGGAACGGGCGGGGATGACCGCAGTTAACGTAATGAAGTGACACCTTAGTAAATTCCACGCAATATAGCCAAGCACAGCGTTCGCATTCTGCGTTTACAAAAACTCGCTGTTAGCGCTGTGTTAGTACATCTGGCCCAGAGTATCTAAAAAAAAGATGTGGAAGAATTCATATTTAGGACAGTCTTCTGAAGGGTTTCATTATCTATCGGACTGAACTCTGATAATGTTGGGTTGAATCCCCTTACCCCAACAGGTGGTACGAGATTGTGGTTTGTTTGAAACACATTGGATATGTATGATCTGATCTTGTCAATTTTCCCCTTAAAAAAGGATGCAAAGTCATTACATGCTTTGACTGAGATGAGATTAGCTGGAAGCTGGGAGGAGGGGTTTGTCAGCTTCTCGATTGTTGATAACAGCACATGAGAGTTGTTCATATTTCTACTGATGATGTCTGAGAAAAAAGATACAGTGCTATTATTGTAGTTTTTGTTTGTTTGTTCACCTCTGCTCAGGTGCTGTTGTCATTCATTGTTGAAGACAGTAATGAGCCTCTTCCAAGGCCTATCCTGCATTACCAGCAAAACAAATCCAACAGACGCATTAGCCAAGCACAAAGGCTCAGATTCCCAGAGGATCTGGGATTCAGTGCAGAGGAGTGGGACCGGATAAAGAGGGCAGTTAACTGGGGTGAACCAAACCGCCAAATAACCAATGTAACTATGTGCACCAGTCCGGACCACTCCACATTCATTATTAATGGCTTCAAGAATAAGTACTATGTGGGAGAGGAACTCCAAGCCACCATTGTTGCCAAGGACTTCACTGGTAGGCCAAAAAGCTATGGAGGAGATTTCTTCCAAGCAAAGGCTTTTTCAAACGAATTAAAGGTAATTTTGTTCTAATCATCCTACGTGCTGTTACCTCAGTTTAAATTATTATGTTTTATTTAAAGCAGCACTATGCAAGTTTTTTACCTTAATATTCAAGCTTCAAAGTCATTTTGATGGTAAGCAAACTTGTAGGGAGCATAGCTGGCAGCGCCTCACAGGCAGAAAACCAGCCTGGCAATTTGGCTGACAGTGAGTCGGAGACATCTCACAAGAATTGTGAATAATTATGTGATCAGTAGATGCTCTTTATAGATTGTCTTCGCCTGTTGCTAGTCCTTCAGCTCCAAAACAAATGCAAATGCACTGTGTCTAAAGCTGGGCATACACTGTGCGATTTTTTCAATCGCAGTATTCAGCTGCTGCTCATACTCTACGAGTGAATTCGCAGGGGCAGCTCAAGATTCCTGTTCTCACACTACACGATCCGATAGTCGGAGGCGATCTGACTGCTCACACTGTACGTCCATATCCAACTCGTCGGACTCTTTTATCTGGAACTTTATCAGCTGTGCTGCCATGCGGCTCCGTGTTGTCTACTTGCTTTCAGTGTTGCCAGGTCACGTGAGGAGAAATAAGCAGCAGGTCTCTGAAAATAAGCCATAATAAAGACACAACCCCAAAAACTTATACACTAATCCAGCGCGAATTTTATGGGCGCTGCCATCTTGAATATCGCCATTGCTGCATGCCTGCAGAGTGTGACGAGTGACACTTGCCTGTGCTTTTCCATGAAAGCATCCTGTCAGAGAATGTCTAACAAGAGATCCTGCTCATGAAAGAAAATGTCAGGTGAAAGGGAACATTGGATAAATTATGTCAGACTGTGGCCAAAACCTACCGATGAAGGTAATTTATTAACAACATAATGTATTAAAGCCTACCTTACATTGACAGACTTTGCAAAGATTTGGAAAAGATTTTTGAAAGACTACAGTCTCAGACCCTCTCACATCTAAAGACAATTCATTGAGTTTTTAGACACAGGCCAGTCTCAGATTAGGATTTTGCAAAGACTGTGGGTCACTATTTACAAGACTGCTGTTAGATTCCTTCAGATTATTTCCATCGTGCACTAGGCTACACATCATCATCAACAGGAACTCACATGATAGCCTACTCATATCAAAGTTTTTGTTTTCGCGTTTATGCAGCAATGTTTGATGTGTGACATCACTAATAGATATAGAGTTGTTCTGTCACGTAGAATAGCCGACTAATAAATTATAAGAAATGAAATAACAAATAATCATATAGGCTACAGCTGTTGCCTATTTTGCCCTTTCCGGTTTCGTGTTCGACCGAGATCACTATTGGTTTAAAATGTTCACGTCAGTATTTGCATGAGCCACGACTGAAAAGACTTCCGATAATATCAAACATGTTAAACGGCAAAACTAGAAAAAGACTGACTCCGACGGACTTAAAACCGCTAAGATTGGCACCTTACACTAAACGATTTAGATGACGGGAGCGCGCCGAGATTCTAGTACAACTGCCAAGATTTCCGCAAAATTTAGTCGCCGACTGTTAAAACAGACCAAAATCGTGCAACGTAAGCCAGCCTTTAGATGTGTATTAATGACAGCTAACCTCTGCAACAGCCGCCTATGGAACCAACAGGCTAATTTCTTAGCAGCCAGCCACGCAGTAATGGCGGTGCTGCGTTACTTCCGTGTTTCGCTGGATTAGTGTATAGCATCCCCTCCCCGAACCCCTGTTACATTTCTGGGGTGGTCATAGAGGAGCCTACAGTTAGCCTACAGTGTAGTGTCGAGGTTCAAAATGCCCTCTGTGTCGGCTACATGTAGGCGCTGCGTGCAACCAGCAACTTCACACAAAATCCAGCCCAAGTCACTTAAAATAAGCAGACTATGAAAACACTGTTTGTTTTGTTGTCCGTATCTTAGAGGTTAGATTATCTGCCCGAGCCCGACGGGTCGGGCCGATATTTCCCGCCACTATCCTCGGGCCGGGCCGGGCCGGGTCGGGCCTTTGATCAAGCATTTGTGTTTTTTTAAAAACTATATAATTTCTTTATTAGCCTAACTGGGTGGGGAGACTATGCCATTATCCGAAATATTAAATATATTTTTTAGCAAATAGGCTTAAGTAACAAAATGTGTACATGCGCACGGTCTCCTCCACTGGCACGCATCACACTGCTGCTCAGTGATTGAACCTGCTCAGTGTGAAGACTGTTTCATTAATAATCCAACGTTACCTTGTTCATTTTGAATGTGTTCATTTTTTTTGTATTGGAGTGTAATCAGGCCATTGTTGCATTGAAGGCCTAGATCATTGCTAAAAATCTATTTCTTTTAGCCGCATGAAGCAGCGTTTTTGCACAAGCCTACGTTTTTATAATAGGCTAGGCTTTACAATTATTTATTTTATTTAAAAACATTCTATATTCTAAAACCTTGTTGAATTGTGAGCAGTAGCCTAGGTCTACTCTACGCCATCCTAAGTTAATTATTGTTCATTTTCTGTGTTCATCATTGTCTACGTTTTTTTTCATGTTTCTTCATTCGGATACATTTGTGATCCATTTCAGAATAAACAAACAACGAAGTTTACATGCTTAGTCCTTGTTTTATTATTAATTAAGATAGGCCTAATTCAGATTTATGTAGTTCAAACAACTCGTAATTGTAGTTGAGAACGTCAGTTATAAGGCTCACGCATTTAAAAAAAGTGTCGGGTTTAAATCGGGCTCGGGCTCATAATTACCGTTAATATGTCGGGCCGGGCCGGGCTCGGACACAACGTACACGGGCTCGGGCCGGTTCGGGCTTGATTTTTTGGGCCCGATCTAAGCTCTACCGTATCTGTGTTCGTGCAAGTGTAGTGTGACAGGTTGAGGTAAATTGGCACGTAACACTGCTTCGACAGTGCGATAGACACACGAGGGGCGACCAGGATTTCAAACAGGTTTGATATTCTCCCGATCGATTGGGAGGTGGTCGGAGGTGGTAATCGCGTCTCGTTACCCCATGTATACTACACGATGCGAGACCCACGACTGAGACAAAATTCGGCCCGATCCCCCAAATAGTTGCACGACTCAAAAATCGTGGCAAAATGGGCCAAAAATCGCACAGTGTATGCCCAGCTTAAAGGGATAGTTCGGGTTTTAAGACACGAAGTTATATGAGTTCCCTGTCAGCAACGTTGTGCATCAGCAATGACTTACCCCCCGACAGCGTCCTGTGAGCCGAGATCCAGCCGGTTTTTGATGCTGAAGAAAGTAGTCCGGCAAGTTTCTGGGGTCACGAAAGTAAAGTGTTTTTCTTCTCAAAACCATACGTGTTCAAAAGAGTGATATATTTGCACCACAAAAACGTTGTCCAGGAAAAATTCAGACCTCGTTATCTTGGCACTATTTTTCTCGATTCCTATCACTGCGCGCTACTGACAGCTGGACAACGTTTTTGTGGTACAAATATATCACTCTTTTCAACGCATATGGTTTTGAGAAGAAAAACACTTTACTTTCGTGACCCCAGAAACTTGCCGGACTACTTTCTTCAGCATCAAAAGCGATCAAAAACCGGCTGGATCTCGGCTCACAGGACGCTGTCGGGGGGTAAGTCAGTGCTGATGCACAACGTTGGTGACAGGGAACCCATATAACTTCGTGTCTTACAATCCGAACTATCCCTTTAAGGGGAAGGGCTCAAGCCATGAGAAAATAACAGCAAGGTAAAATATATTCCACGACTCTAGGGGGAGCTCTAGTAACAGGCCAAAGAGCTACAGTATATCTACTGACAAGGTAACGTTTCACAATAAAACGGCTGTTCACTGACTGTTTGCAAAATGTTTCCTCTTTCCCCTGCATGCTAGGCTAGTGTGTTTGGAGAGGTACTAGACCATCAGAATGGCACCTACATGGCCCGGTTTATCTTGCCATGGGCAGGCGAGGCGTTGGTGGCAGTCCGCCTGATTCACTCCAGTGAGGCTGTGCAAGTCATCAAGCGCCAACGGGACGCTCACAATCACCGTGTCGACTTTGTGGGCCATTTTGAGGGCAAGAACCTCCAGGGTGCTAAAGTCGAGGAGAAGGTGGCCTGTAACGTCAAATGGGAAGGGGTAGCAATGCCTGGAGAGGGCGACTGCTGCTGTGAGTACCCAGATGTCCATACAAGACTGACGTGGCTCTGCCGTAAACCCCCAACTCTGCCCTGCAATACCCTGGTGTACTACAATTTAGGTTCTTTCGGGATTGTCATGAAAGACCTTGACTACAAAATCATGCAAAAGTGAGTAAAAAGAAGTTTGCTATTTATTGAGATTGAATATTTATTTATTGAGATTTGCAATGACCAGCTGGTTTTAAGAAAGTTGAAAGTATAGTCCTTGAATGGTGCATTGGAGACTGTTTCAAGAGTTGGTGGCATTATAATAGAGGACAGACTTCCCAACTTCAGTACAGAAATGATGAATTTAAGTTAAGATAATTTAACTTGATCTGGCAGGGGCCAAATTCAGTTGGGGGAAGTAATGGGTCAATTACCTTCGACAGGTGAACTGCCAACTATAGAAAAGTCATCATATATAATATATATATTAGAGCTGGGTCGGTTAGTCGACATAGTCGACGTATTCGACTTAATAAATTAGTCGACATGAATAATTTGCGTCGATGCGTCACTGTTTTTTTTTTGTTCAAGTTCCCGTTCCCGTTCCCGGCCCCGGCGGTGGCGCGGCTGGCTGGGGCACCTGCACCGTACGCTGGCGACCCGGGTTCAGTTCCCGCCCCGTGGTCCTTTCCGGATCCCGCCCCGAATCTCTCTCCCGCTCGCTTCCTGTCATTCTCTCTACTGTCCTGTCCAAATAAAGGCATAAAAAGCCCAAAAATAAAAATCAAAAAAAAAAAAAAAAAAAAGTTCCCGTTCCCAACAACCTATGTACTTTCACTCCAGTCCAGTGGCGGCAGTAAATACGCACCAGAGCGCTAGTCGCTATTCGCATGTAGACTCAGAAAGATGGCAGCGGCAGAGAATGGCCCTTTTCGAAACGGATCCCTACTCACTTCGACTCGGTTAGCGAGTGAACTTCCTATTCAAGTCCACTCGTGGGTGCGGAGAACCCTCTCATTGAAGGGTTAGGGGGTTAAAACAGCGCTACATTTCGGATGCGCTTGAAGGGAGAAGGAAATTGACGTCATATTAGTTTTCATAGAAATTATGAAGGCAATATATATTAAATCGCCAATTAAGATGTTCTGGACACCCCTGTGTATTAGGATATACATCCCTCTTCTCTCCTTTCATTACTATGAGTGAGGAGTTGCATTTTATGTTTTATTTAACATCAAATTATAAAAGTGCTGTAAATGTGACCTGCACATGTGTTTAAATATTACAGCCTACTTGGCAGGCTACAGCGTCCGTACCATTTACAGGTCCGAGTGCCCACGGGGACCCAGTTTCATATCCGGCCTGCGGTCATATCCCAATCCCGCCCCATCTCTCTCTCCCACTTGTTTCCTGTCTACCTCTTCACTGTCCTATACTAATAAAGGCAAAAAGGCCAAAAATATATACTTTAAAAATATTACAGCCTACTTCTGTACGATCTTGCACATTTTACTAAGTATCAAACTAAACATGAGTTGTTACAATGTAGCTTAAATCACGCTTTTGTCTGTAAATGCTGTCATACGGACCAAAAAACAACTGGCAGGGAGATACGCGAGCTGCACGAACACTTGAAAACGGTTGCATCTGCGTTTCAAGACAGCATCCATGCTGACTTGCTCCTAGAGGCGTGGTAGCCCCTCTCCCTAGACACTTCACTCGACTCAAAATTCGTTTCGGATGATACTTAATGTGGCGGACCCTTGCGTGAACGCGCAAACGAAGTGGAAGTGTGTAGGACTAGGGTTTAGGGGCACGTTTTGGAAAGGGCCATAGTCTAATAAGGGGAGAACGACCACTCGCTGAATACTTCGGCATGGTACTGCAACTAGAGGGCGGTCGTGAGCAAGTGGAGAATGAATGGAGGTGAATGGAGTTTCTCCTAAAATCCACTTTTCTCTGGATATAATTTTTTTGTGTAGAAATCGGAATATTGCATGTGAAAGGGGGGTCAAGGAAAATACACACGGCTGAGTATTAGATATTTTAAGTCCCTTAATTGCTCTAAAAAGCCTTTCAAACGTGTCAATGTTTGTAGGGGCAGCCGTGTCAATGTTTGTAGGGGCAGCCGTGGTGTACTGGTTAGGGCTTCGGCCTTGTAACCGGAGGGTTGCTGGTTCGATCCCCGACTAGTCCACCACGGCTGAAGTGCACTGGATCAAAAAAGTATATATTCTATTCTATTCTATTCAATGACGTCATTCATTAGCAGGGTGCTAGTGTGTTATGGGCAACAACGACTAAGCCTGTGAGAAACCAAAGGGCCATAAGTAATGTTCATTCAACTTTCGACCTATAACCCATATTGAGCTTGCAGAAACTAAAATCCAATCTTCGATTTTTTTAATGACAATCAGGTGAAACAGACCAATTTA
The DNA here is from genome assembly GCF_963854185.1 of Sardina pilchardus. Classification (NCBI taxonomy): domain Eukaryota; kingdom Metazoa; phylum Chordata; class Actinopteri; order Clupeiformes; family Clupeidae; genus Sardina; species Sardina pilchardus. Next base: position 17,835,271 of record NC_085001.1, on the reverse strand, counting down.
GCTGTCTAGCGCCATAGACCCCCATTGTTTGATCACTTGCTTGTGTTCGCCCCTAGTGGAACTGCAACAGGAACTGCAGGTACAATGCAGGTACAATGGAGTTACAGTTTTTTTCAATTGCTTACACACAATTTTTAAAACCGAGTTCTTTTTAACAAAATTTAAGCACAGCTATCCAAACGCCACACTCATTTTGCATAATTCCTAGATTCTTTGCAAAATGAAACACTTCAGTCAAAACATACACACTTCAGTCAAAACATACACACTTCAGTCAAAACATATACACATATTTGTAAAAATGCTATTAGTTGTCATTTAACAAACACAGTTCTCAATGATCAGACTCTATTGCAGCCAGTTTCACACTGCAGCGATAAATGCAAAACACATTTGTAAAAAGAAAAATTAGGAAATAGCATGTGCTAGATTTTTGCCCAGACATTGTTATGTAAGGGATCATTTAGATGTCCAAAAAATAGTGACAAACCCACAACATTCTTCATGATTAGTTCGAGGAAAGTGTACATAAATAGGTCTATAAATTTGCACTTGCACTGTACAACACTGAAGACTGCTGTACAGAGGCGTCGTTAGACCTGGGCATTCGGGGCTATAGCCCCGGATGTATTGGGGATAGTCCCGGATCTCCGTGCCTTACAAAATGATGAAAATCGCCAGAGTTTTTCTTATAAGGTTCAAATTGAATGCCACGTTCAGCAGCCCCTAGCCTGACGTGATTGCCGCTAGTGGCTAGATTTCTAGGCTATTTCTTAGCAGTCACAACTTAGCCTGAGAGCCAGAAACACAGGCACAACTGCAATATTGTTACTCTTGTTCGCTGACGTTCCATGGAGTCGGAATAAATTGTTGCAAATGCGACATCAGTGTTCCATGCTTCCCCCCCTCTGTCGGGCTGACTGCCAGCCTCTGTAACTCGCTAACTTTAAGACCGTTCATTTGGATAACAAAGAGATAAACTTACTCACCGACGTTACCTAACGGCTCTGTAGGATAGATTAACGAAACGTTCTGCATAAGCATTCGTTTTCCATGAACTTGTTCCATTAAGTCTACTAGTAGTCAACAGTAGTAAACACGTAGTAGCCTACAACAACAGTAGTAAACACTGCTAGTTACCACAAAACGAGTGGAAGAGTCAGGCTGGCCGCACGTAGATCTCCTAGGCAATTATACCAATGATTTCCATGCAAACTGAAAATTGTACGAGGAGTTGTGTTGGATTAATCCATTTACAGCGATTAGAGTGGCACCTGGATATGATTCATTCATTCATCATGTCACAGGCAGAAAAAAATGTTTGGGTGTGAGGTCTCTGTTAGAACTAATACCAGTAGCCTATAGGCTAGCCTTGAGGGAAATTAGCTTTATTTGTTATTAAAATATGATGAGGAGAACCCCAACGAATGTCCTTCCTTTCCTTCTCAAACTACGTTGAAACGGCATCTTTAACGGCCCAATTTTCAAAATTTCCCGGGGGAAAAACCCCCGGACCCCCGTAAGAAGGTAAAAAAAAAAAAAAAAAAAAAAAAAAAGGTCGGGCTACAGCCCCGGATCTTTGGTACACCTAGTGACGCCCCTGCTGCTGTAGACTGAATATTTCAAGTATTTCTTTCAATACTTACAGTATTTCTAACCATAATCAGTTACAGTAATCAACCAACAATGAAATCAACTGAACAAATAAAATATGTCGACAAACAAAAACTACTGCATGAAGTACATACACTTTGACTGAAGAGCAACTACTGCAAAAGCAACAAGACTGTATAGCACACTTGAGTGCTGCGTTTTCAATTTTGCACATGTGTGCTTACACACCTGGTGGATGTGAGTATCCAAATCGTTCATTAGTGTAGTCATTGGCAATCCGGGGCTTTGTAATGACAAGGAAGTAACCTCACAATCCTTATCTGTGTCTAAGGTCTGGAAATGTGTGTAGAATTTTACAAATCACTGTGTGTAATGTTTTGCAAGAAGGGTGAAGCGGACATTGTGTTTAATGTTGTGCCAATCTGTGGAGGTGTTTTGCTCCTTGGAGTAAAATTTTGCTAATTGTGTGAAAAAAAATATTTTAGTGTGTAAACAATCGTAAAAAATACGAAAATAGCGAGAAGACCGGCTCTCCATAAATGGGCTCTGGCAGCGGCAAGCAGTGGAAGCAGTGAGGAGCATCTAGCTAAAAAAACACGAACACGGTCTTCTAAAGTGTGGGAATTTTTCAACCTTAACGCTAAAATAGAGACGTCTTTTACAGTTTTTTACGATTGTTAACACACATTTTCTGAAAACATGCCTCATATTCTCAGAACTCTACACACAAATCCAAAACAACACACACAATGGGCAAAACTCCACATTTCTCCTGCAAAATGACACTTTACCTTCAAAACAATGTAATTTCTCCTCAAAATGCTCTTTTGTTCTCAAGAGACACACACAAACCATCATATATCAAGACATTTATAAGGACCAGTTGAACACTGATGTGCTCAGTGTAAAACACTGCGATGAACTGAAAACACTTCTTCCCCATTCATTATAATGACTTGGGCCTTTTTTTGTTCAGTGTCACACTACAAACAGTACTACAAACAGTAGATAAGCTGATACAGTAAGTTGATATGCTTACCCTATCAATATTTTGAAATATCTCATTGTTTTCTATTATTTTTCTTTGTATTTGACGTAATGTTATGCCGTTTTTTCTAGGACAATGCTCATGATTTCAGTTTCCTGTTCAGGAGACAGAAGCCCTTGTGTTGGTAATCTTTCGGCTGCCAAACAAATAGTAAAATACTGTAAACTGTGTAGGAATACAAAGTAGGATTACTTTCCCCAAATACTTGAAACATACTTTATTTTTACAGTCCTACAGAACAGCCCACAGGCAATACTGTACTACTGTGCTCATTGAGCTGTATTGTACTGTCCGGTACTGTACTGTATTGATACGCAGCACTGCAATGTTCTAGTGGTTCGGATATCATCAGAGATTACGGTCCTTGGCCTCCCCATCCTCCTCCTCTTACTCTCACTCCTCTGGCTCTGCCTCTGCCTGTACTACTATACTGTAATACTAAAGCTCTGATTGCTAATTGTAAGACTGTGTGACAGGAGTTTGCCCATCTGATGAGTCAGTGCATGGTAGGGCAGTTAGCTTTAGAATTTGAATGGCAGTGCGTTCTTTGTGAAAACAAGAGATTTTCTTCATGAAAATTGTGTCTAATGCACAGAATGTGTAGTGTTTTGAAAACAATAGAGCTCCCCAGTCCCGCCCCTCCTCCGAGAGAGGTGCTTGTCCGGAAGTAAAATTCTCATTCATTTCTCCCATTGACTTCTGGAAAAATTCGGATATAAAGAGTTTTAGACCATGCCTTAGGCTAACCAGCTACGATGTGACTCATAAGCATATAACTTATAATTTCGAGTGAAAAAATGAACAGAAAATGTAAAAAAAGCGAAAGGTACAAGACTGTGTACATATCTTAAATTCCGAGATAGAGAACTCAAATCCCAGGATGCTTTGCAAACGTACACACATTTCCAACATTTGCAGCCTAACGATAGTTTAACATGGTTCCATATTAATCTGAGAAAAGAAGATGATTACTTCCTACCGTTTCCATTGAGTAAATTCAACCTTCAAGATGAGAAAACCGTTATTTTTCGGAAGACCACACATCGGTCCTGATCAGCCCTGCAGCCATTTTAAGTTTTGAAGTTCCAGCGAGACGAAGCTGGACGATAGGCGCGGGAAAAGCTGAGTACAGTTTGTTTGGCATTGCCATGGCAACGGCGATCTCTACCAATCAAAGGCTCTGCTTTCACCAGTTTTACACGTTAGGGTGTCGGGTAGTGTAGTACTCTCTCGTTAAATCGTGAATAAAGCATTGTTTTCTCAAAACAAGGTTGATGCCCCCATTAACTTTTGACATCTATATGAGCAGGTATAATCGCTTAGTCACATCGTAGCTGGTTTTAAGTCTACCATGGACGGTTACGATGTTATGGCTTATTCTCCAATTGTCAATGGAGAAATTGTATTGGATTTTTACTTCCGGACAAGGCTGTGGGCGGGACTGGGGAGCTCTATGCACTGTAAAACCGAACACTACAAGTAAAATAGTTTTTTTGATTTGAAAACACTCAAAAATGAAAAATAGCTCATTGTACTTTAATCGTCTGTGTTACTTGAACAAATTTTTACTTTTAAGTTGACAGCACTCGTCCGCTTTAAGTAATTTGAAAAAATAGAATGCGTGGGAACAGATTTGTAGGCGGATCTTCTGCCATGGATCTTGTGCACGACAAGCGAAGCGACGCATAACGGTCGACCACCAGAGAAGACACGAAAAGAAGGGGGCACAGGAGAAGATACGACGGGACAACGAGAAGAGAAAACCGCAATTAAACGTAAGTGGAGAAATTAAGTGGTGCATTTTGACCCTAACGTACCACCTTTACCATATTGCTAAAGTTTGAAAATATTTGACTGCTAGCTGCTACGTAAATGTATCCAGTTACTAGCTAGCAGCTAATAATGTTGCTTCTGTAGCACTTGATTGATCAGCTAACTTAACGCTAGCAATCTCCAATGTGACTAAAAACATGGAATAATTTACCCCGTTAGTACTGTTTAACACAATGACTTTGAAGTGCAAGCTATGTGGTGCGTTGCTTAATAACAGGGCACAGGTTCTGACCGGCAACATTAGCGTTTAGCATGCTAGCGTTTAGAGAACATTCCTGATTTATAGCCTATGGATCCGCAGCTTACGTGTAACAGCCTATTAGGCTTTTGTAGGTTAAACAAGCTTTGCAGAAGTTCAGGAAAGCTGTTGTTTTTTCAGTTTAATTAGTCTGTGATTTGGGATATTTATTCTTCATAAAAGTAAAATGAAAATAAACAGTTGTTTCGCCAGTTGTAATAGTAGGCTATAGAATAGCATCAGGACAGACATCCACGCACTAGCTGCGCAAAGGTCTGCGTTGTTTGCGATGACTTCTTGTCCGCACTTGCGGTGTAGTTCCCCGATCTCATCAAATTAGGCTACTTAGAGGTCGGTAGTGTTGGGGAGCTTAAAGATTAATAGTCAAAAAGAACATGGCTATAGCCTACTTTCAGTCATTATTAATATTAATAGAGTCGGGTGCGCCCGAAACGCAGAGACAGACTACGGGAAAGTGTGTGTCTGCGCAACGCTACTATCTATCCTACTGTTTAAGTTTAACTGCTAATTTCTCTAAAAATAATTATAATAAGCCAACAAGGTTAACTTATAAATTCAAAAGGATCCAGTAGTTTAGGCTATGTCTATACAGTTTGCCTAATTTGTCTTCTTGAGTCGTAGATCCGTTTCCAATAAATGAAACTTATATAATGAGTACTATGACTGACGCGTGTTGCTATAAAAACGTCTTGTCTTCCAGTTAATGTTCTTGAATGTTTATTGTAACAAACAGCACAGTTCTCATATAATTGACACGACCAACACGGTCAGAAAAACCGTGGAACCCCTAACATTCATGCCGTGCATCACGTTCTTACCCAAAAACTAAAACGTCTTAAAGTGACATGCACCTATTTAAACAACATGTCACCTAGGGCCTCACACTAAGTAAAGTTACACCAAATTATATCCTGACATCAGAAAACATCAGAATTCTTTAGCATATTACATTTCAAATCAATTACTCCAAATCTTCAATAACAGAGGCCTATCTGACGGTACCTATGGCTGTGAGTTTAATTGTGAGGAATGTTTTGGAGATATACATGTATTTTAGGCATAATGCTGGCAGCCAATGGGCTATGGCCGGCCCTGGGAGCACTCTTAATAAGCAACAGTCTGCAGTATTGAATAGCTAGGCCTACTTTAAAATGTGTTACTTGTAAACGGAGGGTACAATTAGTCTGTATGGCCCTATTTTACGTAGGTCTACGCTAAGGCCCTTTGATTTGCATCACTTGCGTGTGTCAATTTTTTTTATTTATTTATTTATTTATTTGGACAATTTTTTTTCAGTCAGATGATTTTTTTTCACTTTAATCCATGGCAACACTGGAGTTACATTTCAAGCTTTTGTTTTTTTCACCAGGAAACTCCAGAGACGTTACTTAGTATTATTTCAAGTAATTATTTCAATAATGCAACTGCCCTGGAAAAGTTTGAGGAGAAAATGTTAAACTTAATAGTGCAATAGACATAGTAGCCCTTGACTTGTAATCCTTTTTAGATATTCAATTAAAGGCTGGCTTACATTGCACGTTTTAACAGTCGGCGACTACTTTTCCAAAATCGGCCAGTTGTACTAGAATCTCGGCGCGCTCCCGTCATCTAAATCGTTTAGTGTAAGGTGCCAATCTTAGCGGTTTTAAGTCCGTCGGAGTCAGTCTTTTTCTAGTTTTGCCGTTACGACAATATCAAACATGTTTGATATTATCGTAAGTCTTTTCAGTCGTGGCTCATGCAAATAGTGACGTGAACATTAAAAACCAATAGTGACCTCGGTCGACGAACACGAAAACGGAAGGGGCAAAATAGGCGACAGCTGTAGCCTGTATGATTACTTGTTATTTAATTTCTTATAATTTATTAGTCGGCTATTCTACGTGACAGAACAACAATATATCTGTTAGTGATGTCACACCATCAAACAATGCTGCAGAAACGCGAAAAAATTACTTTGATATGAGTAGCCTATCATGTGAGTTCCTGTTGATGATGACGTATAGCCTAGTGCACGATGGAAATAATTTGAAGGAATCTAGCAGCAGTCTTGTAAATAGTGCCCACAGTCTTTGCAAAATCCTAATCTGAGACTGGCCTGTGACTAGTCTGTGACTAAAAACTCAATGAATTGTCTTTAGATGTGAGATAAATCATCTTTGTTACTGGCATTATTTGCATACTGAATACACATTTATCAAGAAAATCAAATCAAATAATCAAAGAATGTATATAAATGATTGGTTAAAAGGAAGGCAAATGAGTTCATCCCAGCAGTTAAAATTCTTCAGTTTGAATCATTAATAGAAAATGTACTTGTGTGTGTGTATGTGCTTTATCACTTCTGGACATTCAACAATAGACTTAACATTTAGTTGGTATAAGAATGTCGGCATGATGTGTCTGCCACACAGTCAGCTGCACATGGGCCTCCTTTTGGCAGAGACATATACAGACATTCAAATTTCAGGTGGTAGTCATACTAAGCAACAATCTACAACATTGCACTTCCCATTTTTTTTTTTTTTTTTTTTATATGGGCATGATTTGTTAGTCACGAGAGATCCAACCTAACATTCATTCAGCAGATACTCTTTGGTTCAGTGACCGTTCATTTGGTTTAACCGGGGAGTATAAAGAAAAACAAAAAGTGTGAAGAATAATCATGCTACTAGCATCTGCACAGTTAAATGCTTTCAAGCCTCAACACTTACAGAGTCTACACACTCACTATACATGAGCATACAACAAGCTAGCAAATATTATTATCTTCAAAGTAAATAAAAACACTGTCTGAATATCTGACTAACAAATTTCCCATCAGAGCACCTTGGGAGAACAATGCTACAGGTTGTTGCATGGAATTATCTGTGCTATTATTAGTATAGGTTAATGTTATCATGTTCAGTTTAAAAATATAAAACTCTGTCTTACCATGGTCTTGAATGGTTAGTCTGCATCATTACATTGTCCTTCAGTGAAAGCACACACACACACAGCAATTTTGCGCCTTAACACCTAGAACAATGGATGGGTCCAGAGGCATGTGGGTTGTTAGGAGAAGCAAAGGTGTTAGATGATTGGACTCTGCGTTGGCGGTGTTTTCGAAAGCCTGTCGACCAACATGTCTGCATCTCATGTTCTGATTTTCCACATGAGTTGCAGACAATGCTTGGGTCGTTTGCGTCCATGTGTTGGATAGCCTCCTTTTCGCAGTCTGTTTGCGCTGTTCCAGTGGTGTTAGAAGAGACGTCGTTGCTTGAGTCGGCTGTGAACGACAATTCTGACGAAGCAACATATTCTAACATCGCTTTGTTGGGGATAGCCACATATCTCGCATCAGAGAAAGGTTTCAATGACTGCGCGGTGTTCAAGAATGAATATATGAAAAGAATGAGAAGTAACAAGATAACACCGTCCATCATTGCATGTTTTGTTGTTTGTAACGCATGTATTTCAATTAAAAATCGCCAGTTGCATATCTCTATCTCACTAGAGTAAGAAGTAATGCCTTCAGTTTCAACAATTTTAGCCATTTTCTGTCTTAATGTATTAAACAAAGAAATATTATCACGTGTCTACATCTGTCCATGTTCGTATTTCCGTATAACGGAGAGAGCAAAGTTTCTGAATCTTTAGGTGAGTTGATAGCGTAGGCCTAAGCGTGTGCTTTCTGCTACACGTCTTTAAGAAGTTTTTCTACTCACCAAATTTCAGAAATATAGGTACATCCCGTCATAACGTTCACGGTCGAGGTCGCCACTTGTAAGAGGGTGCAAAAACAGTCCCAAACGTGCTACACAAACACGTCGGACGTTCTCCCTTTACATGCGTGAAGAACAATGGATCAGTAGCCATGTGGAGTTAAATGGTAATGTTATTAGGAAATTCACCAAGAATCTGACTCCATAGATATATTGTACCTCTAATACATTACCAAATAACTAGTTTGTTTAACTATGGCAGAGAATGGAATGGCACACTAGATCTTTAGAGATATGCAAACTGAGCGAGGAGAATTAACCATTTATTAGGCCTTCAGCCTTAGGTAAAAGTAAAAGTATCAGTAATTATCCTTAAACAAAGTAACAAAGGATAAGTAATCTTAACCTCAAAACAAACAATAAACTTGGACTTAAACCTTAACAAGTTACCAAGTTAAAATGCTACATACACCAGATAAAACAATATATCAAATAATGAAAATAACAAACCCCATAAAGAAATCAAAAGATAGAGAGAGAGAGAAAGGCAGGGAGAGAGAGAGAGAGAAAGAGAGGGGCAGAGAGGTCAGTGTGACCTCTTGCCTAGACCAGAGCAGAGCAGGAAGAGAAGAGTCACCTCTTGCCCAAAGCTGAGAAAGTGAGAGAAGAGAAGCGAGCGAGGTGAGAAATTCTCAACCTTAAACTATCATGCAGGTCACCCCCCAACCCTGTGGGTGGGATGTGGGTGTGTCTACCACCTGAAGTTCTCCCGTGTAGTTATTACTCTACAATTATGTATACATACATTAGAGTGCAATGAAAGCGTGATCAGGCTGTTGCCCACATTACAAGTATTAATTCAAGACCAAACATGGATGTATTATCATTTGTCATGAAACAGATACATTTCAGTTTCCAACATTAATTCATCAGAGGCATGGAGAGGGGGAGAAGAGGTGTGTCCGAGGGCCTTTTCCCAAATGGCCGGCCACACACACAATGGGAACAGTTCAAATGCAAATAGATCACCTGGACACAAAGGAGTCTAACTGTGAGGTCGTCTCCCCCGTTCTGAACTTTAGGGATGTTTCTCAGATGGAAAATTTACCAGCTTACAGGTCTGAGACTGTAGTCTTTCAAAAATCTTTTCCAAATCTTTGCAAAGTCTGGCAATGTAAGGTAGGCTTTACACACAGTTGTTCTTTGTTAATTTTTTCAGGTCTCTCAATCGGAGTTCAAGATGAGGAAACCCAGCCCGATTTGTCGCCGATTGGATCTCGCTCTGCAGGCTGGAATCCTGCACATTTATCTCTTCTGCTTCCGTTTCACTTTTGCTGGAACCAATCGCATCCTGGCTTATCCATCAGACGCACCAGGATCGTGGTCTGATTGGTTGAAGGACTATCCAAGCGTACAGAGACATTTGAACTATGCAAATTCATCACGCCTCTTGTCTAGTAGAAATACAGCGCAGACTCCCCAGACAAATGTTAAATCTCAAAAGACTGAGCTTGGTGATAGCCAGGCTATGAACTCCAATATTTTTATAATGTATTCATTAATTGTTCCCTGAACATATTCGATGATTTGTTGATGGTTGAAGTTATTGTCCAATGTTTTTTATTATTTTAATACTATCATCTCCTACCATCCTCTATCTCATTTCTCAAATTAGAGGTGGATAAACTGTGTTTATTTGAATTTAGCCTCACTACAGCCTTGATCTGAACTCCAATCTGTACTTGTTTTCATGGTTTACATTAAAAGATTAAGTAGAATTTCAGTGGCCTATGTTCTTTCAAGTCCTAAAGTTCAAACTAAATCAAAATGGGCAAGTTTGTTCAACTTTCTGATAATTGAAACTTTTAAGTTAAGTTTAATTAAAATAATTGGTTGATGCTAAATGAAATATTTTATGTTGATATTAATGAATCCAAGTAAGCTGAGCTTAATTTTATTAATTACTGCAAACTCAACGAGTGGATGTTTCTTCAACTTAAAAAAGACTTGTTGAACACACTCAAAATTCGCTAGTGGAGACTAATTAAAAAAGTTAAGTTTCTTTGACTTAGCAAAACCAAGTTACCATTACTTAAATTTTTTTGTGTAATCGGTTTCACCAATTTTTTTGAGTTCAACTAGGGATGCACCGATCCGATATTTGGATCGGATATCGGCCCCGATATGAACAAAATAGCTGGATCGGGGATCGGAAAAAATGATGTTTAAAAAAAGGCTACTCAAACTAAACACATTGTCATTTTCATCTCATATTTGTATACACTGTTCTTGGTATCAAGACATGCAAATGTTCAAATTGGCTGTTAAAAACTTCTCATTTATTAGATAAAAAGTACAACTTCAAGTGCCGTTTACCATTACCATTCAAACTCCGTGTGAACTAATTAGTTTATCGTGGGGAAACTGCGGGGCCGTACCACTATGAGTAAATAGAGGGGTTTCGCGGGTGGCAGGGGTGGTTCAATGTCACTAATATGGGATTGTTATCTGCAAAATTGTTTTGATGGGAGAAAATTGTGCATTTGTTGAGTTTCATGTCAGCTAGTTAGATTTATTATTTAGTAATAACTGTAAACTTGAATTTGAATGCTGTTCCAAGTTGTTGCTGGTGCACAACTGTTTATTTTTAATACTAGTAATGTAATCAATAATGATGATGATAATAATAATAATAATAATAATAATGATAATAATAATAATAATAATAATAATAATAATACATTACCTTTATATTTAAGTGTTATTTTGTTAGATTTTTTCTTAGGAAAGTAATGTTTAGTTAGGGAAAGAATGTTTAAGCCTGATGCTTTTAGTCTTTTCCACATGGTGAGGTATACAGTTTATTAATTAACAATGGTATCGGATCGGTATCGGATATCGACCGATACGCAGAGCCCAGGCATCGGTATCGGTATCGAGACTGAAAAAGTCGGATCGTTGCATCCCTAAGTTCAACTAACTTGTCGGGTTTTACAGTGTGTGTTATAGAATTGCAATTTGAGTGTAAAGCAGAAATTGTGCTTATAGTTCAGCAGAATCGGTTCAGGAGGTTGGTGCATGAGCTACATATTATGAGAATTGTGTCTCAAGTACCAGAAATTGTGTGTAAACAATTGAGAAAAACTGTAATTAGCTCTAGAACAGGTCCCGTGTTTGCCTAGTTTAAAGCTGTTAGCGCCACCAGTCCCGACATGTTTATTATCTGTTTGCTAATTTACCAGATTTTGTAGCCTACTCCGGTGAAAAGAGAACTTCTGTCATTATTACAGCCTAGGGCTACCAAGTCTCACGCTTTGAGCGTGACAGTCACGCAATTTGACCCATTCTCACACTACACGACATACTTGACATTTCTCACGCAAAATATTTCCCCATTCAGTGCACTATATATTTTTTTCATGATAATAAACTTGGTCCTTGGTCCATATAAGTGACACCATTAGAAACCTTTAATGAACTAGGTTCCAAATATATATGTTTTAAAAGAGAATGGTTGCTCTGGGTGCTGGATGCTACGGTCATACACACACACAGACACACACAAACATGCAGGAACACATACACACACACAGACACATACCTACACACACACACACGACACGCACCAACCAGCACACACAACAAATTACACAAACACATGCACAAACACGCCCACATGCATGCACACACACACACACACACACACACACACACACACACACACACACACACACACACACACACCTATAGTTTAAAATTTTACCCATTTCACCTGTAGTAAATCCCAATGGCAAAATGCATTGGAAATTGCTACCCTTTGACCTTGAAAAAATTTATGTTCCACTAAATATAAATGGGTAGATTTTTAATATGTGATGCAGGAGGGTTTAAGGATCAATAAAAAGTATGAAACATTACTATTGCAATTAGTTTCATTTTTGGCCCTTTTTTGAGCTAGATTGACTGGCCTACAAACTACATCTTACATTATATCTTACCTTATGCCGAAGTAAGACAGCCGTTGACAGGTAGCCATTGTTCTCGACTTCACTTATCCAGAGACAGAGACGTCCGACGACTTAATGATGTCAAATGCGAACACGAAAGACTCAATCTTAATCAACTCAACCAATGTAATGCTTTACCAATGATATTAGTTGTTTGATAACCAATGTATTTGTTTAATATCTACCAATATCTTAATTAGATCAACCAATGTATGCTTTACCAATGATATTAGGTTGTTTGATAACCAATGTGTTTGTTTAATTGCTACCAATATCTTAGTTAAATCAACCAATGTATGCTTAACCAATGATATTAGTTGTTTGATAACCAATGTATTTGTTTAATTGCTACCAATGTCTTAGTTAAATTAACCAATATGTGCTTAACCAACAAGATTAGTCGTTTTTTTAACCAATCTGTTTTTAGAGTGTACTTATATGGAACGTGAATGTAATATAATGCATATTAATTTATCTTATGCCATATTCTTTGTTTCCTCAGTAAATATGTGAATCGATGGATCAAGGGTGATTCACGCGTGATTAGAGTCCTTGCCTCTAACGCCACTCTTGGTATATTTTCCCTTTTTCTTTGTATCTGTGTATGCCATGCCAACATAAAACACATACCCACACACTAATGCGCTCATCATATGAAAACCCTCACAACCAGTGTCAGTGTCTAACTCAGTAAAGTATTTAGACTGATGCTAAAGGTCATGTAAGAATTTTTTGCAGAAGGGCCCCGATATCTTAAAGGGATTATCCGGAGTAAAATGCACTTTAGATCAATTTACGGATGATTGGGAGTACATACGTTTAGTTGACATCAAATCATGTCATTGGGATGTCATTCTTCTTTATTGTACTATGTCAAAAGCAACATTAAGTTCTGTTTGCCTTTCTAATATCGTATTTCACTTTCACAACCTATACTTCCCAATCTGCTAGGTTAGGTATTAAGACATAGCCCTAGTCTATGTGCATTAAATAGTTTAAGTATTTATTTTAGTAGAACAACTAGGCCTCGTTTTTATGTCGCTGCTCGTTGACATCTTAGTATCATGTATGGTTGCTAAACTTAGATTTTTTTTTTAATGTCGCAATATTCAACTGCGCTTAGGGTTTCGCTGTGGGCGCACAATTGGCATTGTAAAGGGTGCAGGTAGGGGCGATGATGAACGCTGTTTACGCAATGAAGTGACATCTTCGTAAATTCTACACAATATGTCAAAGCATGGTGTTCGCTTTCTGCACGTAGAAAAACTCGGTAGGCTATTAGTGCTTTCTTTGTACATCTGGCCCTGGGTTTCTTTAAAAGTGCTTTGCCCACTCCTGCAGTGAATATCTGGCACTCCCCGATCTGGATACTCTTAGAAGAATTCTCATTGTATAATTGTACAGTTAACCTCTGTATACTAGATTTTAACCACTGATGGGCCGTGTACAGTGGTGTGCAATTAAACATATATTTTCTTCTGTTAAAAAGTTATAAGTTATATATCCCAACACATACAGTAGACTGCTGTGGCCTGCTGGTTAGGACTTCAAACTTGTAACCAAAGGGTTGCTGGTTCAATTCCCGACCTGTAGCAAGGCAGCTCACTGCTGCGGGTTAATGTGTGCTTCTTCTCACTAATTCATGCAGAGGCCAAATTCATTGTATGTGTAAGTATACTCAGCCATAGAAGCCTATATTTAAAAAAAAAATTTTCAACATATTGTAATATATTTCGAATTCTAAATCAGATAGTTCCGGTCCTTGATTGTGATCAGCTGAATCGTTGTAAATATCACAATATACACACACCTTGACTGCATTTCGTTCTAATGCGCTACCACAAAACTAGCACAAAAGTTAGGGGCTGCGTCTCGTTGTTGCATCTCGTTGTTGCATGGCAACCATTCATATTGAGGGAATATATTTCTTGGCAGAAGAATGATTATCTATGAATGAATACATTGTTACTTTTCCATTGCTGTGCCTTTGTTTCATGAAATCTTTCAAGATCGACGTAGTAATAACCGTTTTAGAAAAGCAATAAGCCACTCGAGTCCGTGGTTTATTCTGTATAATCGAACGGCCGCTTCGCTTCGTGCCTAACAAAGCCCCTTAGCTGTTCCATTATACAGTATAAACCACGGCCTCACAGGGCTTATTGCTTAAGCATATTTCACCCTATATTTTACCTAGCATGGAGCCAACTGTTACATTTCACTGCATTGTATGTATGTGACAAATAAAATCTGAAACTGAATCTGATGTATTTCAAAACTTATTTCACCAGATATTTCAAAATATACTTCACCTTATATTTTAATGTATTTAGAAATATATTTCAAACCATATTTCACCCTATATTTAAATATATTGAAAAATATGTTTAACCTTATATTTCAAAACATGTTTCACCCTATATTTAAATGTATTTAGAAATATATTTCAACATACAGTATATTCTGACATATATTAATATACAATCTTGAAAATATATGCACAATATATTTCTTTTGTGTATTCCATCTCTCCTCATACTGTCTCATCTTTAGGAGAGAGAGAAGCATGTAAACCAGGGTTGCCAACGCCGATACCAGCAGGATTCTACTTAAATGATGTTTGGACATCATTTGTGTGTGTCACCCGTCAATTTAATACAGTGGACAAAACTAAATGTCTGAAGGACAAGCACATCTACACGATGGGAGACTCCACTACCGAACAGTGGCATGACTTCATAGTCAAATCCGTGCCTAGTAAGATACATAAATATACACATATGTATACAGTGAAAATGTTTAATTCATATATAGACACACACACACACAGACAAATAAGAAATATACACACACCCACCCATGAAACTTACCCATTCTTCTCTATTACATAGAGATGAAGTGGGACTTTCCAATGAGACTATGAACTTGTCTGTACAATCAAGTATGCAAATGATTTTTTTGATGATGATTTTTTTTTTTAAAGCATGAAATTAAATCAAATGGTCAGATGAAAAAAAGACACAGAGTTACCCACTGATACCAAATACATTGATCCGGTAACACTTTATAATACCGGTAACTACGTACAATTAATAATTTATTAAGCATTATCTTACCTATTAGTTAAAGGTTTGTTCATCATTAGTAATTTATTGTTCATGCATAATTTATCATCAGTAAAGCATTTGTTCACAACGTTATATGGTTTGTGCGGTAACACTTTATTTGAAGGGGTCTATATAAGGGTGACATGTAAACGTCATAAGAATGACATGACACATGTCATGCAGATTAATGACATATTGATGTTTATGACTGTTGTCATAATGTGTCATTTGTCTTTTTGTTATGTCAAGTTGACATAGTTTGAGTGTCATCCTTATGACAACTTGACATTAGGCAAGATGACATTATCTGACGGCGTCTTTGTCATGTCAACTTGACATTAGCCAAGAAAATGTAATCCGTTTACAATATTGTCATGACAACTTGACATATAACTGTTTTTGGCCTGACTTATCTTCTAGGTTTTTTTAAGTGATGAGCCTGAACAATTGGCTGACATGACACCATTATAAATTGGTCATGAATACTTTTCTTGACCTCAACTACAGTGGTACAGTTTTGACTTGTGATTAAGCTATCACAAAGAACTATTACTAAGTCTTTTTAAAGCAAGTCACGTCACTCGGCAGCCATATTGGCCATGGGGTCGGGCAGCCAGTTTGAACGTAGGTCTATGGGAACAAGACCTGGCCCTATCTAAATGAATGGGGAGAGAGTTGGATGTCCATGTTCAGAGGTGTAAGGGACATAAAAATCACATGTTTGAAATCACAATGAAAATTAGACTAAAATCGCTGAAAAGGTTTGGTGGTTTTGTATCAAATTAACGCTTAAAAAGCCTTTTTCTTACTGGTAATCTTGGACTGCGCATGTGTGACCGCCAAGGATCGGCAAAATGATTGGAGCAACGGCACTGGAAGAGGCGGGACATGTGCAAACCGGCGTAAACACCCGCCATCTTTGCGTTATGAAGTTACCCCATGCATTTCAATGGGCGATTTTTCCAGTGCAGTGTCTCCTCATATATTTAAGTGTCTTTGCTATTACTGACCAAAATAGTTTTCTGACAGAAACTCTTGTTGTTTCTTATTTCCTGATTACCCTTGACCTCTAGCTCAATTATCATTGGCTCAAATAATACAAATGTAACATAAACTACACATTTCCATTCTTTTCACTTTTAGAATCAAAACATAATATCTTGACAACATTTCAATAACTAGGAAATGATAAAAAAAAAAATATTCATCTAAAGCAATGCATAACCATAAAATTGAATAAACATGACTTGCGTGCCTACAAGAGTCAACATTTCCAGGCTAGAGATGAATATATTTAGTTTATAATTTCCTAGTTACTGAAATGTAACTAGGAAATGATCTGGTCCATCCATTACAACCTATGCTTACAACTAGCCTACACGCTGAGTTTTCTTTGTTGCGCTATTGTGGAGTGGCGTGAAAGAGCCGTTTTGGTTTTAGGCTTCAACGCACACTAGCAACGTTACAGGCCTGCCACGCCGGTTGGGTAGCCTAGGCAACTAATTTTTTATCTATTTACTTAATAACTGCCGGCTATAGTATAGGGTTTGGTATTTCATTTTAATGAAAAAGAAAACCATTGTTTGCTTGGATGTTGGTTGTTATAGGCTACGTCGAGTGAGAGAGCTGTGAGGTAGGCTGTAAAACATTCTAAAACTCTGCAACTGCAATCTAACATGCCGAGCGTCATGTCTCTTTTCTCCGCTTGTCACCAGCGCGGCGTCCTCGGGTTTTCCATGAGCCGAACCTTCATATTATTAGGGCGGTCTATGTTGCCCCCTTGCGGTTGCAGTTGTAATTACAAAGTCCCGATGCTTCGCGATTCCCG
The DNA here is from genome assembly GCF_963854185.1 of Sardina pilchardus. Classification (NCBI taxonomy): domain Eukaryota; kingdom Metazoa; phylum Chordata; class Actinopteri; order Clupeiformes; family Clupeidae; genus Sardina; species Sardina pilchardus. The sequence goes on along the minus strand of NC_085001.1, from coordinate 17,817,874 downwards.
ATGTGCGGGAAAGAAAGGAGCATTCTCAACCCGTACCATCTGTAATTGATGCACCTGCGTTGAATCTGAGTAACGAGCTGGCGGCAATTAGTTCAGGACCTGAAGACAGACAGGGGGAGAGGGAAGTAAAAGGGGAAGTAAAAGGGGGAGAACTACCGCTAGTGAGAGCTTTCCCTGTGTGTTCACCTTGTGGGAATTTCGGTGACTAATAAAAGTCTTTTTTTTTTTATAAAACCAAGTTGAAGTTGACTCTTACTGCTGACTTTGTTTCCTGGACCCTGCTCGGATCATCCTCACTACAGGGAGTTTTAAAAGGAAGGAACGAGTCTCAGCCCAAGATCAGATTTTGTTTTGTTTGAGAAAATGGATGTATGGCGTGAGTGCTTGTCAACAGGCAAAATCATGTGTTACACGCCGAAAGCGTGAGAGTTGGCAGCTCTGTTGTAATTAGGTCCCAGTTAAGTTAAGGCCAGCACCCACCAGACACGTATGCGCCGTTACAAGAAAAAAAATAGAACTCCATTGTTTTCAATGGAGCAAAGCCCACTAGAAACGTCTGCCTCGCAGCACCCGCACAGAGATAGAAAACTATTCTAAAATCCTGCGTGTCAAACCCAGACCGTCAAACACCGCTGAACGGCTTGTCCAGTGAGCGCTGGGCTTTAGAGTCCTTTCGACTTCTTCTAAATTGTCCCAGACATAGGTGCTACTTTTAGGGCTAAATTGCCTTGTGAATTAGTAATAAAATATGTCTTTAGCTGCGTTCAGACTGCCAGCCAAAATCCGATTTTTAGCCCATTCCAATTTGTATCGGATGTCACTTTTGAAGTCTGAACAGTGACGGGTCACATGAAATCCGATTTTTGAGAAACGGTTGCAAACCACATCAAGGAGGTAGTTTCATATCGGATTCGTATCGGATATGGACAGATGCGTCTCAGTCTGAACAGCTCCCAACACTCAGATCGGATTTGAGTGTCCGTGACGTGACTTTACGTGCATGACCGCCCACCTATTTCGAGTTGTGGAGCAACGTTACGGCTATGTCTTTTGACCATGTTATATTAGACGTGACTTAACAATACTCAATGCTAAATAGAGCATTATACAGTCTCTGCTCTGTTTCTATGGAAGTTGCAAGAATCCACATTGTTCTATTAAATGCCGTTAAATAATTAAATAGCCTTCCAACAGTTTGAAGCGGAGCTTGCCACTAATTAGTTTCGGTTTCTGTCGCGCAAATACGCACACCTATGCATGCATTCAATGAACACTCACCTAGTTGTATTGTTCTATGTTTAATCACACCAAATTAGCAAGTATTTCCTCCTGATGGCAGAAATGTTTGTTTTCGTTACTACAGTAACCTGTCAGAGGGGTATTTCACAAAACCAAGATAGGGGATTTAGACAGGCTTACTGGGTTATCCTGGATGAACATAGCCTTGACTTGGTTTCACAGAAGAGATCACATATAAGTTACCATGGGAATTTATACTTGGAAGCTAGCCTGCTCCCGACCAGGCTAACAGCCAAGCTAAGTTAAAGGGATATTCCGCCATTTGTGGAAATACGCTTATTTTCCACCTTCCCTCGAGCAAAACAATCGATATTTACCCTGTTCCCGTTCATCCAGCCATTCTGTGAGTCTGGCGATACAACTTTTAGCTTCAGCCTAGCATAGATCATTGAATCGGATTAGACCATTAGCTTCTCGCCTGCTAGCTTCATGTTTAAAAGTGACTACGATTTCTGGTAATTTTCCCATTTAAAACGTGTCTCCTCTCAAGTTAGAAAGTGCAATAAGACCAACTGAAAATGAAACCTGGCGATACAACTTTTAGCTTCAGCCTAGCATAGATCACTGAATCGGATTAGACCATTAGCTTCTTGCCTGCTAGCTTCATGTTTAGGCTGATTTGACATGGAACTACACTCTCATCTGGCGTAATAATCAAGGCAACTTGCAGCTACTGGCACTACTACTGCTTGTTGTCTATGGGGACTATTTTCAGATGCTGCGTACGATATCACTGCGCCTATGGTACGTTTGTAAGTTGCCTTGATTATTACGCCAGATGAGAGTGTAGTTCCATGTCAAATCAGCCTAAACATGAAGCTAGCAGGCAAGAAGCTAATGGTCTAATCCGATTCAGTGATCTATGCTAGGCTGAAGCTAAAAGTTGTATCGCCAGACTCACAGAATGGTTGGATGAACGGGAACAAGGTAAATATCGATTGTTTTGCTCGAGGGGAGATGGAAAATGAGCGTATTTCCAAAAATGGCGGAATATCCCTTTAATTCTAATGGTAATTACATTATCTGATTGGTTCTGCTAGCTGTCATTCAAATCAGACCTCCATGCGATTTTTTCAAAGAGCTGTATTCTATTTGTATATTATTTGCTACTTGCATTTACTCGCAAAACACAGCAGAATGTCTGCCTAATACCATATGGATGTCATTTAAATTATGGTGGCCTTATAATTAATAACATACTCGTTGTTTGCTTCTTTTTTGACGGACGTTTGATGAATAGCCTGTAGTTGATTGGAAGTTGAGGGGACATTTTTCAAAGGTGTTTACAACTAATTTGTCTTATTAACTAATAAGACAAATTAAGATATTTATAGTCATACTGTGTGCATCTTTGCGGTGGCAAAGCGCTTTCTTAATGACGTTGCGTGCCGAGACAAGGAAACTCTCACACGTGGGTGCATACATACATTTGCATTCACTTGGTCTGCCACACCTACTCCCGCTGTAACAGAAATAATCATGATTCCCATCCAAAAAAGTACAACTTTACCTCGTTGTCAGTCTATATCAAAAGCGGTTGTTCACTTTGTGTGCAAGACGCTATTTTTCGCGTCTTTTTTATTCCAACCGTGAGATATTTGGGGGAGAAACGAGAATGCGCACACATACCGAATAACTTACACTATAAGACTTTGCTTACACCTGGCTTGACCTAGCCGCCTCAACTCATCTGCGCTCAGCATTAGTGAAACGTATTGAGCATGTTTACTTTGACCAGGCTTGGTCAACCGCGTGTGTCGTCACTTATCTTGGATCTACTTACTCTGGTTTTGTGAAATACGCCCCTGATCTGTTACTAATGTGACCCAGTCTGAACAGAGCCATATCCGATTTGGACACTTGCTAAAGGCAGTGTGAACAGTCAGCCCTAAAAATCGGATATGAGAAGGAATCAGATTTGAATCAGATTCGTCTGCAGTCTGAACGCGGCCTTAAAGTTACGAGTGGCACGCCCATCATTTTTAGGAGTTTCTTCTAAATTCGCCAGTTAGGAGCTATTTTAGCCAAAGGATTCTTTGTGAATCGACCCAGGTCATCTTTTCCTATTTAAATACATACTGTAGGCTACTACTGGATATTTGGTCCCTTACCGAACAATTGTGGACAGAATTTTGGACTGGGTAAGAATATGGCAGGTCTTGGTGTATATCATGGAGCTGAAGTGAATGTCATTCATTGTTTGTCCATTGTGCTAAAAAATGGTTGTCACACTTTCCTTTAGTCTCAAGAACGCTAGAAGCACACTACTAACATAAAATCCCCTTCCCCCCCTACAGCTCTCATTGCCATAAACAACTACATGGCTGTGGACATGGAGAACAACATCATCATACAACATCACGCACATAACACCCCTTACATGCTCGGGGACGGGCACATCATGGCAGATATGCACCTCCTAAGTAATGCGATAGATGACCTGGCTGGTGACCCACACACTGTTCTCGTCCTCAACATATGTGCACACTTTTCCAGCTTCCCTCGGTCCTACTATGCCTACCGAGTGTCCCTGCTCAAGCGTGCAGTCGCGGCACTGTTGAGACGCGCACCAGAGACCAAGGTCATCATCAAGACAGCCAACACAGGGCACAGGGTGAGTTGTTTTAGGCATCTTCTCTTACTACTTGCACTGCAATTTAGGGAGCAGCTTAGACTCAAATGAGTGTGTCAGTCTGTGTACACCCTTGCAAGGTCATGTGCATCCATTCCTTTTATTTGTGTGTGTGTGTGAGAAAGAGAGAGAGAGAGAGAGAGAGAGTTTGCAGTGGATAAATTAATGGTGGTAAACAGTGGCATTTTGTGGATAAAATGGCACTTATTTTAGACATTAAGAATTCTGTATTGTAGGCCTGAGAATCTGTGTCTCAAATCTGAATGTGAAAAAAGTTATTACTGGTTAGAAATGGCTTCAAAAAGTTTTGTGGATTTGAACTCGCATACATTTAAAGGTGCCGTGTGAGATTCTAATCTGATACACAAGTCAAATTAGGACTACATCCACACCACTACGTTTTTGTTTCAACATAATTTTTTATTATGATCGCTGTGCAGCAAAGCGGCAGGCATATAGGTTTAGTCAGAGGTTTTTTTTTTTCCCTTTTTTTCCCCTGCCTGAGCAATTTTCCCGGGATTCCCGGGACACTGAGACCCCGTTCACACATACACGGGTATCTTGAAAAACAGAGACTTTTCCTTTTGTTTGTGCCTTTCGCTTACACTCAAACGGCGATTTTGCCTCTGAATACGATTTTTTCTAAAAACTCTAAACTAAAAAGTGGATATCTAGGAAAACTCTCGTTTCGCGTCTCAATGTGAACTGAGAAAAACAAAGAAAAACAGAGTTTTAGGCAATCTACGCGCCTTTTAGGCAGCCAACGTCACAGTGTGTGGCAGTAGGCCCTACTTGCATCTGCGCAAAAAGTGTGACCAATGTTTACATTTTCATTTGGCTATGTTGATCATGGATGCTTTCAGAGTAGTATTTGCAAAATGTTGGTGCCAACGCTTTTGTTTTTTACATTTGCATTTGCAAATACAGTTGAAATTAAAGCTGCAAGCAGCAATGTGGGGGCCAAGCTTTGGAAATGTGGAAAGACAACCCCCCCCTCCCCCCACGACCACCATAGAGGAGGGTGTGTGTGCTTGTGTCTGGGTTTGAGAGAGAGAGAGATGAAAGCATTAATGAAAAATTAGCTGACTTCCTGTGATTATAGCGCCCCCCTAGCGGTCAAAAGACATGACATGGGAGAGTGGGCGTGTGCAAATGGAACCCCCCGCCCCCCACGACCACCATAGAGGAGGGTGTGTGTGCTTGTGTCTGGGTTTGAGAGAGAGAGAGAGATGAAAGCACTAATGAAAAATTAGCTGACTTCCTGTGATTATAGCGCCCCCCTAACGGTCAAAAGACATGACATGGGAGAGTGGGCATGTGCAAATGGGAACCCCCCCCCCCCCCCCCCACGACCACCATAGTGGAGGGTGTGTGTGCTTGTGTCTGGGTTTGAGAGAGAGAGAGATGAAAGCATTAATGAAAAATTAGCTGACTTCCTGTGATTATAGCGCCCCCCTAGCGGTCAAAAGACATGACATGGGAGTGGGCATGTGCAAATGGAACCCCCCGCCCCCCCCCCCCCCACGACCACCATAGTGGAGGGTGTGTGTGCTTGTGTCTGGGTTTGAGAGAGAGAGAGATGAAAGCATTAATGAAAAATTTGCTGACTTCCTGTGATTATAGCGCCCCCCTAGCGGTCAAAAGACATGACATGGGAGAGTGGGCGTGTTCAAATGGAACCCCCCGCCCCCCACGACCACCATAGAGGAGGGTGTGTGTGCTTGTGTCTGGGTTTGAGAGAGAGAGAGAGAGAGATGAAAGCATTAATGAAAAATTAGCTGACTTCCTGTGATTATAGCGCCCCCCTAACAGTCAAAAGACATGACATGGGAGAGTGGGCGTGTGCAAATGGAACCACCACAAGTCCACGTACCAAGTTTGGTGTTGATACGAGAAAGTTTTGCTAATTATAGCGCCCCTAGTGGTCAGAGTACACAAAATGTATTGTGCGTCCTCAGGGTGGGGTCCCAAGTCCATATACCAAGTTTGGTTTCGATACATGAAAGCATATGAGATATGAGCCTACTTCCTGTTACTATAGCGCCCCCACAGTTGTCAAAGTGCACCAAAGTTGTTGAGGCTTCTTTTAATTGGGTTCTGAGCCCATGTTCTAAGTTTGGTCTTGATACGTGAAAGCCTTGCTGAGATATAGGTTCACTTCCTGTGTGGCGGCTTCGCCGCCAATTTGGATTGGCTGTTACAGGCGAGCACTTCCTTCAATTGTTCCATAAAGCAATGCAATTATAAGTCATGGTCTGAAGATGGTGTGTGCACATTTTGGTGAGTATCGGATGAAATTTGTGACCCGTGAAACTTTTTGACCGTTTTTGACCTTGTCCTGCTGGTGGCGCTACAGCCTGAATGGTAAAGTCTTGTTAATAGGTGGGTGGGGTGAGTACTTAGGTCAAAGCATTGCAGAGCTACTTGCATTAATGTTGTTAAAAAATGTATACATTTTGACCTGTTGGTGGCGCTAGAGTTTTGGGGTCTGGAGTCTGTAAATTGGGGAAAGTGGTCATTGGCCATAGAGGAATATGTGTCTTAAATTTCAAATCTTTTCACTGTATGGTTCTATGGTTTCAATAGAGAGATAGGCTTAATGTCTGTGAGGCGGCTTCGCCGCCGATTTTGATTGGCTGTTAAGGGCAAATAATTTTGTCAATTCTTCCAGAAAGCAATGCAATAAGAAGGCATGGTCTGAAGATGGTGTGTGCAAACTTTGGTGAGAATCGGATGAAATGTGTGACCTTTGAAACTTTTTGAAACTTTTGACCTTGGTGTATTGGTGGCGCTACAGCGTTTGTGGAAAAGTCTTGTTAATTGGTGGGTGGGGCTATACCTTTTGCGTTAATACACTGAGCAAGTTTCAGCTTGATAGGTCTAAGCATTTTAGAGTTATTTGCATTAATGTTGTTGAGAAATTGATGAATTTTGACCTGTTGGTGGCACTAGAGGTTTGAGGTTAAGAGTCTTTAAGTTGGTGAAAGTTCTTAGAATTGTGAGTAGAATAAGTGTGCCAAATTTCAGAACTTTTTACTGTACGGTTGAGTTCGACCAATCAGAGCTGTGGAATAATAATAAGAATACGTAGAATCACTATGGGTTGCCTCGCAGGCAAGTGAAGCTGCAATGACCCAAACAACCACCAGGTGGCACTTGTGATAGACAGATGGGGGAAACGGTGAGGAAGCAGCCTGCAGATGGCTTGGCCAGGATCAACGAGAGTCAGCTCCCTGGCAAGTATAAAGTATGGAGCTACCAGTTCATACTATACCCAAGGGTGATGTGGCCGCTAAAGATCAGCGAAGTCCCCTCCTCTGTGGCAGATAAGATGGACGGGCTAGCAAACTCGTTCATCAGGAAGTGGCTGGGACTGCCGAGAGGCCTCTCAGATGTAGGTCTGTTCGGTAGGAACATGCTGCAACTGCCACTGCGATCCATCAGCCAGGGATACAGACAGGAGAAGGTGCGAATGGTGCTGGAGCTGAGGGAATCCACTGACCAACTGGTGAGAGCAGCTGGCTCCCAGGTACGAACAGGGAGAAAGTGGAAAGCCCAGGAGGCAGTCGACATGGCAGTCAGCAGGCTGAAACATCGTGAGGTTGTTGGAAGAGTCCAGGAGGGTCGAGCAGGACTGGGGAGAAATGACACCCCTCTCTTCTGGTCAAAAGCCTCAGAAGACCAGCGAAGAGCCATGGTGGTGGCAGAAGTGGCAAGGACAGAGCAGGAGCGTCTCCATGTCAAAGCAGTGTCTCAGAACCGGCAAGGAGGCTGGCTGTCATGGGAAGGCGTCACAGACAGGCCCATGTCATGGTCTGATCTGTGGAAGATCCCCCAAGCCAGGCTCAGCTTCCTGATCAGATCCACCCTATGACACTCTACCTTGTCCCCGAAACCTCCACCAATGGTTTGGTGCAGAAGAGACTTGCCCCCTTTGCAATACCATCAACGCAAGCCTCCAGCATATCTTATCAGGCTGCAAGACTGCATTGTCCCAAGGCCGTTACAGGTGGCGACACGACCTGGTGCTGAGGAAGCTGGCAGAGGTGGCAGAGTCTCGCAGACAGGAGGCTAACAGCAGACCTTCCACTCCAGTGAGTCTGCCCATCATTTTTGAAAGGGCTGGGGAGAACCCCAATCCTGCCCACCAGAGGGCAACAGCAAGACTCCTCTCACCCGGCAGTGAGTGGAACATGAAGGTCGACCTGGGGAGACAGCTCCAATTTCCCAGGGAAATTGTTGAGACGTCGCTCCGGCCAGACCTGATCATGTGGTCAGTGCCACGGAAGACCATCCTGCTGGTGGAGCTCACTGTCCCGTGGGAGCAGGGTATGGAGGCTGCCAACGTATGCAGACCTAGCGGCAGAATGCAGAGAGGCTGGGTGGAAAGCCATCATGTGCCCTGTTGAAGTGGGATGTAGGGGGTTTGTCGGGTCCTCAATGGTTCGCCTGCTTCGTGACATTGACTGCACGGGAGCAGGACGTCGGAAAGCCATCAAGGAGCTAGCAGAGGAGGCAGAGAGGGGTAGCTTCTGGCTGTGGCTAAAGAGGAAACAAGGGGTGGGGGTCGAACACCTAGGGCATCAGCAGGGGGTGGTAGGGAGAGATCCCTGCCATCGCTCCGCCACCAGGAGATGTACTGGGGTTAACACTAGAAGCGCCGCGCCGTTCTGACCCACTTATACCTAGAAGCGCCGCGCCCCGGTCATTTGACCGCTTTGACGACCTACTAGAAGCGCCGTGCTGTTGTGAACTACTTAAAGCGCGGCGAGGCGGTCAAAAGACCGCTGAGTCCTTAGACTGGGAGGCTGTTACTTACACAAAATGATCGCTAGATGGCGCTTCGTGCACGAATCAAATCGTTTGGTCATAAATTCAGTTTGCACGTATCATTCGTGTCAGACCGTGTTGTTGATAGTCTGTGGTTGTTTCATTATGACATACAGCACGTTCGAGTTATCTGTTCATTTAGTTGTGTTGATTTGTGTTGTTTGAGGTAAAAACTCTGGAAGGGTTCTTGAACAAACCTTAAGTAAACTTGACTTTCAACTAAAATGCTCTAAAAGTGAATGGGTAAAAGTCAATTCACTCCCCAAATTCACTTCTATTCATTTAATAGGTAGCCTATCTGTTTGCGCCGCCGAAAATGAACAGTCTGCCGACAATGAACAGTCTGGTTTCAATTACACAGTAGCCAGGATTTCAGGCCGCATTTTACAGGTTACCGTGGCTACTTTCTAAAACATTTTTTATTCATTTAGGGAGAAGCATCTTATAGGGTCTAGCTACATCGGAGGGAGGGAGATAGAGAGCTAAACTGAGCAGAAAGATATTCTCCGTTTTGTGAATGTGTATGATATGTTTGCGATGTCTGCTGAAAAAAGGCTATGTTTTGTATTGTTTCTACAATTTAAGCTAACGTATACGTGAATTCGAGATCCAGCATTCAGATACACATTTTAACCATTATGTAGAGGAAAACTATAGCCCACTGGTTAGAGCTTCGGCCTCACGTCTAAGAGATTGCTGGTTCGATTCCCGACTTGTTCATGGCGGAAGTTATTTTAAGCAAAGCATCAATAAATATAGGCTAGCCTATGTTCTGTTTTTTCTATTCACACAACTACACGCACGCTGGCGAATTCGAACATTCTGAAACGCGCATATGCGATGAAACATGATTGCGCATTCTTCCACGAGTTTCCTAAATAGCCATGCCTACATATGCACAGAGAGAGGCGGTGGGGGTGGGGAGGCAGTTAATTGTCCTCGATGCGCGGTGATGTCTGTAGTAGCCTAGCCGAAGACGAGTGTATGGGTGAGGGGGAATAATCGGTTTCAAATAGGCTATGTTGCAATAGATAGTGTGCTATGTATAGACCCCGAAGCCATTTGCTTTGAGAATAACGGCTGGCTGATGAAGTAGTTGGCTGGCTAGCTGGCCCAGCCAAAACCTAAATGAGGCTGCAGCCGCCAACGTTTTCATGACTGATCATGGCTTTAGTTGCCACTTCATGTCTACAGATGTCTATATTGTACTAGATCTCAACACACAATGTTATTGTATTGTTTTGGACAACGTTCTGCACGTTTCACTTCAATGTAGACTGCATGCGTTGTGAACAGGAAAGGAAACGGTGGAAGTCGCATCACGGACTTCTGTTTTGTTCTGTAATACCTCTATAATATCCTCTAGCCGCTATAGTATTTCTATAGCAATCTTGTAGTAGGCTACTTCTGTAGTATGTCCCAATTTACTATAGGCTAGTATTCCTATAAGATTCCTACAATATTTAGTCCCAAAATACTATAAGATTCCTATAGTACTTTTTCGTAAGGGCGTAGCCTAATAACCTATCGCGTTCAATGTTGTAAATCCGTCTGTTCCAGAATATTTGGTTCATATCATCAATCTTTGGTTTCGGTGTTTGTGCAACCTGGCCCTGGAGATTTAACAAAAGTCTGACTAGCCCTACGTAGGAATTAGGAAAGTATGTAAGGCGAGATCAAGATTAGGCTACGTTGCTTGCTTCTTTCTCCCATGTCGACTCACTGTGAGTTCTGTATATCGTAGCAACGAGCACAATACTGATGTGGTGTGTCCAGTGGGAAAATCTCATGTAGCCTAATTTCTAGGCTCGTTTATTTTTCGCGTGTCTCTATGATATAATTATTTTTAGATGCAAAAAGTCTAACTGGCTTAGTCAAAGTTTGTCAGGTGGCGGCTCAATTTGGCTAGTATTGTGATTCATCCGTTTATTTCAGATAGTTTGTTATGAAAAACCATTAACAAAAAATAATTGTTCGTCGACGTTGAAAAACAGTCTGCGAATAAGCTACATTTTATCGCTCGTGCCAAGCTGCGAACCCAGGTCTCCTGCGTAGTAGTCGAGAGATTTAACGTTGAGCCACTGAATGAATGCACCGCATTTTTTGGAAATATATTTCTTTGTTCAGCAAATAGGCTATGTAAGAAAATGCTTATTAGTCTGAGCTTTAAAAGATAGCCTACAAATAGAAGGTAAGATACAACTATGAATGTAGGCCTACGTAGGCAGACGCGCCCTACGTACATAAATAGGCTTCGACGAATTTCAGCTGAAAATATTTTTTACACACGTAGCCTAGGCCTGCCTAATAGAACAACGTCGCAGAACAACGTTTTCAAAACAAACTCGCATTTTACCACTGTAAATCGCCTCCATAGACTATGCCATGTAAATGAAAAATGGTTATTAAAATAAATCACATATATAATACATATTGCACATATATAAACTATATGTTTTATGGTAAAATATTATTCTCATGCCCGACTGACAGGAAACCCTTGCGACATCTGCTGTGAGAAAAGAGAATAGCAGCCTGGACAAACATGGCCGAACGCGAGACAACATAGTGTTGTCACATAAGTGAGCGCAAAATAGCTCTAAACTAGCTTGTACCGGTGTGCTTTTGGTCATGTAAAAATTCTGGGTGACAAAACACGCATATTTAGGAAAAGTCGTGAACGTAGGGTCCTGGAATTGAATCGAGTGAAAAGATTTTTTTTTTTTTGTAATCACTGCGGTCAAATGACCGCTGCCCGGCCGTTCTAGGTATATCTAGGTCAAACCTACACGGCGCTTCTAGTAATACGCGTCAGCGGTCAAATGACCGGTGCTTGGCGCTTCTAGTGTTAAAGGAGCGAAACATCCATGACTGGTGGTCCCCAGCTGATGACCCAAGCATGCCCACTAAGGTAGTCAGGGGAGCACTGAAAAGGCACCGTTGGAGGTGCGTCAGGTAGTAATGCTCAGCAGCTAGACCATCAACCTGTATCTTCAAATGTGAACAGGGTTAGGAATGTCGGCATTTACCACTAGCCAAACAATCCAAAAGTGAATTAAATCCTGAAGCAAGCTGAACATCTTATCTGCTTTCAATAGCCTAGTCTCACGATAAAACTTGTTATTGTTTATAAAGGTGTCTTATGTTAGCCTATTTTATGAAGAGGCATCTGGCTGTTTCGTTTAGGTTTGTTTTGCTGTCACTAATGGTTTCATGAGGTCACAAGGCCAGTTTCCAATAAGCAAAATTAGGCCTATGTCCGAAGCGCCACTTGCGTTATCGTTTTTGGGTCAATTCATACATTTTATTTCAAATGTGCGGATAGGCCGATGGTACACTTTTTTTAATGCTGGCAACAAAACAAAATGGTTCACGAATGTTATTCTGATTCTAAATCAATTAAACAATGTAAAGAAAATGTCCCATTTTCCAACGCACCATAAACCTCTTGCCTACATTAAGCTATATATTTATTTGAAATGTAAGATGACTTTTGTCAAATTTGCAAAAATAAAATAGGCCTGCAGGAGAAACTATATGGTTTATGCTCTCTTATGCCATTTCATTCCGAACTGAAAGCGAAGGAGGGAGAATGAATTAATAAATAATTCCTGAACGGTTTTGATCAGGTGCGGGAAACAATTTAAAAATGTTTTCCCATTTTCCGACGCACCACAAACATCTTGCCTATTTGAATATTCTATTATTTGGGCCTATTATAAAAGTTAGGACTTTTTCGTTAGAAAACAATTTCATTTGAATTATGGACTGCCTTGAAGTTTGATCGGACTTTCAGTTCATAGAAGAAAGTTTCAAGACGTTAAGAAACTTACTTGCCCCGTACTTACTCTGGCTTTCACCTCCACAGTCAAAGTAACTGAAATTGTTTTTGGAAAAGGTAGGCCTACATTGTTGCACGTAGGACAACACATTGTTTTGGCTATTTCAGTTCATTATGCGTTGGCATTGTCGATCACAATAGGTTTATCTGTAGCCCTGGGCAGTGGGTACCAACTTTTTTGATGAATTGCTAAACATTTTAAAGAGGAACTATGCAGGATTGGCGATTTCATCTCTGGTTTTGGTTTCGTTTTCGCTCGTTTTATGCTTGCATATTTCTCTGCAGAGCTTCCCCGACAGCTTTAGCGCGTATATTTATACATATATAGGCTATATATAAATATATAAATTGCCAGCGTGGTTCTTCTTGTTCTTTACGCGTCTCAGACTTCCAGATGTAAACAGGAGACGATACGTCTCCTGCAGAAACTGCAAGGTTGCAATAGCGGATAGGGACACTGGGGGCGGGAGGAAATATTACTGTTTTCGATGAAACTGGTCAGTCAAGCAAAACAACGATTTCTGAGCGATTTTATGACTATGAAAAAGTTGCATAGGGTCTCTTTAAAAGTGGTGGGGAAAAATCATTCATCATAAACAGTGGTGGAGACATGTGGAGACATCCGGAAGCCGAAAAGGAGTAGGCTCACTGTTGCAGACGCACACTCAACATAGCCTATACAAAAGATTGCTAATGATGTGTAAAACTGCTCTTGGGGGGTGGGGGATTTTTAAATAGCCTACGTGTTCTAAGGCGCAGAAGTCAGCTTACAGAGGGGGGATGGTACAGTTAGCTTCCAACACTTGATGGCTCTCATCCAGTGCCGCTGCTGACCATTTTGGTGCCCTAAGCAGAATCGCTTTGTGGTAGCCATCTGAATGGAATGCCTCAGTCGGCACGGCATAAATGCTTGGAAAAACGACTCAAAAGTCATAGACTAGACTAATCGTTATGATATTTTCTATGTTTCAAATCACTTGATTGCAGATGTTACAGAACCCTCACCAATTTGAGTTGACAGTGGGAACCGGATAACCTCGCAAACTCCTGTAGCCTCGTCTTTGTTGCCTTCATTATTTCCTTTTAAAAGGAAGATAAAATGACAAGCCAGCGGGAATCGGCCACTATCCCTCCTGCGCGCAAGATGCGTTCCCAATTAAGTGGAGTAAGTAGTTAGATAATGCTACGTGGTTGAGATAGAGGGCCCTAAAAAGTACATTCTTGCATGAAACATGGTGTTAGCAAATTGTAAACGTTCTTGAGTGAAATACAGTTTGCTAAGTAAAGTATTTTTGCTTGAAAATAGGCTACACGCATCCAAAACGACTTCTACATGGGTGCATCTGCGACATGGGTTGCCTACTCTGTTCACTGAATGCTTAGTGCTGTGCAGATAATTATACAAATAGACTACATAAATTGGCGTCACTACTATTCATTATTTGCTTTTTCTCTCTTTCTCAGAAGATAACCGATAACGTTACGTTTATCCTACATGGCACTAGCTTACACGCTGTGTTGATCCGCTTCACATCCGAACCCTCGCGTCATGGTATAGGAACGCTAGTGAGCTCCTCAATTGCGACACGAGTGAATGACTCGAACTAGGAAAGGAAATTAAACGTTTTCCAAATGAGGAAATATTTCTTAATTGTGTGTGGTCAAATAAAGAGGCCTGCAATTGGGTTAATTTAGTAGGCCTAATGTGAGCGCTGATTGAATGTGTGCACGTCTGCACAAGTGAAACCGAACGTTAGGCTATATAGATAGATAGATAGATAGATAGCTATCCAAAGAGAAATTACAGAATTACATTCATGAGGAAATACGTCAGATTACGGAAGTCTATTATAGAGACATTACATTACATTACATTACATTTAATTTGGGTGACGCTTTTTAACCAAAGCGATTTACAACATGGAAAAAAAACAATTTGTTTTTTTAAGAGCATTTCTAACAACAATAAAAAGCCACAATAAGTGCATCAATGGGTGTAATAAGTGCATAAATTAGTGTAATAAGTGCATGAATGAGTGCGATTGTCTGAAGTAGTGCTATGAGAGGAGATGTTCTTTGAAGAGCTGGGTTTTCAGACCTTTTTTGGAAGATGGCTAGGGATGTCCCTGCCCTAGTAGGAACAGATGAGAAAAGTTTGGATTGGCCTGCTGTCGGAAGAGCTAGACGTCGGTCAGCTGAGGAGCGCAGCGGTCGTGTGGTAGCAGATGCCTGTATGAGGGCATTCAGATAGGTGGGGGCAGAGCCGGAGAGTACTTTGTAGGCAAGCGTTAGAGTCTTGAATTTGATGCGGGTGGCCAGTGGTAGCCAGTCGAGCTGGATGAGCAGTGGGGTGACATGCGCCCTTCTGGGTTGGTTGTAGACCAGGCGTGCTGCTGCATTCTGGATCATGTTGCATGGAAGGGAGGGGTGTAACATAGTAGGTTGTTGAGCTTAAATTATCCATTGTGTCGTGTCTGTGTTTTGCAGGAATTCTATCGTTATAACTGGACATACATGCAGTCTGATCGAATCCTGCGAGAAGCATTCTATGACCTGGGAGTCTACATCCTGGATGTGTGGCAGATGACTGCCTGTCACTATAACGAAGCGGACCTCCATCCTGGCCCAGTGATCATCAAAAATGAAGTCGACATCCTTCTGTCTTTTATCTGCCCCATGTAAAGAGTACGTTTTTCCTGGTGACTGTGGGTGGGACAGGTCAATGGGGGTCCTGGGGGCAGTGTTGTATAGTAACTAAGTAATAATACTTCACTACCATACTTAAGTATATTTTGGGATACTTTGTACTTTACTTAAGTTTTTAAAATTCAGATTTCTTTCACTTTTACTTCACTATATTTTCCAACTTAATTGCATACTTTTACTCCAATACATTTTCAATGCGCCATTTAGTTACTCGTAACAAAAAAAAAAAAAAAGACCCTACCGGTGACTTCAACGAAGTCAGGATCAGGAATGACTTGTCTAGGCATGTTTGCACTTGCGCATGACGGTACTCCACCTGTCAGCTCAAGGCCGGCCCGCCGCTTAGGCAGTATAGGCAAATGCTAAGGGCGCCGCACAGCCAGGGGGCGCCAGAAATGGAGGGGGAAAAAGTGTAACTTCCACTATTCTTAAGACTGATATTACAATGTCTTAATAAGCCCACATTAATTTCACTGCATAGCAAAGCCTACTAAGTACTAGTAATAATAGCCTTATTTCCTAAGGCGCCCCCGCCCCCTTCCCTGAGAAATTACCTGTGACGGGCGAAAAACTTCTCTGTCGGATTGCTCAGAAAGTTCTAGTCACAGGCGTGACAGAGCACGATTTTAGCTTTCCTATGGTATTATGTAGGCCTAGGCTACTAGTTGCTGTGATAAACGTTTCGCAAGAAAAACCAACGTGAATGCTACATGAAATGTAAAACATTCTGCACATTACATTATAATGCAAAATGCACTCCCATTCTTCTGTGTTGAATTGCCCACGAAGTTCTAATCACAATGATAGCATATACATATCACCTGACAGAGCACGGTCTTACCTTTCCGGTAATACTAGTTGACATAATAAACGGTTCGTGAGAAAACCAATGTGAATTTAGGCTACATGAAATGTCATCATTTGCATTCCATCTATTACTCTCAGTAGAATCTCGCCTACATGACAAACCATACATCAAAATAAACGACAGACCTTACCAAATACGAGGATATGAAGCATTCATTTGTACAATAAGCCATTCCTGAGTAATCCAGTTTTTAAATTGCAGCACATTTCTACTTGGTTTTGAACATTTATTTAAACGATATAGAATTACATCAAAAACATAACCATTGCTTCCAGATATTCCTATGCATTATGCCTATTTTAGACTAGTCGAAAACCATGGCTAAAGCCTAATTACAGTACTCTCACGTTATTAAAGTGACTGGCACTGAATTCGACCTACAGTGTAATGACATTAAAGATGAATGTAAGACGATATGACAATCATGTCAAATTCAAGTCAAAATACAAATCAATATGAAATAGTTAACTTATACTGTATGTATAAATGTGTATGTATAAATATGGCAATATTAATTTCAAAATGTTTGAGATACAAACATATTATAGTGTGTTTTGGGGGATTATATGCCTTATAATGTCTTTGATCTACACAGGTGTGGTGGGGGGCTCCAAAATAAAATCAAGAAAGTATTACAATTCTTGACTTGATATCATTTTTAAATTGTGACCCATTACAATTATCATCATGTATTCATCTATTTTCATTTTCATAGATAGATAGCCTACCCATTATCTATGATTATGTAAGTAACTATTGTATTGAATGTGAGTTATCAGTCTACAACACCACTACAAATGGCACTGGGAAACCTATAGGCATACTGTTATATTTATTCACCTGGTTCAACAACTGTCACATTATAGCCTACTGTATGTAGTATTGGCTATTGGCCCCATGTGTCTGTCAAGGGGCCTGCACTAAAAGTGCTGATACCTTTTGCACCCATTTTTTGTTGCCCCCCAAAGATGACAACCTGGTAACCCCTCTAAGCTATTCATATTGTTTTTCATATGTTCAGTTCACTATTTGTTGTATTTGTTTCCTTAAGGCTTTCTAAGTAGTTTGAATGTGCTTTGCTTTATTTTCATATGAGAATGTTCAAGACAAAGCTCAGTGTCTTGTGAGTGTTTGTACACTAGCAGTGTAATTTACTGTGATGCAAGGGGGCGCTACCTAAAATCTTGCCTAGGGCACCAAATTGGCTAGGGCCGGCCCTGTGTCAGCTTCACGTCAACAGCTCAGCAGAAGGCAGAATAGAAAGCTTAACAATGGAAGAAGATGAGATGGAAACAGCAGCTACGTTGGCTACAAACAGTAGTCGAGTTGTTAAAAAAATGGCAGGGGGGGTGGTGGATTTTAAAATGCACATCTAGTCTTGCGGGGGGTATGGGGGTCCTCTAAGATGCAATTTCCTGTATTCTAATGTACGTCGATAAACCATCTGTACAACTGATACATTTTGGCCTATACCATTAAGGGTCAGCTGAATTGACCACCTATACCATATACACTCAAAAAAAGGAAATTAGCTGATTGTAACATTTACTTAAGTATAACATGCATTTCCTACTAAATAATTTTGTGTTACAACATTTACTTAAATAAATCATGTTACATTTGCCTTTAGTTCAACTGTATAGATTTTAATCGATTCAATTAAGTTAGAATAACATGAAACAATCGATTTAAAAAATAAGAATGTAGTTTAGCCTGCTCCTGACCATTAGATGGCGTGAGTGTGCGATTGGGCTGGATGCCAACACCTGAAATACACGAAGAAATGCCGATGCATCTTTTGGATGTCCTGGCTGCGCTGTGCTGGTAACCGATGAAGAGTCTGCTTTTTAAGCTCTAAAAGGTAAGTATATCAACTGTAGTTATTATGTGTGTTAATGTTATATAAGACGGGAATTCCACTCTTAGTTTTTATACAGTGTGTATTCTATTAGGTGTTGATAAATATTTTTTTCAACCAACAGCTAAACCAAACGGCTTTAAAGTTAGCAGCTAGCTATCAAAAAACGTTGCTCTAGTCTAGCAGTATCTATGCTAATGTGTTTTTTAGACATTTTCTGAGGGTTAGTTCTCTGGTTGTGTTTGAGAGAATCCATGAGTAGCAATTATTTATTTTTTTCACAAGTTAGTGGAACGTGGTGGCGTGGTGACAAGTCAAGAAGTGTGAAAGGTTTTAGGTTTACCCAAGGTTGGTTTGGTTGTGTGGGTGTGAGTGGATGTGTGTGCGCCTCAGTGAAGGTAAACCCCTGATAAAAATATAGATGCAGCCTCGGAATGTTCAATGTACTAACTAACATTGCTGAAGTGGATACATGTGAGTCTCTGCTTGTTGATTGTATCAAACAATGTAGTGCATTGTTGGGCACATATGCAAACAAGAGGAATTAAAAGTAAGTGTTTTGACCGCGAAAATTAAGCTGTAGCACAATAAAGAGTGGAAAAATGGTACCTTAAAAATGCTTCTCGCCCAAGCCATGTGTATCACTGATTGAGATTCATTCTTGTTTAGAGGCTGACCTATTAAGCTAGGATGAAGGCTATCCACCTCTCTCTATGTTGAGTCTAATTATGAGATCATTCAAGATGTCAGTTTTCAAGATTTTAATTCATCTTTCTCCATTACATCAAGGTCACTGCCAAGGTATGCTGATCTGCTGTCCGACTGCAAGTGTTCCTCCAACTGCACCTATCTGAAGTAGAGCTGTACCAGTGACCTAGCCTGACACGGTTTCTCCCAGCGCTGGTTGACCCGCCTCATTTAAGTGCCTCGATTTGCTACTGGTCGATGTCAGAAAGCGGTTTGCCGAGTTTAAACCAATAACAACACTCTTTCCTCTGCCTTGAACATGCCTCTACCCAGAGCCGTTGGAGCTGTTCAAAGTTGATTGGTTCTCGACCAAAGGGGGCAGTTCCGCAGATTTCGTGAATTCAGAAATCCTTCCCGATTAGCAGTTGACCAGACCAGCGACAGCAACGCCGAAGGTGTTACGTCACTGGGAGGGCGTGCCAGGCTACCAGTGACCACAAGTTAAAGGTGCACTCTTGTGATTTGAACTTTTTCATTACCTAGCCTAAAAGTCAAGAAAAGTGCAAGTTAATAAACAAATAGTGCTCCTATCAGAGGTGGAGAAAATGAATAATGAGGATCAGGTGGTGTTGTTGATCAGATTTTTGCCCACCGACATCAAGAAGTAGTCTGAGATGCACCCATGATGGCTGAATTAAGACGAGGTGGCCAGCATTTTCAATGTGCGTAAGGTAAGTGAAGCAAAATCCTTTCTGTTTTACATAATCTACAATTAAAAATTGATGACATGACTTTTGTTGTTGTTTTTTTTTTTTCCATAGCTGTGTGCGGAATTCAAGGGATCACTGGATGGATGCTCCATCTGCAAACCTGATGAAGGCATTTAGTACCTATGACTGAGGTATGATAACCTTGTAAATGAGTGTTCAACCAGGCATTAGAGATTTGGAACATGGTCAGATAAATTCTTCGTACTTTCAATGGGGAGATAATGTTTTGATCATTTATTTTTTGCGAATTAAAAGTGCTATCAATAATTGCCATAGCCAGCATGAGGTACCATGGTGTGGTTGTTGCAAGGTGTGTTTGTTTTATTCTCTGATATACAGGATTCTGGCATTGATGTCTGCCACGAATGTGCTCTCCTCTCAAGGGACTGTGCCTATATGAATGAAGACCCTTAGAGCGTCGTGAAGGAATATGGTATGTATTCCACAAGTTAATTTGATTTATTTTACTAATCAAATTTTAATAGTACAGAATGTCTTTTAATAGTATAGCATGTGTTTATTACTATATTGCTAAAAGTATTGGGTCACCTGCCTTGACCCCCATATGAACTTCAGTCACATCCTATCCTTAATCCATAGGGTTTAATATGATGTCGGTCCACCCTTTGCAGCTATAACAGCTTCAACTCTTCTGGGAAGGCTTTCCACAAGGTTTAGGAGTGTGTTGAAGAGAATTTTGACCATTCTCCCAGAAGCGCATGTGAGGTCACACTGATGTTGGATGAGGAGACTGGTTCTCAGTCTGCGCTCTAATTCATCTCAAAGGTGTTCTGTTGGGTTGAGGTCAGGACTCTGTGCAGGCCAGTCAAGTTCATCCACACCAAACTCTGTCATCCAGGAACAGGCCATCCCCGAGCTGGGCTTGGCCTCTAAGTTTCAGTGAAAACTCTGAATGCTTCAGCATTAACCAAGAGATTTTAGACAATTCCATGCTCCCAACTTTGTGGAACAGTTTGGGGATGGCCACTTCCTGTTCCAACATGACTGTGTACCAGTGCACCAAGCAAGGTCCATACAGACATGGATGACAGAGTTTGGTGTGGATGAACTTGACTGGCCTCCACAGAGTCCTGACCTCAACCCAATAGAACACCTTTGGGATGAATTAAAGCAGAGACTGAGAGCCAGTCTCCTCGTCCAACATCAGTGTATGACTTCACAAATATGCTGAAAGAATGGGCAAAAAGTCCCATAAACACTCCTAAACCTTGTGGAAAGCCTTCCCAGAGGAGTTGAAGCTGTTATAGCTGCAAAAGGTGGACCAATGTCATATTGAGCCCTATGGATTAGGATGTGACTGAAGTTCATGTGGGGGTCAAGGCAGGTGACCCAATACTTTTGGCAATATAGTGTATAACAGATAATGAGCACTTTAAAAAATCTCTTGTTTTGTTACAGCCAGGTGTTCGTAGTCACACAGTAGAGACCATATGGCATCAGATGGCATATCCCCCCCCCCCCCCCCCCCCCCCCCCCGAGGACGTTTGGATCGTTCTTGAGGCCATAGGAGCTACGTAACGTACCATTTGCTTTTGGACTGTGTTTACTTATATGAGCAGCTACAGTTTCTACTTTCTAAACAATGTTTAATTGTATCTGTTATGTGAAAACACACGATATGCACTTCAGTGAGCATTTAAATGTGCACTTGAACCCTTAACATGCAATATAGCTTTACAATATTGTGATGGGTTTTTTTTTATGTTAGGCTCTTTCAATATAAAAGTTGAATGTTGTGCACTTAAACCGTAATGTGAATATAAGGCTTGAAATACAGTTTGTATATCAAAAAACATCTTTGTCTGTTATTTGTTTTATCTTTTAGGCCTGTCATTGCATAATGTTTACCCCTTTTGGTGTTAACTTAAATGTAATACTTTGAACAGAGTTAATTAAATCATGGAAAGTATTTCCATGTGATTCAATTGCTCTCTTTCAGCATGAAGTAATTCATTTGAACCAACTTGATTTACTTGGGTTTGTGCAACTTAATTTGAAGTAGTTTTCAATAAGTTAAATCAACTTAAATAGATTGTGTTAACCCCACCTAAGTAAATTATGTGGGCTCCAAACCTTGCAAACAAGTTTAATGGACCCTAACAAATAAAGTTGAACTAACCAAAGTACCTTAAGTTGGACCAAAGATATTGCTTAATGTTGAAAGTAAGTTATTTAATCATGTGGAAATACTTTCCATGATTTTTTTAAGTAAATTCAACTAATCCTTTTTTTGAGTGTATGTTCTGAAAGCCTATAGCCTCTAGATGTCAATTCATATGAATTACGGCATGTTCCACCTATAGCCTCTAGATGTCAATTCATATGAATTACGGCATGTTCCACCTGAGCCATATATTTTCTGTGAATTTTCAGCAAATATACAGAATAGAACCATGTATAGATTTATTTGTAGTGCTACTGTTTCACCAGTAGATGGCAGCAGTACATTAGGACATGGTGTGGTTGTTGAAACAGGCATGCTAGTTATAAGCAATTTTGCAACAGTCACTGTTGTGGGGCTGTCTCTTAAGTATAATTGTGAACATAAGGCCTGGCAAATGTGCTGATTCATTTTGATAAAGATTAGATATCTGCTGTCATTTAATAGGTGTTTTCTTCCTTTTTTGGAAGGCAAACTCCATTAAACTGATCAAGTATGCACAAAAACGTGTAATAAAACTTTTGGAAGCTTACAGATGTTTTGGATGTCCTTGATATTCCTACTAATTAAACATTTGACTTCAATCTAATCAGGCGCCTGTTTATTGGATTGTATTTATGTATTAGCCCCTTAAGATCGTCTTCAAGCTGTACCAGATATTGGCTTATGTGAATACTGAAGGAACATTGAAATCATACACACATATAGACATTTCATTAGCCTACATTTCATGTAAATGCTTCAGGAATGCATTTCATTTCTTCATGGGTAGCCATGGAGAAAATGCATCTTCATCTTCAGGAATGCATCTTCATTTCTTCAAGTATTTATAAATGCATTATCTCTACAAACAAGTTTTTTTTTTGTTTTTTTTTAATACATTTTGTTCCATTCTATTGAATAGGCTTACCATGTATGTTGTGAAAGTGCCCAGGCATTGCAATCATGCCTTTTTTTATGACATTTATCATCTGTTGAAAGCAAAGATCATAGAATCAAAGTGAGTCTGCTGTTGTGAACATTACATGATTTCAGCAGGTTTTATGTTTTAACAACCTTTACATCTTGTCAGTTGAGTTTGCTTGTACTGTTGTGGGATAAATTTTATATGTTTCCCATTGTATTAACCATTTACTATAGCTTACATATAATTAACTCTAGTTGCCATCCTGGCCTTAGGAATGTGGAGGTGACCCCATGGTGAACCCATGGCACACAAACACAAACATGGTTGAGGAGTTCTTGTAAACATTCTTATCTCTGATAATTACCAGGTGGTTAAAGACTCACTAAAGTGTGTCTAGTGATTTTCCATGTGTGTGTGTGTTAAGGGTATAAGAACAGGCTTCGCCCACAGATGTGTGGGCTTGTTACTTTGACTTTCATGTGAGTAACATGCTCCCGGTATCGTGAATAAAGCTGCAGTCTCACACCAGTTGTCTTGGAATAATTTTGACCACATATTTGGCGACGAGGATGGGATACCTATCTCTGAGACATAGCGAGGAGGACCAAAGGCGCAGGACCCTAACCAAGTCGACTGGAGGGAGATCTCTTTGTGATCTTGGGAGAAGGCCGTCATCAGCAACCAACACTGCTCAGCGGCACCCAGCCTGGCCAGAGGGAATCCTCCTGTGACTCGGATACGGTAACACCCGTGTTTGGTGGTCACAGACAACTTGGTGGTGAGTCCCTGATTTTACATTTGTTTAAGTTTGTAAAATGGGGTGGTTGTATATACATGGTTTCCTACCTACTGTAAACAGAGGTAGAAGGTTTTCCTACCTACATAGGGGTAGAGGGTTTTCCTACCTAGAGAGAGGTAGAGGGTTTTCCGGTTTTCCTACCTAGAGAGAGGTAGAAGGTTTTCCTGCCTGTGATGGAGGTGGAGGGTTATCCTGCCTAAGGTTGAGGCGGATGATACGTATTTTTCCTGCCAGATATAGTGGTAGTGGCCGTGCTGTCTATGCGTAGACAGTGCAACCGGTTCTGCGCATTGTGTGTTTTGTGTGTTTGTGTGTTTTGCGCATTGTGTGTTTTGGGTGTTTGTGTGTTTTGTACTTTGGGTGTTTTGAACTTTGGGTATCTGATAAGATTGTCATCACATTTTGTTTGATTTGCTCTGATTTTAGGCGTAAGGCAATTGGCAAAATAAAAATATTAAGGAGACACTGATATGGGGAGTTAAATATACATGTAGAGAAAATATGGATCTGAATGTATAGATGGGAGATTAGTGGGTAAAGGGAATAGGTGAAGTGAAGGGAAATTTCCTTTATCTATAGTGTGGAGCATAGAAAAGCTAAATGAATGTAGGGCTATGGAAGAAAAGGGAAATTAATGTAGGGCTATGGTAGAGAAGGGAAAAGAAAGTAGGATAAAGAACAGAAAGAAAGATATACCTGTGCAGAAGAGAGAGAGAGGCAAAGGCTCTACAGAGGATATTATGGACTATGTAAAGAGTTCTTGTTGCTTGGAGTACTGTGGCTCTGAATGAACTGAACAATATGCTTGAAGGAAGAACATGGATGTGGCTATAGGGGGGCTAACCAGAGGAGTAGACCACTTTGTATGCCACTGTGACAAAGACAATCAGAAAGAGTATTGGGATCACCCATCACAACAGCACTCTCCAAATCCTGTCTGGTCTCAGCATGACAAAGCTGAATGGGATAGAGGGGTCCGAACAGGGGACCCACTTCTGATTTACAACTTGAACTGTTTCCTCAACTCGCTCTGACAACAACATCACAGCCTACTCAGCCAATTCTCTCTTTCTGTTAACGGGGATATTTTTTCTTGTTGAATAATAAAGAAGCAGAGATTAGATATGAGAGGGAAGAAGGATAATAGCAAGTTTGTGATAATGAAGAGTACAAGAGAAGTGCAGGGTATAGGAGTTTCAGATCAGTTAACATCAGACAGAGTTTTAACCCATGGGGAGTTAAATATAAGCAACATGTAGTTAAACAACATTCCTCCTCAGCAGTGTTTGCTCCGAAGATTTACTGGACTGGGATTTAATGTGTAAATGAGATCTTACAATTTCACTCACACATAATGGGGTGGGTTTAGAGGTCTGTTTACTCAAATAACTTTGATAGGGGACAAATGCACACAGCCTAGTGTAGTATTAACTTGACCCGTCTGAGTCCAAGGAGATAGGAAAACTCCAGAGTGCTTGCATTTTGTGATGAAATCTTTTCATGAGACCTTGGATCCAAAATACTTAGAACAATGGTACCACTTAGGACATACAGTTAAGACTGTTGAAACAGCTGGCTAATTAGCAATTACATGTAAAGCTACTCTGCAGATGTAGTAGACCCGTCACCTGGTCTGACATATTTGTTTGCAAACTCAATATTCTTATACACATGTGTATTTTAATTTATTTAAGGTGTGTGTTAATGCCAAAGGTTGGACACATGTCCAACACACCTTGGTTTATTTCCTATTATCATGAGGCATATTTCTGTAGAAATGGTGATTGGTAAAAGTCATCCCTGTGCAGACAGAGACAGATCTTTGTTTTCTGCAGAGAACAGCTTCTGCACAACAGGAGGAGTTTGTGACTCCTTCTACCTAACAAAAAGCAGATCTTCTCTACTTGTCTATTGCTCAGCCACTAACTGTAATATCAAATAATCCGTCGAAGGCGCAATATCCACTATTGAAAAAGGCTGAGCAGGGGATAGAGCAAACATGTAGAGTAATACATGAGAGAGGAGTTATTGTGATTAACTCTAGCACTAGTCTCTCTAAATGCAACATGTTTCTCTGTAATCGTTCTAGAATTGCATAAATTACAATTAGAGCGGATCCTTATTGTTAGTTTCGATTTGCGTTTATTTTCAAAGGACATATTTGCCACAAAGATACAGAGTCAGCGCCCGTTTCAAACAAAGCTCTGGTATCTTGCCTCTCTATATTAATTCTGCTGTCATGAAGCGCTATTATCACCTATGTCAATAATGTTTAACCAGCAAATCCGTCGACTGAGGTGTGCCAAATTGACACTGTGGCAATATTACATTCCTGGCCAGTGTGAGACTGGAAGTCTCCAAACAAAAGTTGCAACTCTGTCAGGAGAGGGTTAAGTAATTTGGGTGATATACTAACTCCTGGCTGTTGGGCCCTAGATGCATTTTGCATCTCATCAATAACTGCTTGTCCAGACCCAAGACAAAGCAGCAAATGTTGTGCTTCCTAGGAATAATTGGCTAATCCCTTGCTTGGATTTTAAATTAAACAGAGAGTATAGCCACTCCAAGCATATGCAAATACCTGTTAAAAATTGACTGACGAACTGACTTGGACTGACAATTGTGACAAAACTTTTTAGATCATTAGTGTCAACTCTAGCTCTGAGGTTGCCTAATCATGACCTACCATTCTGTGTGGAAACACCTCACTATGTCCCCAGTGGTATGTCAACAGCATGAGGGTCAGACTCAGCACAGACCAGTGGCTTTACTTATCTAAACAATTAGATCCTGAATGATTCCTTATCTGAAGTTTGTAACAGCAGCTGCCAGTGGGATGTTAGCTTGTGCTGACATTGTGTTGTTGCATCCACTTACTGCAAAAGTCCCACATGAAGTATATTCATTGCTTAAACAAATATCTTCTACAAGAAAATCTACGCATCTGCTAGTGTCCTGACATATCAGCATGTGTTATTAACCCTTACTCATATAACCCTTGCATGTTGTACAACATTTAATCCAACTACTCTATACCAACAAGATGATGGTGATTTGCGTAATTACTGTGAATTTGTTTCTATGTGCACTAATTCTAGCCTTGACATTTCTGAAACACTTTTGTCAAATCCTGACCTAATCTTGTTTGTTAATGAATCATCTAAGTGTTTGGAGTCCGGAGAGGTAGGGACTGGTTACTTTGTAGTGAATCATTTGATAAGAGTGAATCTCACTCCCTCCCATATTTCTCTGCCCTATCAGCTGAACTGGTGGAATTGACAAAAGGCAAATCTGTTTGCATTTATATTGATAGTCATTTTAACTAGAAAATTGTTCATGATGTGCCTGTAGTAAATTGTCAACCCACACTGCAAATACAGATGTTATCAGCTTGGTCAATAGGAAAGCTGACGCGGCAGCTAAGAGAGCCGCGCAGGGGGGAGTGCAGAGAATAACACCTGAATTTTGAATTTTGAGACAACAAAGCACATGTATTTCTTTTTGAATTGACAAATACCAGATATTGTTACATCTGAAGAGGCTTTAAAGGAAGCCCAGAAAGCATCAAATAATAAGGAAAGACGGAAATGGAAGAATTGTATGGAAAGTACACAGACAGGTCTGTGGCCCTGACAGTCAGGCCAGTTCTTCTGAGGTCTTGTGTTCACATTATTGCTAACCTATCTCATGGCTTAGGCAATGCAAATTCTAACGCTATGATAAAGACAATAGAGAAAATCTATTTTGCACCAGGATTCACTACAGTAGCAACCATGTATTGTGCAAGGTGTATTAATGTGTCTAAAATATAATGTTGCACCTACAATGAGAGTCAAGGAAGGACATCACCCACCACCTGAATGGCTGTTGAGCATATTATAATGTATTTCATTCAATTGAACAAATGGAGAGGATTTGAATATGTGATAGTTGATATGTTCTCAAAATGACCTGGATGTTTAATGAGACATGTGGTACCTAGATGGGGAGGCCCTAAGAAACTAACCTCAGATAACATTTTGTGAATAAAACTTTTACAATTCTATCAGAGAAATTGTAAATTGGCTTTAGAACCCATTGTGCATACCAACCACAAAGTGCAGTTGCTAATTCAATGTTGAAAGCAAAATTGACTAAAATTATAGTGTCAACAGAGATGGGCTGGGTGACAGCTTTTCCTTTGGCTTTTTTCTACCTTCAAAATCTACAGGGTTTAGCAGGGTTTCCTTTGGCTTTTTTCTACCATCAAAATCTACAGGGTTTAGCACTTTTGAGATTTTGACCGGACGTCCCTTGCCGGCTCCAGGTTACCTAACCTAAGAGATGTAGATAGGACAATGGTTACATGCGAGAACTGATTGCTGCTCTGTCTTTTGTTTCTCATCAGGTGGCGTTGGCCCTTCCACAAAGTTTGCAAAGGACAAACCCAGCCAAGCCAGGCTCCTAGGAACTCATCAAAGGATTGCAAAGGAAGAAAACGCTGGAACCAGGACAAATGGAAAGGACTTTTCGAAGAATTAACATCTACACCTACATGTACAGCCATAAGGATTTCAGAGTGGTGAAGAATCCAGAACATACATGAACTGAACTGAACATAACCAACACGTGGTTGCAAGAGAGGGTTGACAAAGTATCTATCTATCTATCTATCTATCAAACATATTTTGCAATAGACTGAAGAATGGACTTTTGGGGAGAATGAATAAAATATCACTAGCATCACATTAAAATATTCTTTCTCAGTTTAGCTAGATAAACGTTACAAGTTTGTTGTTTTGGTTTAATTTTATTTGGACAGTTACCTGAGGAGGGTCTAAACACCCAAGTCAGCTCTGCTGTTGAAGACTAGGATTAGGTTTTATTTTTGGTTTTGAATAACTGAGAAAACAGAAGATGTTGATGTTTGTTTTGCTTATTATTCATCTAATCATCCCTTAAGAAAGAAGTTTGTGATAATAATAAAGTCTGTGAGTTAGCCTTCCATGCTAAATTAACATTAACAGGAAATAATGAAATATGTTGGATATGCCAAGAAAAATCTTTTCAAGTGTGAGTGTTTCTGTATTAAGTGTTTCCCTATAGAACTTTTCAGGATTCTCTGTGCGGTCTATTGACTACTGTATGTACCAGCCCTCAATGTTTATCAACAATGACATGGTCCCATGCCAAGTGGAAAGTCTAAAGATTCAGAGAAATACTAGATATTACGAAAGAGGAAATTATAGAACTATAAAACAAGTCTAACCTTATGTTTATTGTATCATGAATATACATATATTGATGCGATAGGAATGGAGCTTCATAGCTCCACAGGGGGGAATATGTGGGATAAATTTTATATGTTTCCCATTGTATTAACCATTTACTATAGCTTACATATAATTAACTCTAGTTGCCATCCTGGCCTTAGGAATGTGGAGGTGACCCCATGGTGAACCCATGGCACACAAACACAAACATGGTTGAGGAGTTCTTGTAAACATTCTTATCTCTGATAATTACCAGGTGATTAAAGACTCACTAAAGTGTGTCTAGTGATTTTCCATGTGTGTGTGTGTTAAGGGTATAAGAACAGGCTTCGCCCACAGATGTGTGGGCTTGTTACTTTGACTTTCATGTGAGTAACATGCTCCCGGTATCGTGAATAAAGCTGCAGTCTCACACCAGTTGTCTTGGAATAATTTTGACCACACTGTCTTCCTAGGAAGAATGGAGTAGGCTAACAATCTTGAACAAATAGTCATCTGGTGACACGTTTCCTTTTCCCTCTATGGCCATTGTTTAATTTAGCTCCTCTTGCCAAGCCATACATGTCTGGTATTTCTAGCTTGGACATGTAGAACTTGACAGTGAGAGTGACTGCCTAATCAGGCACCATCCAAGGGAGAGTCCTGCACTGGCTTCCAGTTGCCTACAGAATCAATTTCAAGGTCCTGCTCCTGGCATACAAGTCCCTAAACAACAACGCCCCTACCTACCTCACTGACCTCCTGGAAGTGTACACTCCTGCCCGCCCTCTGAGATCCTCCTCAGCAGGCCTGCTACATGTCCCTGATGTGAACCTCTGCACCCTAGGAGAGAGGGCTTTGAGCTACATCGCCCCAAGCTATAGAATTCACTGCCAGACTACATCAGACACTCTGACTCAATTACTGATTTTAAAAGTAGACTGAAAACATATTTCTTCAAGAAAGCTTATGGACTGACTGACTGACTTTAACATTTTTCTTTTCTTTTTTATTTCTATGTGATGATTTTGCAACCCTGTAAAGTGACCTTGGGTGTCATGAAAGGCGCTTTAAATAAAATGTATTATTATTATTATTATTATTATTATTAAATGTGTGAGTCTAATCCGCCATAAAACAACGAAGAAAAAGAAGAAGTGGTGTTTTGCCCGTTTTGCCAAAGAAGAAGAAGTGGTGTTTTTTTTTTTTAAAGTCATATCTAAATATACGTGTATTAAATAAAACATTACTTTTCTATTTTTCATGTTTTTTGAAAGGAAAAAAAAATATGAAGACTATACTTTTTTATTGTAATTTATTTTGGCGCGATTTCATGCCTCACGTCACTGCTTGTGCGACGATCCTTGCAGGCACCATTGCGTTTTCGCGACTTTAGGTATACTTCAGGTAAGCAGGTCCAGAGAAAGAGAAGAGAAATTATTAAGCATTTACACGTCACAAATAATGAAGTTATGGCCAAAAACATATGTTGTTGTGTTCGTTGATTTTCATCCCATTGTAAGAAGATGTTTTTGAAAAGAAATGACATGATATATCTGTTTGTTGCATGAAAAAAAAACATGCACATATGTAGGCTGCATCAAATACATTCAGAATACTGCAGAGCAGTACAACAGGCCAAAACACATATACACATAATGACAACATCAACATAAGTTGATGCAACTTCACTTCTGTAATGGGAATATGCTGGCTGGATTTCTGTTATCAGTGAAGTATTTTAAACTATCATGATTCTTTATATCGGGGTCATTTCATGATTCATACACATGTATTTCTTACATACTTTTCAACCCACAGACAACAACAGGAAATTTGCAGTATCATTTACATTTCTATTCCTAGACATAATCATTTAACATAGTGTTGCACCGATGGGAACACCATAAAAGATCATACCAGTGGTATCACCACCCAACCAGTCAGCCTTTGCACTGCTTTCTGTGGCCCTGGCATGGGCTCGATGACGGTGTTGGCTTTGACCAGCCCTCTGACTAGGTGGTCTGCGAGAGGACCTGGGCCTGTCAAAGATGATGTTGCCATCACTGTCCCTCTTAACCCACTTGACGGGCTGGCTGGTGGATGGGGCTGGCTCCGGTGAGGATGGCATCAGCAGATCTTCCTCATCAATAACCAAGTTTCCATCCGGTTTTTGTGACGTTTTGTTATCGACAAACAGAATATGCGTGAAACAAATTGTGCGATATTTGCTGTCTCCAGCCTGTTTCCATCCAACTGGCTTTCTGTCGATAAAATGCTGTGCGTGATGACGTCACACACCCCTAAAACGACCTGTCGCATAAGTCTGGTGTATCGCCAAAAAAATCTGCCTTTGAGCCGTTTCCATACAGAATTTTAGGTATGTCGCAAATTAGCTACCTTTTACTTTCCACGTGACACCCCCTTCCACAAACAAACAAAAATGGAGAGATTAGTCAGACAGTTTTTTAAATTTGCCAGCTAACAGTAATTTCAGCTTCACAAATGTTGTAGCATTCCTTTGCCGTTTCCATAAAAAATAGATATCATTTTCTATTTAAAATTAAATTGAGGGAATACTGGGGGTCTCCCATGGGGTCTCCTCATCTGTCCATGCGAACCGCTCGCGATATTTGTGTTATTTCAACGTGATGATAATGCATCATGGGATACATGAATGTGCGATAAAGCCTTTTTTCCCGACAAAAAGTGTTTCCAATCTATTTTTTGCGACATTTGAAGAATCAATATGGTGTTAATGCGCTAAAGTTAAACGAAAAAATATTCTGTCGACATTTGCAAAATTCTATCGATAATTTGCGTTTCCATCAGCTATGTCGGTAAAAAATAAAAGCGCTAAAATACTTTCTTGCAAAAACGCCTTGGATGGAAACCTGGCTAATGAGATCAATGACTTTAAAAAATAAATAAATAAATAAATAAATAAATTCTTCCAACTCACTCATTATCGCTGGTAGAGGACACACTAAACACTGAATAACAAACAGAACAACACAATAAAGAGAGAGAGAGATTGCAAAAAGGTGAGGGAATTGGTTTATGCTTGGATGAAATGCATCATGTGTTGCCTCAGAGACTAGCCTAGCCTATAGTTCAATATAATATGAGGCATGTGATTGTATCTTCAATGGTAAAAGTACTACTAAAAAATATATATAGCCGTGGTGAAAAATGTCACTTTCTTATGCCAAAATCACCTTTTCCTTTGCCCAATGAGAACGGGTGACATAACACTATAGGTTTAAAAATCACCATGTGGGATTGTGGTGGAGTGGTGGACGTGCTGATATGATCATATGTCCAATATCTTATTCCTGTTCTGTGGAAATGGTGATGTTGTTACAACTATCCCTGTGTTACAACTATACCCGGTCTCCCCTATAGAAGAAACCGGACACAGCAAATGTTATGATATCGCGGGTTTTCTGGATGGTTTTCCCCGAGAATTTTCCGTTGGCTTTCCGTCGTACTGCGCAGACTCGTACTCACTTTGTGACGTTAGCCATCCTGCACATTGCTGTAACTCGTCTGATAGATCGAAAACCTCTGAAATTGTTAACATTCGTTTTTAATATTATTATTATGTTTACTTGCCTCTAGGTAATGCTTTACCCTATCAAACAGTAGACTACCGTAGGCTACACGCATTTTCACTGATCTTGCGAATGACTTTCCATCATGGTTTTCGTGCAGGCTAACTCAGCTTCTTATCCAAACATTACGGGGAATCTCCCCTCGAACGTTAGCTTCCCTACAACCGACATGCTAAAATACTTCTTTACGAGAAACCAACGTAATATACGGGGAAGAAGTGAATTAATTTTCCTTCGATACCCTATATAGAATACACAGAAGCTATAAGGGAGACAAAGGGCACATGTTACATGAAGTTATGGGATCGCAAAAAAATCTGAAATCTATGGCCGTCCAAGGGAGTTAGCAGAGCGTTGATCACCAGCTCATTTCGTGTTTCTACTTCCGGGAATATGCCTGCCCCCTTGGTGTGATCCCGTTTTGCAAAGATAAGCTGTAGCCAACGTCAACGGCGTCACGGCGACCAAAAAAAAAAAAAATGCGGCGTTAATCGCCTACGGACGCCAGAAGACTGAGTCCTGTCTGCTTCTATGGGGCTAAAACGGAGTGAACATACACGCGGAAAACGCCAATTGGCTGTCAAAAAGTGGCGTGTATAGTAACGCAGAGATGCCACGTTGCTGGGAGGCAAGTGGCGTTGACAAACACGCGAAAAGTCGAAAATGTATGTATAGCCTACGCCAAAAGCCATAAGGAATCGGCGTGACATATAACGCCATTTACTAGGGATGGGCAGAACGAGGCTTTGTGAAACAACGAAGCGTTCGAAGCAATTGCGCCGGAATTGTGTCGAGGTTTCGAAACAATCTGAAACGTGCATCTCCATGCTGACATCTAGTGGCCAGTTTTACTAACATCACATTTTGACGCTGAAGCTCCACTGTTTCAGACAAAGAATATAAATATCCATCATTTTACTTTAGGTAAAGATACTAGTAATGTGGCTCATGGCGTAGTTGCGTGCCTTCAATGCTGGCGACTGGAGTTCGATTCCCCGTAGACAAGTTACCTTACATTGAGTTGTTTTGAAATTTCGCCAGAAAAAAATGGCATTTTATTATCAACTCCCCATATATTTGTTTAACTTCCACTGTGGCATCTAGTGGCGCTATGAATGTTTTGCGTTTCACCAACACGATGATTAAACAAATCCCATGTGTGACGAATACGATATTTTCCTTCCGAGGTGAAAGTAAGTGGTGGCGCAGTGCTAGCTCTCTTGCCTATCAATCTGTTGGCCCGGGGTCACTTCCCGGCAGGCGCGATTTATAGCTTATTGACTGAATTCAATCGTATAAGATATGTTTTCACTTAGCACATTTTGGCATTCTCTGCTAATTGCAACACCTGGGAATTTTATTTATATTTTAAAGCATACCTCTATTCAGTGTTCGAATGGCTTTTAAGCATTTTGGGGCTTTGTGTTTTAGTTTAACCAGCTGTCAGGTAGCTCGCACGCCAGAAACCAGAGTGAAACACCACGAAGCCTGTGGTCACGTGACACGGGCGTTTTTGAACCACGTTTCGAAGCACGGTCCGAAACACTTGCGCTTCGGACGCTCGACACTGTTCCGAAACGTCAGCTTCGAGCGGCACATCCCTACCATTTACTGAGATCAGTCTGCTTCACTGCTGCACTGGCAATCGCATGTCCACCATACCTGCTCATCAAACCATCTCCAGCTCAGACTTCCCACTGAGTTCACTCTGAACTTGGTAAGACAGCCTTTAGTTTTGATGCCCCCAGAACCTGGAACTCAGCCCAACAGGCTCTTGGTTTAAGCTCACTCATTTCATATGGCCAGTTTAAAGCATTAATTTCCAATCTCCCCAGCCCAGCCTGTAACTATTTTACTTGACCTTTAAACATATGCTTTTACCTCATTTGCTTTCTATTGATCAATTTGTTATATCTCAATTGTATTCATTATTTTATTGTGTGTTGTATTGGTAGCCTATTTTATTATTTCACCTATAATTTCAATTTTCATGTCTTTGGTGGCTGCATACAATTCAGAGGCAGTCCCATGTTTGAAGGCAAGTTTCTTAGCCTGAATGCAGAATTAATCATATTGTCATGGGTTTTGCCCTATATATACAGCTAATAGGGAAATAGAATTATATTTAGACAAGGTGAACTCCCCACTGTGGAATGTAGAAAGGTGCTACAAGGACAAACACATACACATGATGTTATATGTTGATGTCATTGTGGTTCTTTGGCATGCAGTATGTTATTTTTTCTTTGTCAAGTCAAGTCTATTTATATAGCACATTTCATACACACAGGTCATTCAATGTGCTTTACATAAACAAAAACCAAACAGTAAAGCAGATAAAAGCATAGATGGGCAAAGAGTAATCGTAATGATAATAATAATAATAATAATAATAATAATAATAATAATAATAATAATAATAATATAAAAAAAGATCATAATAGAAAATAAAAAGAAAGCATAAATCAAGATAAAATCAATAAAGAATAATTAACATATAGACTCAAGGTGGAATAATTAAAAGACAGTTAGCAGAAAGCATCTGAGAACAATTTGGTCTTAAGTCTAGATTTAAAACAGGCTGCAGTTGGGGCTTTTTAAATGTCATCCGAAAGTTGGTTCCAGAGCTGAGCCGCATAGCAGCTAAAAGCTGCTTCGCCATGTTTAGTTCTAACAGCAGGTTTTACTAAAGGCTGGCTTACATTGTACGATTTTGGTCTGTTTTAACAGTCGGCGACTAAGTTTCCAAAATCAAAATCATGTCATAGTGGATCTGAAGTTTGTATTTAAGCCATTTTCTTTCAGTCTTCATACATTCTCTTTTTAGGAGTTTAACCGCTGGATTTTGCTTCCATGGTGCTTTCTGTTTGTCCTTAACTTTCTTGGATTTGAAGGGAGCAATGCCATCCATAATGTTTGCCATTTTTGCATTAAAGTGATCCAATAAGTCTTCTACTGAGTCTGACAAAGTACTTGATGTGATTGTCTGTGAGAGTGCTTGCTCAAAAAGAACACTTGTCTGATCATTTATGATTTTCCTTTTTACAGATCTGTTCTGACTGTGTGGGGACATAGACACATCAAAGAACACGCAGAAATGATCAGATAACGCCAGGTCTTTAACAGCTGTAGAGACATTGAGACCCTTTGTAATAACAAGGTCAAGGGTATGGCCTTGAGAGTGTGTTGGCTCCTGTATATGCTGTGTTAGGGAGAAAGTGTCGATTACTGCAATGAATTCCTTGGCATAATTGTTTTCAGGATTCGAGTATAGGTTTAGATCCCCTGATAAGACAGTCAAACTCTATGCATAATGACTGATAGCAGTTCACTAAACTCTTTAGCTGAATGTTTTGGAGGCCTGTAAATAGTCAGTAATAAAATCTGAGGAGAAGACTTAATGCTTGCACATAGATATTCAAATGAAGTAAAGTCACCAAATGATGACTGATTGCATTGAAAGGATGCCTTGAAAATTGTAGCTATCCTCCCTCCTCTTTTATTTGCTCTGGTAGCACTCTAAAAACTGAAATTTGGTGGAGCTGATTCGATTCGTCATCTATTATTACGATAATGAACTCAAATATTTGAGATAAGACATGGACTAAGGCAGGGTATTTCTGCTTGTCACAGAACTGATAGCGTGGAGTATTCATGATCTTAAATCATGAATCAGGTATCTAATATTGACAGAGTAATAAACAAAATTGCACAACTGACAGATGACACTTTTGGTTGTATATTGAATGTTTCCAAGTGTGATATTTTATTAGTCTGGCTATCACCATACTAAGCTCAATCTTTTAAGATTGAACATTAGTATGGGGAGTCTGCGCTTTATTTCTACTGCACCAGAAGCGCGCTCTCTTGGAGGAGGGGCGGGACTGTCGAGCTCTATTGGCATCGTTCACTGCTTAACAATCAGAACTAAGGGATGTATGTGCAAACTCCGAAGTGTTAGTAGGCAACCTTTGTTATCTTTTTAAAATGTTTTTGAACATATGATTCATTCTGTGACATCATAGGTGCTGATGGCATGTTTTCATGAGCTTCAATATTTTTTTTTCTATAAGCCTATTCCACTTATTTTAATCATGAAGATTAACTGACTATATCTTTGCCGTTTTAGTAGGCATGCACAGTCTACGATATGGACTTGTTGTTTTGTCACTTGGACTTCTGTTTATCATGGTAGGTGGATATTTGTTTAACATAACTTACTGGCAGCAGATTCCTCATTTACAGTACAGTACCCTATTATATATGAATGTACAGTACCTATCCATATTGTATCTTCATTCACAATACTTATTACTCCTATTTTAACATTCACAGTAGTTATACTACACTTACCTCTACAATACTATTTTCAGTGATTTACACATTTACCAGTATATATGTCAAAACAATATTACATTACAAAAGTAATGGAAACCAGACTAACAATCTATTCTAACTAACAACATGGACATAAACAAGTGTGTGTGTGAGAGAGAGAGAGAGAGAGAAAGAGAGAGAACTTGAGCATCTAACATAAAAACAGAAGCATACTAATTGAAACATGTATAAAATTCATTAAAGAATTTATCAGTGAGAGAAGAGCTGATGAGTTACATTTTTCCGCATTAATTGGGTTGTGTATTGTTTGTCACCAACTGTGAGGTCTGTTGTGTTAGCGTATTAAAAGTAGGTGATGTCATTCTGTAACTCAATATCAGTCAGATCACTCATTCTTCTCACTCATACTCTCAGACCAGTGCAACCAGTTCCACTAAAAAAATAGCCTATCTATAGCCTAGATAAAATCAAAAGTTTCCAACAGTAACAGCAGTTGCAGACTCTTAAAATGCTGCTCGAAACACAACACATGGATGCACGCTTATATCGGTATGTTTAATATGCGTTGCCTTCATTTAGTCTGCCTGCAAATGTAGGTTTAATAAGCTGCAAATTCACACTGGGTGCAGCACAAATAGCCCATCAGGTATCCACAAGTTTCTTACACCCCATGTCTACTTAATTAAGAGTCATTTTCGTCAGATAGAGACAGCCTGTAGCACCACATTGTATGTAATAACACCGCATTATGTAATAATGTAATAAATGTGCACGCCATTATGTAATAATTGCCGCATTCTGTAATAATCTGACGCATTATGTAATAAACTTCTTGAACGCAATATGTAATACATTTTGCTGCATTATGTAATAAGTTATTACATATTGCGGTTGTTACTACATAATGCAGGTGTTGCATTTTTTTTTGACAAATGTAACAATTGGTGCATTATGTAATAACCAACCGAAATTGACATTTTCATTGATTAATAACAGCTTAATAATGTGTATTTTACTCAAAATTAATGCTTACAAATAAGTATTAATTGAACGATGCAATTATGTATTTAAGCAACTAAATGAAAAACAATTCAGCTGCAACATACAGCCACACTGATCACACAATGGAAC
This sequence comes from Sardina pilchardus, assembly GCF_963854185.1. Classification (NCBI taxonomy): domain Eukaryota; kingdom Metazoa; phylum Chordata; class Actinopteri; order Clupeiformes; family Clupeidae; genus Sardina; species Sardina pilchardus. The sequence continues at coordinate 17,780,181 of NC_085001.1, read as the reverse complement.
TGCAGAATAATAAAGTGAATTTTAACAATGCTCTTTACCTACAGTAAAACAGGCCATGACTCACATTTCACACACATATAGCCAAACTATCAGGGAACTGCCTATCAGAATTCCATTTGATTTATGCTGTTCAGGCATTTAGCCTAAGCCACTACTTGATATTGCTCCTCCTGCAAGGTAGTGATTGGGACTCGTGGTGTCTATTACTGGCTAAGCTAGGCCTGCTAGTGTAAAGGCAATGTTTAAACGTAAGTTTGCACTGTAGGTGCAAGGCCTCATTGTTTTTGCTCAGATTAAATTTCTTCCGGGCCAGGTTTTGCCTTTTTTTCACCAACTTGGCATGCTCTAAAACTCTTGAAATTTGGCAGCTATTATATGGAATTGGTAACACTACAAAGTGACAGAGCTCTGGCCTAGGATGTGGCTCAGGGACTCTATAGCGCCACCTAATGCGTTGTCTGTTGTGGTTGACACATACATTCATGGAAATGGCCCAGATTTGGTGGACATGTGTGTTCTATTCAATTCAACTTTACAACTTTAAAGTGAATCTTAGAAGAATTTGAGTTATGATTGTGTTTTTTGCACATCACATATTTTGAAACACTACTCCTAGACGGTTTATCGAAATCATGTCATATAAGTTCTAAAATGATCTTGAGGGGTTTGTCTAGAGGAATTGCGACCAGATTAAGAAGTATATTGAAATTGAAGTTTTGAATTATGGCGTCTTATTTTTAAGAAACAGGAAGTTGGTGTTATAGGCAGAAAAAAGGTTTTAAATTGGATGTAACTTGGCAGCTACATGTGGAATTGCTTTTGCTAATCAGAGACAGAGCTCTGGCCTAAGGTGTGGCTTCGGGACTCTATAGCGCCACCTAGCAGCACGTTATCTGTTGTGGTTGACACAAACATTCACGAAAATGAACCAAATTTGGTGGACTTGTGTGTTGTTGCTATTGCTAATCAGAGACAGAGCTTTGGCCTAGGGTGTGGCTTAGGGACTCTATAGCGCCACCTAGCGCATTGTCTGTTGTGGTTGACACATACATTCACAAAAATTAACCAAATTTGGTGGGCTTGTGTGTTAATGCTATTGCTAGTCAGAGACAGAGCTCTGGCCTAGGGTGTGGCTTAAGGACTTTATAGCGCCACCTAGCGCATTGTCTATTGTGGTTGACACAAACATTCACGAAATTAACCATATTTGGTGGGTTTGTGTGTTATTGCTGCCACTAGTGAAAGACAGAAGTCTGGCCTAGGGTGTGGCTTAGGGACTCTATAGCACCACCTAGCGCATTGTCTGTTGTGGTTGATACATTCATGAAAATGAGCCACATTTGGTGGGCATGTGTGTTATTGCTACAGCTAGTCAGGGATAGAGCTCTGGCCTAGGGTGTGGCTTAGGGACTCTATAGCGCCACCTAGCACATTGTCTATTATGGTTGACACATACATTCACAACAATTAGGTAGGCTTGTGTGTTGTTGCTGCAGCTAGTCAGAGACAGAGCTCTGGCCTAGGGTGTGGCTTAGGGACTCTATAACGCCACCTAGCCTGTTGTCTGGTGTGGTTGACACATACATTGATGAAAATTAACCAAATTTGGTGGGCATGTTTGTTGCTCATGCACATGCCCACCATGTACGTATTGCTTTTATAGATTCCGAAATGTCAGGCCCGCCATCGCCGTTTGCGGCTATATTTATTATTATTAATTTTGTTTTGTTGTACTACAAACTAAGTAGGATTTAGACTGAAATACTGTGTCCTCAATGAACTTGAAAAGAAAACCTTTTTTTTTTTTTTTTTTTTTAAAGATTATTTTTTTGGGCTTTTTTTATGCCTTTAATTGGACAGGACAGTAGAGAGTATGACAGGAAATGAGCAGGAGAGAGAGCAGGGGTGGGACCCGGAAAGGACCACGGGGCGGGAATCGAACCCGGGTCGCCGGCGTGCGGTGCAGGTGCCCCAGCCAGTCGCGCCACGGCTGGGGCCGAAAAGAAAACCTTTTATGTTAATATGCGTTAGCTTAGCTTATGGTTGGCTATGTCAACACCAGCTAACTTAGCCAATAACATAATAATATCTGACAACAGAAAACAGAATGCATAGCACACCCATCTTGCCTACAGAATTGCTGTCATTTATCATCCAGTTGACAATAAATTGGTTAACTATCAGAAGCACTTACCTCCAAACTTGATCTCATGACTAATATGACTGCAAATATTAATTGAAAAGAACCCCTTGTGCGTTTAAATGAGCACAACTAAAGGTTGATTGTTACAATGTAAGCTGAGCAATAGTTGACATACTGTCCTCTTACTTATCATTTTTGAGTAAAATACATTTATTTTACATATTACATTATTACATATTGCGGTTGTTACTACATAATGCAGTTGTAGCATTTTTTTTTTTTTTTGCCAAATGTAACAATGTGTGCATTATGTAGTAACCAACCAAAATTGACATTTTTATTGATTAAAAACAGCATGATAATGTGTATTTTACTCAAAAATGATAAGTAAGGGGACAGTATGTCAACTATTGCTCTGCTTACATTGTAACAATCCACCTTTTAACTTTGGTTGTGCTCATTTAAACGCACAAGGGGTTCTTTTCAATTAATATTTGCAGTCATATTAGTCATGAGGCAAGTGCTTCTGATAGTTAACCAATTTATAAAATTGTCAAGTAAATCTCTGTCTTTGCTCAAGCAGCAGCAAAGATAAGACATGCAGCACCAAATAATTAAACATGGGCTGTGCACAAGATGGGTGTGCCATGCAATCTGTTTTCTGTTAACAGATATTATTATATTATTGGCTAAGTTAGCTGGTGTTGACATAGCCAACCATAAGCTAAACTAACACATATTAACATAAAAGGTTTTCTTTTCAAGTTCATCTCAGTCTAAATCCTGCTTAGTTTGTAGTACAACAAAAAATATAATAAATATAGCTGCAAGCGGCGATGGCGGGCCCGGTTATTTCGGAATCTAACAAAGCAATACGTAATTGTTGGTGGGCATGTGCATGAGCAACACACATACCCACCACATTTGGTTAATTTTCATCAATGTATGTGTCAACCACAACAGACAACAGGCTAGGTGGCGCTATAGAGTCCCTAAGCCACACCCTAGGCCAAAGCTCTCTGACTAGCTGCAGCAATAACACACAAGCCTACCTAATTGTCGTGAATGTATGTGTCAACCATAATAGACAATGTGCTAGGTGGCGCTATAGAGTCGCTAAGCCACACCCTAGGCCAGAGCTCTGTTTCTGACTAGCGGCAGTAATAACACACAAGCTCACCAAATTTGATTCATTTTCGTGAATGTATACGTCAACCACAACAGGTAACACACTAGGTGGCGCTATAGAGTCCCTAAGCCACACCCTCGGCCTGAGCTCTGTCTCTGAATAGCTATAGCAAAACACATGCCCACCAAATTTGGTTCATTTTCGTGAATGTACGTGTCAACCACAACAGACAATGCGCTAGGTGGAGCTATAGAGTCCCTAAGCCACACCCTCGGCCAGAGCTAAGGGGGCAGGCATATTCCCGGAAGTAGAGACACGAATTGAGCTGGTGATCAACACTCTGCTAACTCCCATGGACGGCCATAGATTGCAGATTTTTTTGCAATCCCATAACTTCATGTAACATGTGTCCTGTGTCGCCCTTATAGCTTCTGTGTATTCTGTATAGGGTATCGAAGGCAAAACTAATTCACGTCTTCCCCGTATATAACGTTGGTTTCCCGCAAAGAAGTATAGTTAGCATGTCGGTTGGAGGGAAGATTCCCCGTAGAATGTTTGGATAAGAAGCTCAGTCCAGCCTGCACAAAAACCATGACGGAAAGTCATTCGCAAGATCAGTGAAAAAGCGTGTAGCCTACGGTAGCCTACTGTTTGATAGGGTAAAGCATTACCTAGAGGCAAGTACACATAATGATAATATTAAAAACGAACGTTAATTATGGATTGACAGTTGTTCGGAAAATCCCATCTATCAGACGAGTTACAGCCAATGTACAGGATGGCTAACGTCACAAAATGATTATGAGTCTGCGCAGTACGATGGAAAGTAAGCAAATTTTTGTTTCAGCCCCCTCCCATTGAGAACAACGGAGTCTGTTTGTCCATTTTTTTTAGGTCTATGGCCAGAGCTCTGTCTCTGACTAGCAATAGCAATAACACACAAGCCCACCAAATTTGGTTAATTTTCGTAAATGTATGCGTCAACCACAACCGACAATGCGCTAGGTGGCGCAATAGAGTCCCTAAGCCACGCCCTAGGCTAGAGCTCTGTCTTTGACTAGCGGTAGCAATAACACACAAGCCAACAACATTTGATTAATTTTCGTGAATGTATGTGTCAACCACAACAGACAACACGCAAGGTGGCACTATAGAGCTAGAGCTCTGTCTCTGACTAGCGATAGCAATAATACACAAGCCCACCAAATTTGGTTAATTTTCGTGAATGTATGTGTCAACCACAACAGACAACACGCTAGGTGGCGCTATAGAGTCCCTAAGCCACAGCCTAGGCTAGAGCTCTGTTTCTGAATAGCGATTGCAATAACACATGTGCCCACCAAATTTGGTTCATTTTCGTGAATGTATGTGTCAACCACAACAGACAACGCACTAGGTGGCGCTATAAATCCCTAAGTGACACCCTAGGCCAAAGCTCTGTCTCTGATTAGCGATAGCAATAACACACAAGTCCACCAAATTTGGTTCATTTTCGTGAATGTTTGTGTCAACCACAACAGATAACGTGCTGCTAGGTGGCGCTATAGAGTCCCGAAGCCACACCTTAGGCCAGAGCTCTGTCTCTGACTAGCAGAAGCAATTCCACATGTAGCTGCCAAGTTACATCCAATTTAAAACCTTTTTTCTGCCTAGAACACCAACTTCCTGTTTCTTAATAAGACGCCATAATTCAAACCTTCACCATTTCGATATACTTCGAAAATTAAAAAATCTGATCGCAGTTCCTCTTGAGCAACCCCTCAAGATCATTTTAGTGCTTATATGACATGATTTCGATAAACCGTCCAGGAGACTTTTTTCAAATATGTGATGTGCAGAAATCATAATCATAATCACAACTCTAACTCTTCTAAGATTCACTATAAAGTTTAAATGTAAAATTGTTTAGATGAATAGAACACACATGTCCACCAAATCTGGGCCATTTCCGTGAATGTATGTGTCAACCACAACAGACAACGCGTTAGGTGGCGCTTTAGAGTCCCTGAGCCACACCCTAGGCCAGAGCTCTGTCACTTAGTAGTGTTACCAATTCCACACATAGCTGCCAAATTTCAAGAGTGTTAGAGCATGCCAAGTTGGTGAAAAAAGGCAAAACGTGGGCCGGAAGAAATTTAATCTGAGCAAAAACAATAGGGCCTTGCACCTACGGTGCAGCCGCTTCAGCACCTCGGTGCTCGGGCCCTAAGAATTTACGTTTAAACATTGCCTTTCCACTAGCAGGCCTAGCCTAGCCAGTACTGAGTCCCAATCAGTACCTTGCAGGAGGAGCAATATCAAGTAGTGGCTTAGGCTAAGTGCCTGAACAGCATAAATCAAATAGAATTCTGATAGGCAGTTCCCTCCATATACTGATAGTTTGGCTATATGTGTGTGAAATGTGAGTCATGGCCTGTTTTACTGTAGGTAAAGAACATTGTTAAAATTCACTTTATTATTCTGCAGTTCCAGTGTGTGATCAGTGTGTTAGGCTGTATGTTGCAGCTGAATTGTTTTTCATTTAGTTGCTTAAATACTTAATTGCATCGTTAAATTAATACTCATTTGTAAGCATTAATTTTGAGTAAAATACACATTATCAAGCTGTTTTTAATCAATGAAAATGTCAATTTTGGTTTGTTATTACATAATGCACCAATTGTTACATTTGGCAAAAAAAAAAAAAACGCAACAGCCACATTATGTAGTAACAACCGCAATATGTAATAACTTATTACATAATGCAGCAGAATGAATTACATATTGCGTTCAAGAAGTGTATTACATAATGCGGCAGATTATTACAGAATGCGGCAATTATTACACAATGGTGTGCACATTTATTACATTATTACATAATGCGGTGTTATTACATAATGCGGTGCTACAGGCTGTGGCCAATTTGCCAATCACCGCCCCCCCCACCCCCACCCCGCTGACATGCATCACACCTGCAACTCATTAGCACTCTTGATTAAAAATGTTTTGTTTGCAGTAGTTCCAGAGCCCATTTACCCTGCGTTCACACTGTCTACGTCCGTAAACGGATCTCACTCACTTTGCATGGGGCGGACTCCAAATGCATTGTGGGTCCGTCCGTTCCTTCAGCTCCGTTGCCTCCGTCAAGAAAGTTGAGAAATGTTCAACTTTTCAGGCAGCGACGGATCCATCAGCCAATCAGATGGCGTGTATGCAAATACACATACGGCAGACACAACCTCCGAGATCCGTTGACGGACGTAGACAGTGTGAACGCGGGGTTAGGGAGAGCCGGTTCACTCCCTATTAACTCCATTGTACCTGCAGTTCCTGTTGCAGTTCCACTAGGGGCGATCACGAGCAAGTGCAAAACAATGGGGGTCTATTGGGCTATAGCCTACAGCTAAATTGGTCTGTTTCAACTGATTGTCATTGAAAAATGGCAGTTTGGATTTTAGTTTCTGCAAGCTCAATATGGATTATAGGTTGAATGTTGAATGAACAATTACTTATGGCCCTTTGGTTTCTCACAGCCTTGGTCGTTGTTGCCCATAACACACTAGCATCCTGCTAATGAATGACGTCATTGACACATTTGAAAGGCTTTTTAGAACAATTAAGGGACTTAAAAAATCTAATACTCAGCCGTGTGTATTTTCTTTGACCCCCCTTTCGCATGCAATATTCCGATTTCTACACAAAAAAAATATATCCAGAGAAAAGGGGAAACATTCACCTCCATTCATTCTCCACTTGCTCGCGATCGCCCTCTAGTTGCAGTACCATGCGGAAGTATTTAGAGAGTGGCCGTTCTCCCCCTATTAGACATTAGGTGCCTCTCATTCAGCGTTTATATGTCCTCCCTACGGTGGCCGAGAAGGGTCACAACACATGCATATTCAAAAGCATCTGCAACCTCAGGGTCACAACACATGCATGTTCAAAAATGTATGCAACCTCAGAAAAAACCTGCAACCTCAGAAAAAACCCTGCAAACTCAGAAAAACCCCTGCAAACTCAGAAAACACTTTCTAACTCAGAAAACGCTGCAAATATTCACAACACGAGCAAATATGGAAACGAACTGCAAACTAGATGAAAACGAACTGCAAGTAGATGATGTTTCCTGGGGGACCATAATCAGTGACGGGCTCCGTGAATTTCCAATCTGCTGGAGAGCTAACGTTACGTCTTTGGGCATAAATCGCCAGAATCATGTCTAATAATGCCAAATAACATAACATACTGTACATACATAGGCCTATTCTAACATAGAACTGACGTCAATTAGCCTACAAAAAATAATATTTCGACTTTAAATTATCTCCTATGGACGCTATGTTTTCCATTCATTCCAATGGGGAAAGGTTTGAGGATTTTCAACATAAAATTAGTTTACACTTCGAAATTCGTTACACCATTTATATCACAGCTACCCTATTGCCTAACAACATCAACATCGTCCGTTTCGTGGATTTTTTTCAGGATTTGAAAGGTCGTCAACGATTTGTGTGTAGGCTAAACCGCTGATTAGCCGACAGCTAGCTAGCTAAGGCTAACATGACAGATGGCCAGTAGCCTACGTGACTTCAGGTGAATTTATTGGTCACAAAACCGGACACATGTCAACTAACTGGCAGTGCCTTTCAAAAATGCCTCACAGAAACACTATCAATAGACCTCTGAAGTTCGCCTACAAAAAGGATCCAAAGCTGCCATCTTTGCCCATATAAGGAGATCCGGGAGTTAATTGAAGCTAACTGCCTATGGCAAGTTGCATTGTAAGTTAGCTCTGGGGTAGCAAAGAACAAAGTGTGCCGTCTTCACCTACCGGAGATCACAGTATCCACTAGACGGCAGTGGACAAAACTGTCTAGCGAAAAACGTCTGCATTTCCAATGTCATCATCCCCAGGTGAGTTTAACAGGTGCGATAATTGAAAATCCCCATGTTATTTTCCCATAGAAAAAATCTCAAGATACCGTATCTCCTTATTTGGGCAAAGATGGAAGCTTTTTTGTAGGCGAACTTCAGAGGTCTATATGATACAATTGATTTACAAACACTTTCACTTCTCTGGACAGAGGCCACGACCGTAAACAGGGTGTGGGTCCGTCACTGATTATGGTCCCCATCTCCGTTTTCGTAGTTGCATTTCGTTTTCGTAGTTGCATTTCGTTTTCATGTAGTTTGCAGTTAGTTTCCATTTAGTTTGCAGTTCTTTTCCATCTAGTTTGCAGTTTGTTTCCATCTAGTTTGCAGTTCGTTTCCATATTTGCTCGCGTTTTCTGAGTTTGAAAGTGTTTTCTGAGGTTGCAGATATTTTTGAATATGCATGTGTTGTGACCCTGAGAATGCAGATGTTTTTGAATATGCATGTGTTGTGACCCTTCTCGGCCACCGTACCTCCCTCGCTCCTCGGGCCTCGATCTTCACTGATCTACATAAAGAATGATGGGGCGGCAACAATGGGATAGTCTATCCCTACTTCTATCTTTCTTTTGTAGATCAGTGAGGATCGAGGCCCGAGGAGCGAGGGAGGACGTATAAACTCTGAATGAGGCACCCATTCTCTGGTAGTTCCCTTGGGCAGCCATCTTGTTCCGGGCGGCGCCCCTCATTTATCTTCCCCAATGGAACAATTCGCAACATGTTAGTTCCCTCCCCCAAGTCACCTTGTGACACAACTTATTTAACATATCATATCCATATCATAACATATCCATATTAGGGGTGTAAAGATTAACCGATACGTATCGGAAATCATTCGGAACGTTCAAAATGCGAGTGCATCGGAAGGCAAACCCCTGGATCGGTTGATATGTACTATGAATCGATTGATTAATCGATTTCAAAATTACAAATCGGAAAAGCCACGTTACAAATTATATTACTTTCAAAATCATAAGACCAACCCTGATTTGCTAACACACAGAGCGTCCAGCCTTCTCCAACGAGGGTAAGTAGCGTCACTGCTACAGTGGCAACAGAGTTTAGTGAAACACAGATAACGCTGACGTTATAACGTGTGTTGCAGTATCCTGAACGAAGTCATATTCAGTCGTACACACCTTCCTAGTACCCTCCCCAGCCGTCAAGATCACATGCAGTGGAACAGCCTAGCAAGTGTGGAAGTGCATGTCAAACGTGCATGGTTCTGGCTACAGTATGTGCTTCATTTGAACCATAGAAATTGTGCTGCTTTTACAGTGCTGTCAACTGTGCAGCTGCACTTTCCTCTAAATAAACTTTTTGGAGTAGCCTACAGTATTTCCACATTCGACTTGGTCTTCACATATCACAATCCGCAGTTTATAATAGTGTCAATGTAAAGTTATAATTGGCAATGGTAATGGTAGCCATCTCTGTTAAACCTGTACAAACTTCGCATTGGGCGAAGTTCACAGATAAATTAATCAAGTTTATAATTACAATTTATATTTATATGATTTTATTTATAATCAAGTTTATAATGAAGTCTATCAAAACACAACTCATACACATTGACATATGCATTTATCATGAATATGCACAATAACAATATAAACGCCTGCGCAAATATACAATGACATTAACAAAACACTTCAGAAATAATAGCCTACATTAACACGCACTGCTTCTTTGCATCTTCTTTCCATCTCCTTTTTTTTTCTCAAATGTATTTTATTGAGCACTCAAGATACAGGTACAATCATTAATACATTTCAGCCTCTTTTTTTGCTTACAAGTATGCTCACAAAGTCGAAGAGGATATTGTATGCTGATAGAACACAACAGAAAAAACAAAACAAAACATAGAAAACAAACAAAACAGACAATGTAACATAAGGGACATATCAGGTCATCAGGCTGAGGTTGACTGGGACCCCCCCCCCCCCCCCCCATCCCTGAAGACCCTACTCTTAACTGCGTCAGTGCTGCTTACAGCATATTATAAGATGGGCTGTTGCATAAGGTATGATGTAAAGGGTTGCCAGGTTTTATCAAAATGTTGAAGTCTGTCTTTCAGAATGTGCCTTATCCTTTCTAGATGAAGTGTATTCGTAAGGCTGTCTAGCCACATCTTTGATGTGGGTGCGTTTACACTCTTCCATAATGTGAGGATCAGTTTTTTTGCTATTATGAGGCTATATGAAATGAAACGCTGCTGTGCTTTGGAGAATGCCCTGAAAGTTTCAGATACACCAAGAACAATGAGTATAGGATCTGGCTCAATTATCGTTCCCATAACCTCAGACATTATACCAAAAACATCACACCAAAAAGAATGAATTTTGGGGCACAAAGCATAACTATGAAGGTGAGTTGCAACAGAGGAGTTGCATTTATCACACATAGGTGATATTTCTGGATATATGTCATGTAGTTTTTCCTTTGAAAAGTGTAACTTATAGATAACTTTAAATTGAATGGGAGAATGTCTTGCACTGAAAGAGCAGGTATTAATCTTTTCCAAGGCGCTGTCCCATAACTCATTTGTAATTGGTTCACCAAGTTCTTTTTCCCATTTGCATCTATGTATGTTGGGAGAGGGGGAGCTTAATGATAAAAGAGTATGATAAATGTGTGTAATCAATTTTGGTAGTCTTGATGATAGTTTCAAACAATCATCTATCGATGTTCTCGACTCGATCTGAAACTCCTTTACATGTTTTCGTATATAATCCCTGATTTGCAAATATTGAAAAAAATTGTTATTTCCTAATTCAAATTTCTGCTGTAGTTGCGAAATTTCCGAAATATCTACAGGGTGTAAGATCCTAGAAAATGTATAGGTTAGGCTCAGCCTGGCTGTTTCTTACTGTATTACTATTTACCCATAAGGTACAGGCCAAACTTTTGATAATTAGGCTATTGCGTACATTTGTATGATGCCTCATTTACATATTTAGACATGATATTTAAAAAAAAACTTGCAATACTAAAAGGTATTGCCTTAATGTAAATAATCATCTGAGGATTTCTTGTGGGGATATCTACTTGTTAAACGGCGATAACACACAAACAGCAGCTTATTGACCGGGTTGTCCACCCAGGTTGTGATCCTGGGACATACTAGATTTTATTTTTGCATAACAACCTTTTACAGCAGCCCATGTCTGTAAAACCCCCTTTGCCCCCTGGGTATTGTCTCAACAATTTGTCTTATCAATGAAATAAAAAAGAAAAAATAAATAATAATTAAAAAGCAATAGGCAAAGCAATAGGCAAAGTACCGGTTCAAGCACCGTTTTGGCACCGGCACGGTTTTAAAAGTATTGATTTAGCACCAGTATCGCATAAAACCAATCAATTAACAAATCAATTAACTCATTGACTACTGACCAAGAGATTGGCTGTAAATAGTTCCAAAAGTCCCATAATGAGGAAATAGCCTGGAAAAAGCGCTGCCATGTTTTCCTATGGAGATCTATGGGAGTGTCACCTCTCTGTTTTATCTACTGCTCTGGAATTGGCCGGATTGACCAGCCCAGTGGGACTTAGTCACACTCTCCAGTTATATATAATACCTCCATGGGTGTGACAATCTAAGACAGGCTGCCATTTACGTCAGCTGCAGTCAGGGGCGCCTGCAGGAATGAATACTATGGTAGGCACACCCATCTTATCAGTGCATTCATTAATGCCTCTTCTTGAGTTGCTTTACAGTACGTTTAAGTGTGCAGAATAGGCTTGTAATAATGCGTAACATGTTGAGCTACATGTAGGGCGCTAAGTCAAAGAGTTAACTTGTTGCCCTACGGTAAGATATGAAAGATGAAATGTCACTGTGAAGCTACAGTATATCTTATTAGTCTGGTTTTCACCATACTAAGCTCAATCTTTTAAGATTGAACATTAGTCTGGTGAGGCTGCGTTTTGTTTCTACTGCACTTCGCGTTGCTTAAGTTTAGTTATCGTCACGTCACCGGCCAATAGCGTGCCAGGACTAGAGTATGGCCGTTTCTGATTGGAGCCAAAGGTTCTGGCAGTAAACAGAGGAAAAGGATCTGCTGGTTTCCAGCCTGAGGCTGAGCTGCCGGGCGAAATTCAAATTCCCCGGAAGTTCAGGCAGGGTTCAACCAGCCTAGTAGCCTATCTTATGCTAAGTTAGAAAGTCTATCAGTTAGTTAATGTGGCACAAAATAATCTATAGCCTAGTCTCTAGGTTAGTGAAGCATCCCTCGTTGTAGGAGCAATTTCATTGGTTGGGATAGCACAGGGGTATTCAATTAAAATTCAAAGAGGTCCAGTTACTAAAATGTCCTCCCGGCAAAGGTCCGAATCTTAAATTGTCACTGAAAATAGTGTAGGCTACCCTGAAGTTAATAAAATCAATAACGCATGTACATTTCTAGGCCTATTTAATTTATTGTTACATTTCAAGTGTTTTCAAAGTAATATGCTTGTAACATACCAAAAAGTCTTAACTTGAATGGTACTTGAATGCAAAACAATACTGTAGTCTTTACTAGGCCTACATTTCAAGAAAGACAGACAACAGACACTGAATTTATTCTGAATAGAATAGAAGTGCAAAATAACTTTGAGCAGCCTGAACTTAGGGCCTATTTCAAGCAGCCCAGGCCTAATGTAAAACATTCCGAATCTTTTGAATAAAATAAAAGTGGATCTTTAAGAAAAGAAAAAAAGACCTTTGCATACTGCGTTCTAGTATCCTCTGCTAATAGTTCAGATGTTCTTGTATCTTGTTGTTGAAGCGGACAATGGGATCTGTAAAGTTTCTGCAGCCGCATTAAGCACTCATTCACAGCTGCTGTCCCATCGCTAAATGCTCTCTTGTGTTGCATCAAAATCCACGCAATCTTTAACGAACACTAATTTGCCTGTACATGCATGCGTGATCACACGAGTAGACCTGTCATAGTGTGCTTTCAATTTGATAATTATTATCCTACCTCCGCCAAGGAAAGTAATGTTTTCATCGGGGTTCGCGTTTGTTTGTCTGTTTGTTAGCTCTCGGAGTGCTTCTCAAGTTTTACTTGCCCTCACTGCGGACTTCTGCGTGTACCTTTCCTCTAACGACCCGTGTTTGATCTCAGTGACGCACGCTAACGTCGCCACAGTTTCACAGCGCATATTCACAGCAGCACGAACGTATTGGTCCGTCCGTCCATTCATCTTTAAAAGTTCGGTTTTCACCATCATTTTTGAGCAAGCCATTTTCTCTCATCTCCTCTCTCTCCCGCTAGGCCTATTCTCTGTTGCTGAAAGGTAAACAATCGAGTTGATTGGCTTGGCTACGGACGATGCTCTTTGATAATATTAGGCCGACAATTTCAACGGGTCCGGACAGCAGCGTCACTGGGTCCGGACCCGGACCGCGGTCCGCCATTTGGTGATGCCTGGCGATAGCATCTTGAGGATGGTAGTGATGAAGTTTGCCCCATATCTCAAAATCCTATAATGTGATGCTCGTATGTGACGACACAATAAAGCCGGCGAGTCAGTATTGAGTAAGAATTCACTTTAGCATACACAATTAATCAATGATCCCTTCATGTTTTGGACTGGCTATTTCTATCTGACAGAAATTACTTTTAATTACAGTTTTTCTCAAATGCTAAAACACAAAAGCCAATCCTCTAAACCAAATGACCAGTTGTCTAAACACATTTACTAAATCTAGCCTCAATTTTTCAATACCATAAACTCATTTCACATGAAGACACAATTCACAAAACACAATCCTCTGTTCTCATAAATCTAAGCACATTTTTCCTTGCTAAAAATGTTGCTAAACATATTCTCAAATGAAAGCTCATGTGATGCAAAATGCTTGCCACAGTCAGCAATAACTGAACACAATGAACACACCTGGCGTCATTCATTACACACAACGACTCAAAAATGAAGACACTTGTTGCTAATGCGCACAGTGACTGTGGTGTGTGTGTGTGTGTGTGTGTGTGTGTGTGGTGTGAATGAAGAAAATAAAAGAACTTCACACCCTGATCACGTTTTCTGTTGTGTACTGTTGGGTGCAATAGATTCTGGGTTTTTTTGCATTGAGTTATGTTACAGTAGTGTACTTGGAGAATTTTCTGTACTCTTCATATGAAACTCACAACTCTAAATGAAGAGCTCTTCTCCAAAACACTATAAATCCATTTTATAGACATTACTGTACTGCAGAGATGGGAGTAAGTCACACATATGCAAGTCTCAAGCAAGTCTCAAGTCTTAACCTTCAAGTCTCAAGCAAGTCCCAAGTCGTTTTTGTGAGGGTCGAGTCAAGTCAAGTCAAGTCATAGCTCAGGTCGAGTCAAGTCAAGTCAAGTCATAGCTTAGGTCAAGCAAGTCACAAGTCAAGTCATATAATAAGCTGGAAGACAACCGTCTTAAAACTTGAAGAGACGGCAGCCTACGTTTTATGTAGCCCTCCTTTGCACAAAAGGGCTAACAAATAGAAGAAGGGGATATAAGGCTAAAGAATAATTATAAATGCTCACTAGGACCAGCAGGATCAGAATTACTAGGAACGACTACAGGGCCTGGTGTACCAAACAATAATTACCAGACAGAGTACTCAACATGGTAGTTTATCATGGGAACAGCAGCAAACCACTTCCTTTTATTTACAACCATTTTTTCGATATGTTGCAAAAGACAAAAGACAAAGAAGTGCAAGAAGGAATGAACTTGAACAAATACAACTTCTATGTCCACTACTCCTTCAAAAAAGTTTTCATTGCATAATATTCCATTAATAAATACCATACGGAAATGAAATGGAGACACTTATGTTAGGCTATATACTACGATTTACTCTTGAAAGTGGCCCATTTCTCATTCATGTCATACATCTCTCATATACTTTTACATACATTTACAGTAATAGGGTTTGTGCATGTTGTTTGGCTGTTATACTTTATATAATTATTTAATAAAAATAAAAGCAGCTAGCGCTAACAAACTAACCGCTACATTGCTGTGGTAGACCAGGGATGGGCAACTTTCATGACTAAGAGGGCCACAATTTTTTATCACCATCAGAGGGCCAAATGTGGCTGCGCACTTTCGCACATCTGACATGAGAGAAGCTACAAAATAATTCTGAATAAGAATAAAATGTATATAATATATTTCATTTTTTTTCATGCTCAAATGAAACGGCAAATACAAGTAGGATTTGACAGCCACATGAGTGTAAAGTATTAATTTCAGTGCAAAGGGCTCACATAAATCACCATTCAATGATAGTACAAAACTGAAAACCAGTTAGTGCAACATAGCCTCATATTCAATGCATTTATGCTCCCATTCCATTTTTAAGAATGTATCACATTTCCTAACGTCCATGGTGAGAGTAGGCTACAGATGTGATGTAGCCTACTCTCATCCAACACAAAGAAGTAGCCTACTTGCAGTCATGCATGATTTGTCTCAGCTTCCCCTCGACATTATCGAGAATGTCAACAATTATGTGCGTCGGGAGTCTCGGGACAAATACCGTTTCGAAGTTTTTCTCTCCACCAACGAGGTTTGCGCACTCTGAGTGATTTTCTAGTAGACTTTGGACTAGCAACTAGCGCTAGCTAGACCTGATCTGCCAAGTGAATCAATCTGGCAATTTCAGCTAGGCTACCTTATTTCAGTCAAATTGTCTGTTATAGGCGGGATCAATGTGAAACTAAGTCAACATGATCAAACTTAATGTGGTGCAAACAGTAAGCTCTTGTCACGTTTTACTGATGGAGATGGGATGTTAGCCCTGCCAGCTAACGTTAGATTAAAAATAATGTGAAGTTAGCTAGAGACATTTCTTACTTTTCTTTGTGTAGTCGGAAATGGCGGATAACATTTGACGTGGTGCTGGATGTGTCGGATATTTTTGCGCTGCACACCTTGCACTCGGCGAATCGTTTCTTTTGTTGAGTTGAATAGTCTTTAAATCCAAATGTTATGATTTTGGGAACACTGGCTGCTGCAATAGCAGCAGAACTGGTAACAGCTTCCACCTTCTAAACCCCGACCGCTCTACTGTAGATGGCGGGCGCGTCACCTAGCAGCTAGTAGAGAGGTTGCCAGGTTCGCCCACATGCAACAGGAAATATCCAATCGAAAATCGTTTTTATTATTATTATTCACCAATTAACCAAGACAGCAATGACTTGTCAAGTCATTGCATGCAAGTCTAAGTCAAGTCTCAAGTCATGAGTAGCAAGTCCAAGTCAAGTCAAGTCTTTTCTCACTGTTGATCAAGCAAGTCACAAGTCCTCAATCTGGCGACTTAAGTCTGACTCGAGTCAAGTCACTAGACTCGAGTCCCCCATCTCTGCTGTACTGTAACAAATCATGTTACTGTATTTACAGTAATTGTGTGTTTCAGGTAATAAAAAGGCAGTTGTTTTGTTTTCATTGAGTAAAGATACATTACTGTAACTAAACATAACCCAATACAGTTTCACTGAGATTACTTGAAAAACAAAATTTAAAAAAATATGTTTATGAAAACTCATTAGTAAAATGGTGGATATAGCGTTTTGGAAAATAACTCTTCAAATGCCTAATCCTCGAGATCTAAGAAGATCCGTTCCTCTTAAGTTTTTTTTAAAAATATGCATTGGCAGTTATGAAACAAAGAACCTTCTCACAAATTGAGCATTGTGTTTTCAATTGTTTTGCTGTAGTGTGTATGTTTATAGTGTTTCATTTTGAAAGCTTCGAGCTGCTCTTTTGGTGTGAAAGTTTGAGTTTTGAAGTGAGAAGGTGTGGTTGTGCTTATGTAGCTTTAGAAAAGGGTATTGTGTTTAGACATTGGGGAACATGGAGGAAACGTTTGTGAAATGTGTTTTAGCATTTGAGAAAAACTGTAAGCAGACATACATGTAGGGCTTTGACAAACAGATTAACAGGTTAAATTCCTTCAAACTCTATCATTTGTCTTACATGCCTTGCCACAGAAATGTTTGTCAACCAAAAATTCATGGTTCCATGGCTGCAATGCTATAATTGTAGTTTTTATTGTTTGTTTGTTTACCTCTGCTCAGGTGCTGTTGTCATTCATTATTGAAGACAGTAAGGAGCCTCTTCCAAGGCCTCTCCTGCATCAGCAAAATAACAGATCCAACAGACTCGTTAGCCAAACACAAAGGCTCAGGATCCCAGAGGATCTGGGCTTCAGTGTAGAGGAGTGGGACCGGATACAGAGGGCAGTTAACTGGGGTGAACCAGACCGCCAAATTACCAATGTAACTATGTGCACCAGTCCGGACCACTCCACATTCATTATTAATGGCTTCAAGGATAAGTACTATGTGGGAGAGGAACTCCAAGCCACCATTGTTGCCAAGGACTTCACTGGTAGGCCAAAAAGCTATGGGGGAGATTTCTTCCAAGCAAAGGCTTATTCAAGGAAATTAAAGGTAATTAGGGCCCGAGCACCGAGGTGCGGCCGCTGTAGCAGCGGCTGCACCGTAGGTGCAAGGCCCTATTGTTTCCGCTCAGATTATTAGGGCCCGAGCACCGAGGTGCGGCCACTGAAAGTGGCTGCACCGTAGGTGCAAGGCCCTATTGTTTTTGCTCAGATTATTATTATAGTTTTTTCCGTCTTACCTAACTCCTTTTTTCACCAACTTGGCATGCTCTAAAACTCTTGAAATTTGGCAGCTACGTGTGGAATTGGTAACGCTACTCAGAACCAGAGCTCTGGCCTAGGGTGTGGCTCAGGGGCAGTATAGCGCCACCTAGCGTGTTGTCTGTTGTGGTTGACACATACATACACGAAAATGAACTAAATTTGGTAGACATGTGTGTTTCAATAATCTGAACAACTTTTACATTTAAACAATATAGTGAATCTTAGAAGAATTTGAGTTATGATTATGATTATGATTTTTGCACGTCATGTATTTTGAAACACTTCTCCTAGACGGTTTATCGAAATCATGTCATTTAAGCACTAAAATGATCTTGAGGGGTTGTCCGAGAGGAATTGCGACCAGATTTTTGAATTTCAAAAGTATATTGAAATGGCGAAGGTTTGAATCTAGGTGTCTTATAAAAGAAACAAAAAGTTGGTGTTATAGGTAGAAAACAGTGACTAATTTGGATGAAATTTGATGGAGTATTAGTTAGTGTGTTTGTAGTGACAGTCATATACAAAGTTTTGAATTTGGTGTTGTTTGTGATTTTTAAAAGCGCATTAATGATTGTGGTGGACACAGTTTTAGCTAAAATATTTAGCTGAGTTGATGAATAATAATAATCATATTAACCTATGCTGCAATTTTGACTAACCACATTAACAGAAAGTGAGTTATTTAGGTTTTCTTATGAGGATGGCTCTGTGTTACGATCTTTCCTCATCCGCGCCTTCATGTTGGTCCTGTTACACACACAGAACCACATTTAACCGCACACACATTACACACGCGCAAGCTTTCCAGAGAGTTACGCACACACACGGCCTCCCCCTTGACCCCTCTGCCTCCCTCCCTCTCTTTCTTTCTATCTCTCTCTCTATCTTAGCCCCATGCCCCCCCCCCCTCATTTGCATACCGACCCCCCACACACTCTCACCCATCCCCCATGCCTCTCTGGTGGTGGTAAGAAGGCCAACAGATGATAACCCAACTTGAGGATGAGAGAAGGCACCACAATCCTGCAACTTATTTGCCATGTGTGTGGTTGACAACACCTTGGTTAATAGATCTTAAACTTTCCTTAATATTAGACAATGATTAAAGAAGGCTTAAGAACGCTCTGTCGGGTTGTCTGTTGTGGTTGACACATACATTCACAAAAATGAACCAAATTTGGTGGGCTTGTGTGTTATTGCTATCTCTAGTCAGAGACAGAGCTCTGGCCTAGGGTGTGGCTAAGGGACTCTATAGCGCTACCTAGCGCATTGCCTGTTGTGGTTGACACATACATTCACGAAAATTAACCAGATTTGATGGGCTTGTGTGTTATCCCTATTGCTAGTCAGAGACAAACTCTGGCCAAAGGTGTGGCTTAAGGACTCTATAGCGCCACCTAGAGCATTGTTTGTTGTGGTTGACACAAACATTCACAAAAATGAACCAAATTTGGTGGGCTTGTGTGTTATTGCTGCCGCTAGATAAAAACAGAGCTCTGGCCTCGGGTGTGGCTTAGGGACTCTATAGCGCCACCTAGCACATTGCCTGTTGTGGTTGACACGTACACTCACGAAAATTAACCAAATTTGATGGGCTTGTGTGTTATTCCTATTGCTAGTCAGAGACAGAGCTCTGTCCAAAGGTCTGACTTAGGGACTCTATAGCGCCACCTAGAGCATTGTTTGTTGTTGTTGACACAAACATTCACAAAAATGAACCACATTTGGTGGGCTTGAGTGTTATTGCTGTTGCTAGATAAAGACAGAGCTCTGGCCTCGGGTGTGGCTTAGGGACTCCATAGCGCCACCTAGCGCATTGTCTGTTGTGGTTGACACGTAAATTCACGAAAATGAACCAAATTTGGTGGGCATATGTTTTGCTATAGCTATTCAGAGACAGAGCTCTGGCCGAGGGTGTGGCTTAGGGACTCTATAACGCCACCTAGTGTGTTACCTGTTGTGGTTGACATATACATTCACGAAAATGAATCAAATTTGGTGAGCTTGTGTGTTATTACTGCCGCAAGTCAGAAACAGAGCTCTGGCCTAGGGTGTGGCTTAGGGACTCTATAGCGCCACCTAGCACATTGTCTGTTGTGGTTGATACATTCACGAAAATGAACCACATTTGGTGGACATGTGTGTTATTGCTACCGCTAGTCAGGGATAGAGCTCTGGCCTAGGGTGTGGCTTAGGGACTCTATAGCGCCACCTAGCACATTGTCTATTATGGTTGACACATTCACGAAAATGAACCACATTTGGTGGGCATGTGTGCTATTGCTACTGCTTGTCAGGGATAGAGCTCTGGCCTAGGGTGAGGCTTAGGGACTCTATAGCGCCACCTAGCACATTGTCTATTATTGTTGACACATACATACACGACAATTAGGTACGCTTGTGTGTTATTGCTGCCACTAGTCAGAGACAGAGCTCTGGCCTTGGGTGTGGCTTTGTTGACACATACATTCACGGAAATGGCCCAGATTTGGTGGGCATATGAGTTGTATGAATCTGAACAAGTTTTACATTTCAACTATATAGTAAATATGAACAGAATTTGAGTTAAGTGAGATTTTCTGATTTTTGCACATCATGTATTTTGAAACACTTCTCCTAGACGGTTTGTCGAAATCATGTCATTTCAGCAGTAAAATGATCTTGAGGGGTTGCCCAAGACAAATTGCGACCAGATTTTTGAATTTCAAAAGTATATTGAAATGGCGAAGGTTTGAATCCAGGCGTCTTATAAAAGAAACAGGAAGTTGGCGTTATAGGCAGAAAACAGTGACTAATTTGGATGAAATTAAATGGAGTATTAGTTAGTAGTGTGTTTGTAGTGACAGTCATATACAAGTTTTGATGTGGCATTAATTCTGTCACTCAATAGCGCATTAATGATCGTGGTTGACACATAGTTTTACTTAAAATATTATGAAGTGAGTTTACAAATATTAATACTCATATGAACCTATGCTGAAATTTTGACGTTAACCACATTAACAGAAAGTGAGTTATTTAGGTTTTCATATGACTATGGTCTCTCATATCCGCTCCTTGCTGCCCGCGCGTGTTACACACAGAACTACTTTCAAACACATGTAACCTGCGTTGTGTGGAACCACCGCGGTCCAGCCCTGCACACGCCCGGACTCGAACCCGCAAGACAGCAGCACCTCGGATCGGGAGTCGAGCGCGCTAACAATCCAGCTAAAAGCCCAGGCTACTAGCTTTCATGCCAGCAGCGCTCTTGAAGCATCGGGGAGTGAGGTTTACTAATGTTCTACAGCATAGCTAACCAGCTAGCACCCGTTACACTCACCCCCCTAAACCTCACTCCCGATCCGGATCACGGCACCAATGTAACCTGCATTGTGTGGAACCACCGCGGTCCAGCCCTGCACACGCCCGGACTCGAACCCGCGAGACAGCAGCACCTCGGATCGGGAGTCGAGCGCGCTAACAATCCAGCTAAAAGCCCAGGCTACTAGCTTTCATGCCAGCAGCGCTCTTGAAGCGTTGGGGAGTGAGGTTTACTAACATTCTACAGCATAGCTAACCAGCTAGCACCCGTTACACACACACACATTACACACGCGCAAGCTTCCCAGAGAACTACATTCAAGCACACACACATTACACACGCGCAAGCTTCCCAGAGAGACACGCACACACACATCCTCGCCCTTCCCCCTTTTGCCTCTGCCCTCCCTCTCTCTCTCTCTCCGTCTCCCTATCATAGTCCCATGAGTCCCCTCTTTCCCATGCCCCCCCACACACATACACACTCTCTCACTCCCTTCCCATCCCCCATGTCTCTGTATCCCAGCCCCTTTCTCTCCCTTCCTGATATGAGTAAGAATCATGAAAATAAATGGCCAGAGTCAAGAATGACAGTGTGATGCAAAGTAAAAGGTAAAGAAAAGATCATGTTTATAATGGGTATTTTATTTGGGTTATATATTGTATGCATGTTATGCAGTGGTAGTAAGGAGGCCAACAGGTGATAACCCAACTTGAGGATGAGAGAAGGCACCACAATCCTGTAACTTATTTGCAATGTGTGTGTGTGACAACACCTTGGTTAAGAGATCTGCCCTTACCACAAGTAATCACAGTGGCCATCATTTATGAAACGTGCGTACGACCAAAAACAGGTGTACGACAGGCGTACGCTTGTTTCCACGCAAAGCATGACATTTATAAATTTGAACGTGATCGGTGCTATATGCTCAAATCTCACGTCTAGTCTGAACTCACGTACGCAAGTTTTTCAGGCGGCATAGCACCGTGCAGCAGTAAATCGGCGGTGGATTAGAAAGTTGAAGAGTTGAATGGACTATCTTGGACATAACATTTCCTACATGTGCAGCCTATTTGCTGTAATGTAGCCTATTGTATTGACACATTTGATGGCTTAGGATAGCCATATACTGTACTGTAGGAGATGATTACTTTCTCTTTGGCAAACGCAACATTCATGAATTATATATTTTAAATTATTTTCAAAGGGCAGTGTCGTATGGTTTTGTAATGAATATATTTATAGTATGATGCGTTCTCTCTGCAAAAATAAAGTTTGTTGCGCTTAAATCGCTCTAGTTTGCCGCCTCCCTTGATTCTAGCTGTCAAAATGAACAAGGTTCAGCTGAATTATATTTGGACAAGGTGCAAGGCCCTATTGTTTTTGCTCAGATTATTATTATAGTTTTTTCCGTCTTACCTAACTCCTTTTTTCACCAACTTGGCATGCTCTAAAACTCTTGAAATTTGGCAGCTACGTGTGGAATTGGTAACGCTACTCAGAACCAGAGCTCTGGCCTAGGGTGTGGCTCAGGGGCAGTATAGCGCCACCTAGCGTGTTGTCTGTTGTGGTTGACACATACATACACGAAAATGAACTAAATTTGGTAGACATGTGTGTTTCAATAATCTGAACAACTTTTACATTTAAACAATATAGTGAATCTTAGAAGAATTTGAGTTATGATTATGATTATGATTTTTGCACGTCATGTATTTTGAAACACTTCTCCTAGACGGTTTATCGAAATCATGTCATTTAAGCACTAAAATGATCTTGAGGGGTTGTCCGAGAGGAATTGCGACCAGATTTTTGAATTTCAAAAGTATATTGAAATGGCGAAGGTTTGAATCTAGGTGTCTTATAAAAGAAACAAAAAGTTGGTGTTATAGGTAGAAAACAGTGACTAATTTGGATGAAATTTGATGGAGTATTAGTTAGTGTGTTTGTAGTGACAGTCATATACAAAGTTTTGAATTTGGTGTTGTTTGTGATTTTTAAAAGCGCATTAATGATTGTGGTGGACACAGTTTTAGCTAAAATATTTAGCTGAGTTGATGAATAATAATAATCATATTAACCTATGCTGCAATTTTGACTAACCACATTAACAGAAAGTGAGTTATTTAGGTTTTCTTATGAGGATGGCTCTGTGTTACGATCTTTCCTCATCCGCGCCTTCATGTTGGTCCTGTTACACACACAGAACCACATTTAACCGCACACACATTACACACGCGCAAGCTTTCCAGAGAGTTACGCACACACACGGCCTCCCCCTTGACCCCTCTGCCTCCCTCCCTCTCTTTCTTTCTATCTCTCTCTCTATCTTAGCCCCATGCCCCCCCCCCCTCATTTGCATACCGACCCCCCACACACTCTCACCCATCCCCCATGCCTCTCTGGTGGTGGTAAGAAGGCCAACAGATGATAACCCAACTTGAGGATGAGAGAAGGCACCACAATCCTGCAACTTATTTGCCATGTGTGTGGTTGACAACACCTTGGTTAATAGATCTTAAACTTTCCTTAATATTAGACAATGATTAAAGAAGGCTTAAGAACGCTCTGTCGGGTTGTCTGTTGTGGTTGACACATACATTCACAAAAATGAACCAAATTTGGTGGGCTTGTGTGTTATTGCTATCTCTAGTCAGAGACAGAGCTCTGGCCTAGGGTGTGGCTAAGGGACTCTATAGCGCTACCTAGCGCATTGCCTGTTGTGGTTGACACATACATTCACGAAAATTAACCAGATTTGATGGGCTTGTGTGTTATCCCTATTGCTAGTCAGAGACAAACTCTGGCCAAAGGTGTGGCTTAAGGACTCTATAGCGCCACCTAGAGCATTGTTTGTTGTGGTTGACACAAACATTCACAAAAATGAACCAAATTTGGTGGGCTTGTGTGTTATTGCTGCCGCTAGATAAAAACAGAGCTCTGGCCTCGGGTGTGGCTTAGGGACTCTATAGCGCCACCTAGCACATTGCCTGTTGTGGTTGACACGTACACTCACGAAAATTAACCAAATTTGATGGGCTTGTGTGTTATTCCTATTGCTAGTCAGAGACAGAGCTCTGTCCAAAGGTCTGACTTAGGGACTCTATAGCGCCACCTAGAGCATTGTTTGTTGTTGTTGACACAAACATTCACAAAAATGAACCACATTTGGTGGGCTTGAGTGTTATTGCTGTTGCTAGATAAAGACAGAGCTCTGGCCTCGGGTGTGGCTTAGGGACTCCATAGCGCCACCTAGCGCATTGTCTGTTGTGGTTGACACGTAAATTCACGAAAATGAACCAAATTTGGTGGGCATATGTTTTGCTATAGCTATTCAGAGACAGAGCTCTGGCCGAGGGTGTGGCTTAGGGACTCTATAACGCCACCTAGTGTGTTACCTGTTGTGGTTGACATATACATTCACGAAAATGAATCAAATTTGGTGAGCTTGTGTGTTATTACTGCCGCAAGTCAGAAACAGAGCTCTGGCCTAGGGTGTGGCTTAGGGACTCTATAGCGCCACCTAGCACATTGTCTGTTGTGGTTGATACATTCACGAAAATGAACCACATTTGGTGGACATGTGTGTTATTGCTACCGCTAGTCAGGGATAGAGCTCTGGCCTAGGGTGTGGCTTAGGGACTCTATAGCGCCACCTAGCACATTGTCTATTATGGTTGACACATTCACGAAAATGAACCACATTTGGTGGGCATGTGTGCTATTGCTACTGCTTGTCAGGGATAGAGCTCTGGCCTAGGGTGAGGCTTAGGGACTCTATAGCGCCACCTAGCACATTGTCTATTATTGTTGACACATACATACACGACAATTAGGTACGCTTGTGTGTTATTGCTGCCACTAGTCAGAGACAGAGCTCTGGCCTTGGGTGTGGCTTTGTTGACACATACATTCACGGAAATGGCCCAGATTTGGTGGGCATATGAGTTGTATGAATCTGAACAAGTTTTACATTTCAACTATATAGTAAATATGAACAGAATTTGAGTTAAGTGAGATTTTCTGATTTTTGCACATCATGTATTTTGAAACACTTCTCCTAGACGGTTTGTCGAAATCATGTCATTTCAGCAGTAAAATGATCTTGAGGGGTTGCCCAAGACAAATTGCGACCAGATTTTTGAATTTCAAAAGTATATTGAAATGGCGAAGGTTTGAATCCAGGCGTCTTATAAAAGAAACAGGAAGTTGGCGTTATAGGCAGAAAACAGTGACTAATTTGGATGAAATTAAATGGAGTATTAGTTAGTAGTGTGTTTGTAGTGACAGTCATATACAAGTTTTGATGTGGCATTAATTCTGTCACTCAATAGCGCATTAATGATCGTGGTTGACACATAGTTTTACTTAAAATATTATGAAGTGAGTTTACAAATATTAATACTCATATGAACCTATGCTGAAATTTTGACGTTAACCACATTAACAGAAAGTGAGTTATTTAGGTTTTCATATGACTATGGTCTCTCATATCCGCTCCTTGCTGCCCGCGCGTGTTACACACAGAACTACTTTCAAACACATGTAACCTGCGTTGTGTGGAACCACCGCGGTCCAGCCCTGCACACGCCCGGACTCGAACCCGCAAGACAGCAGCACCTCGGATCGGGAGTCGAGCGCGCTAACAATCCAGCTAAAAGCCCAGGCTACTAGCTTTCATGCCAGCAGCGCTCTTGAAGCATCGGGGAGTGAGGTTTACTAATGTTCTACAGCATAGCTAACCAGCTAGCACCCGTTACACTCACCCCCCTAAACCTCACTCCCGATCCGGATCACGGCACCAATGTAACCTGCATTGTGTGGAACCACCGCGGTCCAGCCCTGCACACGCCCGGACTCGAACCCGCGAGACAGCAGCACCTCGGATCGGGAGTCGAGCGCGCTAACAATCCAGCTAAAAGCCCAGGCTACTAGCTTTCATGCCAGCAGCGCTCTTGAAGCGTTGGGGAGTGAGGTTTACTAACATTCTACAGCATAGCTAACCAGCTAGCACCCGTTACACACACACACATTACACACGCGCAAGCTTCCCAGAGAACTACATTCAAGCACACACACATTACACACGCGCAAGCTTCCCAGAGAGACACGCACACACACATCCTCGCCCTTCCCCCTTTTGCCTCTGCCCTCCCTCTCTCTCTCTCTCCGTCTCCCTATCATAGTCCCATGAGTCCCCTCTTTCCCATGCCCCCCCACACACATACACACTCTCTCACTCCCTTCCCATCCCCCATGTCTCTGTATCCCAGCCCCTTTCTCTCCCTTCCTGATATGAGTAAGAATCATGAAAATAAATGGCCAGAGTCAAGAATGACAGTGTGATGCAAAGTAAAAGGTAAAGAAAAGATCATGTTTATAATGGGTATTTTATTTGGGTTATATATTGTATGCATGTTATGCAGTGGTAGTAAGGAGGCCAACAGGTGATAACCCAACTTGAGGATGAGAGAAGGCACCACAATCCTGTAACTTATTTGCAATGTGTGTGTGTGACAACACCTTGGTTAAGAGATCTGCCCTTACCACAAGTAATCACAGTGGCCATCATTTATGAAACGTGCGTACGACCAAAAACAGGTGTACGACAGGCGTACGCTTGTTTCCACGCAAAGCATGACATTTATAAATTTGAACGTGATCGGTGCTATATGCTCAAATCTCACGTCTAGTCTGAACTCACGTACGCAAGTTTTTCAGGCGGCATAGCACCGTGCAGCAGTAAATCGGCGGTGGATTAGAAAGTTGAAGAGTTGAATGGACTATCTTGGACATAACATTTCCTACATGTGCAGCCTATTTGCTGTAATGTAGCCTATTGTATTGACACATTTGATGGCTTAGGATAGCCATATACTGTACTGTAGGAGATGATTACTTTCTCTTTGGCAAACGCAACATTCATGAATTATATATTTTAAATTATTTTCAAAGGGCAGTGTCGTATGGTTTTGTAATGAATATATTTATAGTATGATGCGTTCTCTCTGCAAAAATAAAGTTTGTTGCGCTTAAATCGCTCTAGTTTGCCGCCTCCCTTGATTCTAGCTGTCAAAATGAACAAGGTTCAGCTGAATTATATTTGGACAAGGTGAACTTCTCCCTGCAGAGGAATGTAGAAAGGGGTGCTACAAGGAGAGTAATTCAAACACACTCAAAATCCTACCATCTGCTGATGTCATTGTGGTTCATTCCTTTACAGAAATTTCACAGACAGATTCCGCATATTTGCGGCAAGGTCATATTTTCAAATGCAAATTATGTTTCTGGTGAACAGTTGTGTTTCACTTTTGGCAATGTTGTATGTATTTTTTTTCTGTTATGGATTTGCATAGAGGCAATAGGACTGGTTTCTGTGGTCGGAGCCTTTTGTTCTGTGAACTTGCACAGGCAAACTTGCTCATCACTGAAATACTGTAAAACCAGTTGACCACCTTTGATCAGTTGGAGCAGTTTCATTTCCCTGTTGTTGAGATTATGAGTTTCAGGCAGACACAACAATCTTGTTTGGGATGTTTTCAATTATTGGGCTGTAGGCCCAGTTTCATTTGACATTTCAAGTTCAAGTATTTATTTGCCATTTGCTCAAGTATAGTGCGGATCACTCACTCAACATTTATCCACTCATTAGCACCATGAATAAATAACAATAAGATCAATAACAAAATTGCAGAAGTGGTAGATGAGTTGGGTGTGTGTGTGTGTGTGTGTGTGTGTGTGTGTGTGTGTGTTTGTGTGTGTGTATGTGTGTACTGTAAAAAAGAAAAACTATACAATGACTTAAAACAGTCTAGTTTTGAATGAAACACAACCATATCGTGTTCAAGTAGTTATCTCATTGAGTAATCCATTTTTCTAATTGAATCAAATAAGCTAAGCGTATATACTAGGGGGAAAAGGAAAAGATGGTTTGTTACATTTACCACAAAAGGACATAACCTTTCCTACATGTGCAGCCTATTTGCTGTAATGTAGCCTATAGGCCCTTTTCACTCTAACGTCAGACACTTTCCGCTTTGAAGCTTTGCTGGGTATCAGTTCATCCGGCATAAGCAAAAGCTATGGTTATATGGTTACAGTTCTTGAGGTAAGATTAATATTTCACGTGTATTTATTATCTTCATTAGGGCCCGAGCACCGAGGTGCGGCCGCTGTAGCAGCGGCTGCACCGTAGGTCAAGAATCAACAGTCAAGAATGACAGTGTGATGCAAAGTAAAAGGTAAAGAAAAGATCATGTTTATAATGATTTTATTTGGGTTATATATTGTATGCATGTTATGCAGTGGTAGTAAGGAGGCCAACAGGTGATAACCCAACTTGAGGATGAGAGAAGGCACCACAATCCTGTAACTTATTTGCAATGTATGTGTGTGACAACACCTTGGTTGAGAGATCTGAAACTTTCCTTAATATTAGATAAAGATTAAAGAAGGGTTAAGAACACTCTGTCATGTTGTCTATTGTGATTGACACATTCACAAAAATGAACCAAATTTGGTGGGCTTGTTTGTTTTTGCTATTGCTAGTCGGAGACAGAGCTCTGTCCTAGGGTGTGGCTTAGGGACTCTATAGCACCACCTAGCGCGTTGTCTATAGTGGTTGACTCATACATTCACAAAAATGAACCAAATTTGGTGGGCTTGTGTGTTATTGCTACCGCTAGTCAGAGACAGAGCTCAGGCCTAGGGTGTGGCTTAGGGACTCTATAGCGCCACCTAGCGCATTGTCTGTTGTGGTTGACACGTACATTCACCCAAAGGAACCAAATTTGGTGGGCATGTATGTTATTGCTATAGTTATTCAGAGACAGAGCTCTGGCCTCGGGTTTGGCTTAGGGACTCTTTAGCGCCACCTAGTGCATTGTCTGTTGTGGTTGACACGTACATTCACCAAAATGAACCAAATTTGGTTAGCATATGTGTTATTGCTATAGCTATTCAGAGACAGCGCTCTGGCCAAGGGTGTCTTAGGGACTGTATAAGGCCACCTAGTGCAATGTCTTTTGTGGTTGACACACACATTCACGAATATGAACCAAATTTGGTGGGCTTGTGCGTTATTGCTATCGATAGTCAGAGATAGAGCTCTGGCGTAGGGTGTGGCTTAGGGACTCTATAACGCTACCTAGCATGTTGTCTGTTGTGGTTGACACATACATTCAGGAAAATTGACCAAATTTGGTGGGCATGTGTGTTGCTCATGCACATGCCCACCAACACGCACATGTTGCTTTGTTAGATTCCGAAATGTCACAGGTCTCCGCACCGCAGGTGCTCGGGCCCGCCATCGCCGCTTGCGGCTATATTTAGGGCCCGAGCACCGAGGTGCGGCCACTGAAAGTGGCTGCACCGTAGGTGCAAGGCCCTATTGTTTTCGCTCAGATTATTATTATTCTTTTTTCCGTCTTACCTGTTTTTTTTTTTTCACCAACTTGGCATGCTCTAAAACTCTTGTAATTTGGCAGCCATTTGTAGAATTGCAATCGAAACTCAGAGACAGAGCTTTGGCCTAGGGTGTGGCTCAGGGACTCTATAGCGCCATCTAGCGCGCTGTCTGTTGTGGTTGATACATACATTCACGGAAATGAACCAAATTTGTTGGAGATGTGTGTTGTATGAATCTGAACAAGTTTTACATTTGAACTACATAGTGAATCTTACAAGAATTTGAGTTATGATTATGATTATGATTTTTGCACATCATGTATTTTGAAACACTTCTCCTAGACGGTTTATCGAAATCATGTCATATAAGCACTAAAATGATCTTGAGGGGTTGCCCGAGAGGAATTGCGACCAGATTTTTGAATTTCAAAAGTATATTGAAATGGCGAAGGTTTGAATCTAGGTGTCTTATAAAAGAAACAAAAAGTTGGTGTTATAGGCAGAAAACAGTGACTAATTTGGATGAAATTTGATGGAGTATTAGTTAGTGTGTT
The DNA here is from genome assembly GCF_963854185.1 of Sardina pilchardus. NCBI lineage: Eukaryota > Metazoa > Chordata > Actinopteri > Clupeiformes > Clupeidae > Sardina > Sardina pilchardus. The sequence continues at coordinate 17,750,082 of NC_085001.1, read as the reverse complement.
TGTAGTGACAGTCATATACAAAGTTTTGAATTTGGTGTTGTTTGTGATTTTTAAAAGCGCATTAATGATTGTGGTGGATACAGTTTTAGCTAAAATATTTTGAAGCGAGTTGATGAATGATTATAATCATATCAAGCTATGCTGCAATTTTGATTTTAACCATGTTAACAGAAAGTGAGTTATTTTTAATTTCATATTTGCCCAATCACACAGCTCCTCCTCTCTGTCCTTCTCTGCCTCTCTCTCTGTTGCAACTAACAGACACACGCACGCACTCTGTCACCCCCCTTCTCGGGTCCTCCCTAACTAACACACACACATTGACACACGCGCGGCTTTCTAGAGACACAGAGACAGACACACACACACACACACACACACACACACACACACACACACACACGGCTTTCTAGAGACACAGAGAGACACAGAGACAGACACACACACACACACACACACACACACACACACACACACACACACGCGGCTTTCTAGAGACACAGAGAGAGACAGAGACAGACACACACACACACACACACACACACACACACACACACACACACACACACCCTTTGGGCAACCGTGGCCTACTGGTTAGGGCTTGTAGCTGGAGGATTGCCGGTTCGATCCCTGACCAGTCCACAGCTGAAGTGCCCTTGAGCAAGGCACCTAACCCCTGACTGCTCCCTGAGCGCCGCTGGCTGGGCAGGCAGCTCACTGCTCTGAGTATGGTATATTAAAAAGTATACAAAAGTATATTGAAATGGCGAAGGTTTGAATCTAGGTGTCTTGTAAAAGAAACAGAAAGTTGGTGTTATAGGTAGAATACAGTGACTAATTTGGATGAAATTTGATGGAGTATTAGTTAGTGTGTTTGTAGTGACAGTCATATGCAAAGTTTTGAATTTGGTGTTGTTTGTGTTTTTTAAAAGTGCATTAATGATTGTGGTGGACACAGTTTTAGCTAAAATATTTTGAAGCGAGTTGACAAATAATTATAATCATATCAACCTATGCTGCAATTTTGAAATGTTGACTTTAGCCATGTTCACAATAAGTGAGTATTTAGGTTTATTTGTGTTTGCATGTGTCTTATACTCCATCCATTTAGCTGAGCAGGAGTAGGTGCTCTCTCTCTCAGCTGCATGTCTCTCTCGTCCCCTGCTAATTCTCTACACAGACTCACAGACACTCTCTCACCCCTCCCCCGTCATTCTCTCTCGATCTCACGCACACACGCGCGCGCACGCGCACACACACACACACACACACACACACACACACACACACACACACACACACACACACACACACACACACACACACACACACACTCACTCACTCACTCACTCACTCACTCACTCACTCACTCACTCACTCACTCACTCACTCACTCACTCACTCACTCACTCACTCACTCACTCACTCACTCACTCACTCACTCACTCACTCACTCACTCACTCACTCACTCACTCACTCACTCACTCACTCCCTCCTTCCCTCTGGGCAGCCGTGGCCTACTGGTTAGGGCTTGGGGCTTGTAACTGGAAGGTTGCCGGTTCAATCCCCAACCAGTCCACCACTAAAGTGCCCTTGAGCAAGGCACCTAACCCCTCACTGCTCCCCCAGCACCGCTGGTTGGGCAGGCAGCTCACTGCTCTGGGTCAGTGTGTGATTCACCTCACTGTGTGTTCACTGTGTGCTGTGTGTGTTCACTAATTTGGTTAAATTGGGTTACATGCAGAGAAATAAATTTCCCTCACAGGATCAAAAAAGTGTATATTCTATTCTATTGATCCATTTGTCTCTACCCCCTCTGTCTGTGTCTGTCTAGCGTTATTGCTATCGATAGTCAGAGATAGAGCTCTGGCCTAGGGTGTGGCTTAGGGACTCTATAGCGCTACCTAGCATATTGTCTGTTGTGGCTGACACATACATTCAGGAAAATTGACCAAATTTGGTGGGCATGTGTGTTGCTCATGCACATGCCCACCAACACGCACATGTTGCTTTGTTAGATTCCAAAATCTCACAGGTCTCCGCACCGCTGGTGCTCGGGCCCGCCATCGCCGCTTGCGGCTATATTTATTATTATTATTATAGTTTTTCCGTCTTACCGAATTGCTTTTTTCACCAACTTAGCATGCTCTAAAACTCTTGTAATTTAGCAGGCATATGTAGAATTCCATGTGTTACTCAGAGACAGAGCTTTGGCCTAGGGCGTGGCTCAGGGACTCTATAGCGCCACCTATCACGCTGTCTGTTGTGGTTGACACATGCATTCACGAAAATGGCCCAGATTTGGTGGGCATGTGTGTTGCATTAATCTGAACAATTTTTACATTTACACTCTATAGTAAATATTTGAAGAATTTGAGTTATGGTTATGATTATGAATTTTGCACATCATGTATTTTGAAACACTTCTCCTAGACGGTTTATCGAAATCATGTCCTTTCAGCAGTAAAATGATCTTGAGGGGTTGCCCGAGAGGAATTGCGACCAGATTTTTGAATTTCAAAAGTATATTGAAATGGCGAAGGTTTGAATCTAGGTGTCTTATAAAAGAAACAAAAAGTTGGTGTTATAGGCAGAAAACAGTGACTAATTTGGATGAAATTTGATGGATTATTAGTTAGTGTGTTTGTAGTGACAGTCATATACAAAGTTTTGAATTTGGTGTTGTTTGTGATTTTTAAAAGCGCATTAATGATTGTGGTGGATACAGTTTTAGCTAAAATATTTTGAAGCGAGTTGATGAATGATTATAATCATATCAAGCTATGCTGCAATTTTGATTTTAACCATGTTAACAGAAAGTGAGTTATTTTTAATTTCATATTTGCCCAATCACACAGCCCCTCCTCTCTGTCCTTCTCTGCCTCTCTCTCTAGTCCCTTTCCCACATGAGCGAGACATCCGGATGTCAAACGGATATCAAACGGATGGCTGTATGTGGGAACGCAAAACTCGGGTATTTTCTTACCCGGAACTCACCCTACTAGCCCCCTAGTACTACTTCTAGATGTTACCCGGGTGCGCTTAGGTGGGAACGCAGCCGGCACAGTTCTGGGTAGAGATGGGGGGCGTACCGATGACGTATAGAAATGCGCCCTTGCAGCCTGCTTGCAGCGTGAGGCAGAAAGTACAAATTGCCATGGTAACGATAAACATTGCCCTACGAGTATGAACACAGACGAGAACACCGGAGTACAGAAAACAGTGACATTTTGTTGTGTACGTACAATAAAAATTTAAACTGCAATCACGTTGTTGTGTTTGTTGCGGGACAGGCAGGATTATCCTTGCAAACGTGAATAGCTTGAAGTGTTGTCGATTAGCTTGCAACTAGCTGTTTATTACAGTGGTTAGCAATTAACAGCTAACAGTTAACGTCGCTGTTATTTAGCATTGTTGCTTTTTGTAGGAGTTGGGAAGGAGCCTCAGCCTCAGACCTCTGTGTGCTGTTTATATATTTTCCAGGTGTGTCATTATTTTCTATTAATTTGTTGTGTTGGATGTTTATACCAGAGAGGGTTGAAGTAGAGCTTTGTTTATACTGTGGTCCTGGCGTTAGCTATTTTTTCCTCTATGCTAGCTCCCGCTGACTAGCGAGCTAACTACTTCTGTTGTTTCATGATGTTTTGGATCTGATGCAAGTTCGCATCATCCAGGCAACACAGCACAACAACGCATTTATTTAGCGTCATCTCCCTCCCCCTGCAAGTGCTGACATTGCCCCACCCCTCGCGGCTCCTACTCGGGTCTAGTGTGAACACAATTACCCGTATCTCACTCGGACATAAAGCTCATGTGGGAAACGTCCGTGTCGTGCCTCTACCGGGTAAATATGTCCGGGTAACTTCTAGAAGTTAGGTGGGAAAGGGACTCCTGGACTCCTGTTGCAACTAACAGACACACGCACGCACTCTGTCACCCCCCTTCTCGGGTCCTCCCTAACTAACACACACACATTGACACACGCGTGGCTTTCTAGAGACACAGACACACACACACACACACACACACACACACACACACACACACACACACACACACACACACACACACACACACACACACACACACACACACACACACACACACACACACACACACACACACACACACACACACACACACACACACACACACACACACACACACACACACACACACACACACACACACACACACACACACACACACACACACACACACACACACACACACACACACACACACCCTCCCTCCCTCCCTCCCTCCTTCCCTCTGGGCAGCCGTGGCCTACTGGTTAGGGCTTGGGGCTTGTAACTGGAAGGTTGCCGGTTCAATCCCCAACCAGTTCACCACTAAAGTGCCCTTGAGCAAGGCACCTAACCCCTCCCTGCTCCCCCAGCACCGCTGGTTGGGCAGGCAGCTCACTGCTCTGGGTCAGTGTGTGATTCACCTCACTGTGTGCTGTGTGTGTTCACTAATTTGGTTAAATTGGGTTACATGCAGAGAAATACATTTCCCTCACGGGATCAAAAAAGTGTATATTCTATTCTATTGATCCATTTGTCTCTACCCCCTCTGTCTGTGTCTGTCTAGTGTTATTGCTATCGATAGTCAGAGATAGAGCTCTGGCCTAGGGTGTGGCTTAGGGACTCTATAGCGCTACCTAGCATATTGTCTGTTGTGGCTGACACATACATTCAGGAAAATTGACCAAATTTGGTGGGCATGTGTGTTTCTCATGCACATGCCCACCAACACGCACATGTTGCTTTGTTAGATTCCAAAATCTCACAGGTCTCCGCACCGCTGGTGCTCGGGCCCGCCATCGCCGCTTGCGGCTATATTTTTGTTCTGATCCTGTATGCTGATAGCTCAGTTTAAATTATTATGTTTTATTTAAAGCAGCACTATGCAAGGTTTTTTTTGCCTCAATATTCAAGCTTCAAAGTCATTTTGATGGTAAGCAAACATGTTAGGGAGCATAGCTGGCAGCGCCTTACAGGCAGAAAACCAGCCTTGCAATTTGGCTGACAGTGAGTCAGAAACATCTCACAATAATTTTGAATAATTACGTAGTCAGTATCTTTATAGATTGTCTTCGCCTGTTGCTAGTCCTTCAGCTCCAAAACACATGCAAATGCACTGTGTTCAGGGGGAAGGGCTCAAGCCATGAGAAAATAACAGCAAGGTAAAATATGTATATTCCGCGACTCTACTGTAGGGGGAGCTCTAGTAACAGGCAAAATATACATCAGTATACCTACTGACAAGGTAATGTTTCACAATAAAAGGGCTGTTCACTGACTGTTTCCAAAATGTTTCCTTTCCCCTGCATGCTAGGCTAGTGTGTTTGGAGAGGTACTAGACCATCAGAATGGCACCTACTTGGCCCGGTTCACTCTGCCCTGGGCAGGCGAGGCGTCGGTGGCAGTCCGCCTAATTCACTCCAGTGAGGCTGTGCAAATCCTCAAGCAACACCGGGACGCTGACCCTGACCGTGTCGACTTCTACGGCCATTTTGAGGGCAAGAACCCCCGGGGTGTTAAAGTGAAGGAGAAGGTGGCCTGTACCGTTAAGTGGGAAGGGGTGGCAATGCCTGGCAAGGGGAACTGCTGCTGTGAGTATCCAGATGTCCGTACCGGGCTGACGTGGTACTGCCGTAAACCCCCAACTCTGCCCTGCAATACCCTGGTGTACTACAATTTAGGTGTTTACAAGAATCACATGACAGGCCTTGAGAACAAAATCATGCAAAAGTGAGTAAAAGAAGTTTGGTATTTATTAGTGGGCTTGCTGCAAGGCAAGCCCATCTATTGTTCTTCCAAAGCAAGCACATTTCAAACATTTTTATTCAACAATAATATTATTAGTGGGCTTGCTGCAAAGCAATACAAGGCCCACTATTGTTCTCCTTAAGTTTACTTCTTTTTTTTAGTGGGCTTGCTGCAAGGCAAGCCCATCTATTGTTATCCGTCGGCCGTTTTTTTAAGACGCCTCTTCTCCTAGAATGTTTGAGCTATCGATGCGGTTCAAACACTTAAAAATCAGGCCCAATCCGGTGTAGGTTGCTTGCCAATGTCGGATGGCTGTCGGTTGTCGTTTTTCCGGTATTCCCGTTTTTAGACCCTTGTAGTTCCGCCATGCTCCACCAGAGGCTGTTCCCCATTGAATTGAATGGGGTTTTCGGTCCCATTGAAATTAATGGGGAAATTATTTTTTTGCCAATATATATATATTTTTTTGTACCCTTATTTTTTTAAGAATTATTGACATAATAGACGTCATTAGCTAAGTTAGCTAATCCACAACATTACGAAATGACCTTGTATTGACTTGACGTGCCTGATTCGACACAATTCATGCGGCAATATCAATCAAATGCTGCGTTGTGATATAATAATGTCCAGATAAAATGTCCGGATTGTGAGATTTCATGAGTTTTCGATCGTCATCTACTTCAGTTCTCTTCATGATAGACTTCCAAAAATCACACATAAGGTGAGTTAGAGTGTCTAGATTCGTACTCTACGCATGGGAGCTAAAAACGCAATATTACGTTGTTGCCACTCAATGAGTTAATTGACCAGATGATCGTGTAGTGTGACGTGTTTAAGAGCTCTACTGTGGAGGTAAGAAAACTTGACTTTGGCCCATTATATCTCCACTTTAATAATACCAATCACTAAAGTGTTTTATGTCATTTTCATCGTTTATTATCTCAACTACTAAGTAGAAAGTCTAAAAAATGTAACCCAGTGGTTGAGATCATCTTTCTGTGTGTGCCTGATTATAAAAAATATGAAAAGCTTAAGATGGGTTACTGGAAATAAATTTGGATTGATGACGCAACGTCATGCGCCCATGATTTCCCATTAGTTAGTGTTGAGTGAACTTGAGTGAACTCAACTACCGGTAAAAGAGAAATCACATTTTTCTGGGGAACATGTTGAGGGTTTGTTTTAGAATCTGTACACTTTGATGGTCAAAATTAACAGATCCAATTTCCGTGGTCAAAGGTAGAAGTCACTATGACCTCACATCACATTTACGCAACTTTTTATGCATGCTTTGCTTCTGTTGTTTATTGAATTTTGTTTAAAAATGTATCTTGTTAACGGTGTTCTGTTTGAAGTCAGTTCCTATTCATTCATTCATGGTGTACTGCAGTTGAAGTCAATTTACAATACAGTACAAAATATGCATAATCAGTGATAATGCATAATTATATAGAATAGAATATTAATATAATATAATAAGTATTCATTTATCTGATGCCATATTCTTTGTTTCCTCAGTAAATATGTGAATCGATGGATCAAGGGTGATTCACTCGTGATTAGAGTCCTTGCCTCTAACGCCACTCTTGGTATGTTTTCCCTTTTTCTTTGTGTATGCCATGCCAACATAAACAATGCCAATAAGATCACTTTTAAAGTTCATATTGAGAAGTTGGCCCAGAAGTTAAAAATTAAGCTTTCGTTTTATTTCAGAAACAAAGCATATTTCACTCTTCAGGAAGAAACTGATAAATGCCACATTTCTGCCCATTCTAGCTTATGGTGATACTCTTTACATGAATGCTAGCCTGGCTAACGCCTACCACTTCTCAAATGAGACGTGGTCTGGCAACCAGACGTTCATTTTCTCGTATTTGAAAAAATGCCCAGATCCGTTCATTGGGCGCCACGGATGTCTATCAAATGCGCATAGCTCACCCAACTCGTTCGTATGCAACGCTAAGGGATGCCATTGACATCAGTGTAAATCCTTTGGCGTCGAATGTAGATGCCAAAGGATGTTCTGTGATTGGTTCGCCAACATCAGGCGAACATTTGGACGTTAGTTTCCAGACTGGCTTAGCAGCGGGATTGAAATCACCGCGCAAGGCAGTATGGGAACACCCAGGCTACATGAATGCTGCTTCTTCCACTTAACATGTCCTTAATACAGTTTACCATGGTAATAACTGCTGTAAATATGTACTTACAGAAGCAATAAATATTTAGGATTTACTTATTGTGACATAATATTTCTGTAATTATACCAACATGATGGTGCTATGAATGACTAAATTACAGTACATAGTAACTTCTAAGTGTTATGGCACAATAACACAGTGGTCAAAGTTTTTGTAGTAGTTAGTTTGATGGTAAAATGTGACCTGTTATCTGTTATTATGATGAAATAAATAAGGTAATTTCACAATAACTATATGGTATCAGGGCTGTAAAATACTGTTTTGTCTTTTCGAAAGAATTTCAACAACTCCCCACCGTATAGAAAACCTTTTGAAAAGACAAAACAGTATTTTACAACCCTGATACCATATAGTTATTGTGAAATTATCTCATTTATTTCATCACAACAACAGATAACAGGTCACATATTATGTCACAATAAGTAAATCCAAAATATGTTTTATTTTACCCTTAAATCCAAGTTATTTGCATTGTTGTTGTATGGTAATTGAACAGTAATTGTCTAGAAATTACACATTAATTATTTGTAATATGTGGTTTAAAAATATTGTTACCATTAAATTGCATACATATTACCATAACATTACCCACTTATTACCGATCTGTAATGTAAAGTGTTATGCCTCCCCATACCATCACTAAGCCACCACCAAACCGGTCATGCTGAATGATGATGCAGGCAGCATCATGTTCTCCACGACATCTCCAGACCCTTTCATGTCTGTCACATGTGCTCAGGGTGATCCTGCTCTCATCTGTGAAAAGCACAGGGCTCTAGTGCCAGACCTGCCAATTTTGCATTCTATGGAAAATGTCAATTGAGCTCCACAGTGCTGGGCAGTGAGCACAGGTCCCTCTAGAGGCCATCGGGCTCTCAGGCCACCTTCATGACGTCTGTTTCTGACAGTGTGGCCAGAGACATTCACATCAGTGACCTGCTGGAGGTCATTCTGTAGGGCTATACACTAATCCAGCGCGAACTTGATGGGCGCTGCCATCTTGAATATTGCCATTACTGCGTGCCTGCGAGTGTGACAAGTGACACTTGCCTGTGCTTTTCAATGAAAGCATCCTGTCACTGTCAGAGAATGTCTATAACAAGAGATCCCGCTTATGAAAGAAAATGTCAGGTGAAAGGGAAAATTGGATCAATGATGTCAGACTGTGCCAAAACTTACCGATGAAGGTAATTTATTAACAACATAAGGTATTAAGATGTGTATTAATGACAGCTAACCTCTGCAACAGCCGCCTATGGAACCAAGGGGCTAATTTCTTAGCGGCCAGCCACGCAGTAATGGCGGCGCTGTGTTACTTCCGTGTTTCGCTGGATTAGTGTATTGTAGGGCTCCTACTGTCCCTCCTTGCACAAAAGAGCAGATACTGGTCCTCCTACTGGGTTAAGGACCTTGTGCCACCCTGCCCTGCTCTCCTAGAGCAACTGCCTGTCTCCTGGAATCTCTTCCATGCTCTTGAGACTATGCTGGGAGACACAGCAATCTTTCTGGCCATGGAACACATTGGTGTGCCATTCTGGAGGAGTTGGACTACCTGTGCAACCTCTGTAGGCTTCAGATATTGGCTTATGCTACCAGTAGTAACACTGATCCTATCCCAATGCAAAACTAGTGAAACATCAGTCAAGAAGGATAAACATGAAAAAATTACCAGTTGCCACCACCTGTAAAACCATTCCTGTTTGGGGGGTGGTCTCACAGTTGGCCCTCTAGTACACCTGTAGTAAATTTTGTTGACATCAAAGCAGGTCAACCTGATTCACAACCACCTCTGTTGCATAACTGGCAAGATCAATATCCCACAAGTATGACTGACTTGATGCTATACTCCTATGAACAAGTGTTCCCTTTATTTTTTTGAGCAGTGTATATGTTGAATAATATTGCAATACAGCTTAAAATAACATATTCTGCAATATATTTGAAATATATTGTGATATAAATTTAGCCTAGAAATCTAGACGCACCCGAGCGGCAAAAAATATATTTTTCCTAGCAGGATGGTCTAGTGTCACACCGTTAAGGCCAATCCTGCGTCCGGCACCAAGTCAGCCGGTCCAATCAGAGCGCTCTATCTGTGTACCGAGTCCTTGAGCCCGCAGAGCTGCGCTACAGCGAGATATAGAACAACCATAGAGAACAACGAGGCTAACGAAGCCTGCTCGTTTGAATCAGCTTTGTCATCGACTTTGGAAGAGTTAGAATTGCACTCAAGCACTCAAGTCATTCGTTTTAAAGAAGGATGTATTTGCCGCTTTGCCGACCGGCTACGATTGGTCACAAGTGCTGGCCTATTACAGTACGTGTACAGTAGAGGCAGTTTGAAAGACAGTGGCCCAATCCCAATGTCAGCCCTAAAGACTATGGATTAAGGACTCATTAGGCGCGTTCAAGTTGGCTGCGCAGCACAAAAACTGCGCAGCACAAGATGCACGTGGTTAAAAATCTGTCCACGATGGTCTAGATGGGCGTGTTTTCGACTCGGCAGTCGGTATCACATGGCCTCAACTTATCGCGGGAGCAAGGCGTGGCCAGGCTGCTGCTCCGCAAAAGAGCAGCCGGTCTGGAGGTACTGCGGAGAGCAGCGGAGCCTAGACCCTGCCTTCATGATGTCAGGTCTTTGCCCTAATTGGCTTTTACATCCCTGACGTGTGTGCAGGTGTTTAGATGCCTCCCCATATCCACAAGAGTCCGTGCGGGTCCGTGCCTCGTGATTCGTCACATGGTCAAGTCTAGACCACGGGAAGTAGAGAGTGTACAACTTCATAGCAGCGTTTGCATCCCCGCCCCTGCTGCCACTGGCAGCTCTCGTTGCTGCAAAAGGTCATTTGGAGTTGAACTTGAACACGGCTACAGACTTAATTGATCTCAGGTGCTAAGTGAGTGAGTGTGAGGCCACATGCTCAGATAGGTATTTTGGGATTGGGACAGCACTTCAAGAGATCACATGTACCTTTGCTAACAAGGACGTTGCTAACATTTTCACCATGCACGTGTGTGTCGTGCTGTTGTTTACCTTCATTTCTGGATTTTTCTATGATCTCCGCAGTAAACGTCACAACACTTTGAACTGTGGGTAATTCCCTTAGGTTAAGTCTGCACCGATGCAGACTCACGGAAAGGGCTCAGTAAGTGTGTACTCAAACCCTCACGCCCGTTGTAATTCGACATTGGGACAGCCCTAAGCCCTTATGAATTTCGCGAGAACGCGCACCAAACTCTGTGAGTCCGTGAGTCCAGACTCATTGCCAGGCTAATATAAATTCACTTATATCTGACGTATATTTGCAATTTTTAACAGAAGAAAATTTATGTTTAACTGCATACTGCTGTACACGGCCCTTCAGTGTTTAAAATCTATACAGCGTTTAATTGTGTTCAATTATACAATGAGAATTCTTCTTAGAGTATCCAGGGAGTACCAGATATTGGCCCAATCCCAATGTCCGGACTCACGAACTCACGGACTTTGGTGCGCGTTCTCGCGAAATTCGTAAGGGTTTAGGGCTGTCCCAATGTCGAATTACAACGGGCGGGAGGGTTTGAGTACAGACTTACCGAGCCCTTTCCGTGAGTCTGCATCGGTGCAGACTTAACCTAAGGGAATTACCCACAGTTCAAAGTGTTGTGACGTTTACCGCGGAGATCATAGAAAAATCCGGAAATGAAGGTAAACAACAGCACGCACGACACACGTGCATGGTGCAAATGTTAGCAACGTCTTTGTTAGTAAACATCGCCAAGGTAGGCTACATGTGATCTCGTGAAGTGCTATCCCAATCCCAAATACCTATCTGAGCCTATGTGGCCTCACACACTCACTCACTTAGCACCTGAGATCAATTAAGTCTGTGAGTCTTTAGTTCTTAGTCTTTAGGGCTGACATTGGGATTGGGCCACTGCAGAGTGGGCAAAGCAATTTTAAGAAACAGCGTCTTTCTCTGCTCCCTACCTCAGTTAACGAAGGTTATCAACTGAACGACACTTCAATCACAAGCGCAGTTGAATGTTAACTGATGGCAACATTAAAAGGAATCAAGCGTTTAGCGATCATAAAATAATACAATGCATGATGTCAACAAGCAGGACGATAATGAAGAGCAGTTGTATTCAAAATCTGGCAATCTGGCAAGTAGGAAAGTTTAAGTGGATGGAAAGTGAGAGTAAGGTATTCGAAAGGCCAACGAAAGTTAAGGTTGCATAATATATAAAGACGCAAAACTGGTGGTCTAATTAGTGATTCTGTTGTCTTTGAAAGATTCCGTTAAAGATGCATTTAACAGTAAACCGCATTCATCACCTGATTTTACAAGGCAGAAATATTTAGGCGCAAAATAGACGTGCATTTTCATGATATTCTTGAGTCGGAAAAGCACAATTTGACATTCTCAGTCACCTCCCGTGCAGTGCCGCCGCTCCCACCATGCATGTAGGGCACCAAGTACAGAGGAGGCACTTACAGTGCCCTCCAAAAGTATTGGAACACATGCTTAAAGTTAATTATTATATGGCTCTCTAGAATGTTGAGGGAGCTCCCATTCACTTTGAATGGGCCTCTCAACGTTCTACCGGTCCGTTATATCTGCTTATTCCACTGCTCGGTTGAGTTCCCCATTGTTCTGCGTTCTATAAGGGTGTGCATTAACTTTGAATAACCGCACGGCTATGAAGTAGTTCCATTGTTTTTGACCGTATTACACTTGAATATTAATTCGCCAAACTTGTTGTGAAGTTTAAATGCACTGTCACGTTACATACAAGCTGTAAAATACAGACGTTCAGATCATAGTAACGTTTAGCATATGACAGAGGTGTCATTTAGCTAGTTAGGTGGCAGTAGGCTAAGAAAAATAGCAATCTTTCAAAGTTAACGTTGATCAGAATCTTGGGATATGCCAGCTTGACAACGGGAGATTAGAACTAACGACTGGCTTTTGGCCATAGCAACCATCCATTTAGAACTAGTAACCGCAGTTTGAGAAATTAGTTGAAATGTGTCTGGGAAAAGTAGTTCTACAAACAAAACAGTTCTAGCGATTAAAACATTTAAATTAGCACCGGAAACGAGCACAACGCAGTGGCAACAGTGGAATAAGCGGGATAATGGACTTCACGCCGTGCGGTTATTCAAAGTTAATGCACTTTTCTAGACGGAACGTCCCTCCGCTTCGCGTCGGGCCGTATCACCGTCTAGAACGTGCATTAACCATAGACTGTAAAAGGCATTAACTTTGAATAACCGCACGGCGTGTCGTCCATTATCCCGTACATATTGACCGCTCCGAAGGTATAATGACCGCTGCCAATGGCAACGGGTTCACTCCGCCACGAAATGGTAGTCAAGTCATTGCTAGACACATTGAGATAAGTTTATTTTCTCGTTTTGGCAAGTAGCCATATAATAAGCGCGATAATGTATAGAACGCCGGTCATTATCTGAAAATAATTCCCTTCAGTACGAAGCAAAACCCCTCCGCTGCGCGTCGGGGTTCTGTCCGTCCTGTCGGGAATTATTTTCCGATAATGACCGGCGTTCTATACATTATCCCTTACATATCAAATCATCTTTTGGAAATTGATCTTAATGCCTTAAATGAAACAATGAGGAAATGTTCAACCTTTAAGGACATCAATTTTCTATGTGAATGAATAATGTATTGTAAATAAATAAATGTTTTCCTTAAAATACAAGGGTCATAAGTATTGGAACGCCCATGTTAAATTCCCATAGAGGATTTTTATTTTTATTTTTAAAGGTTAGTTATTTCATGGATCCAGGACACTATGCACCCTGATAAAGTCCCCTTGGCCTTTGGAATTAAAATAACCCCACATCAACACTATACCCTTTAGCTGTTAGCTATTTAGCTGGTTTGAATTGCATTGAGCTCAAGCATGCCAAACTCTTAGTATCTGAACTTTGCTGCAGATTTAGATGAGGGTGCAAATGTGCCAAAAAATCAGAAGGAATTAAAATAGCCTTTGGAATTAAAATAGCCCCACATCATCACATACCCTTCACCATAGCTAGAGATTGGCATGGCGCTTTTTCCAGTAGGCCTATTAGCCTGTTTGATTTGCATTGAGCTCAATGAGCATATTTAAAAACATGTGTCATTTTAAAATAAGTTTCACCTTATATTTCAAGACATGTTTCACCCTATGTTTAAATGTATTTAGAAATATATTTCAACATACAGTATATTCTAACATATTAACATACAATCTTAAAAATATATACACAATATATTTATTTTGTGTATGGAATATTCCATCTCTCCTCATACCTACTCATACTGTCTCATCTTTAGGAGAGAGAGAGGCGTGTAAACCAGGGTTGCCCACGCCGATACCAGCAGGATTCTACTTGCATGATGTTTGGACATCATTTGTGTGTGCCACCCGTCACTTCGATGCAGGGAACACAACAAAATGTCTGAAGGACAAGCACATCTATATAATGGGAGACTCCACTACCAGACAGTGGTATGACTTCATCATCAGATCCGTGCCTAGTAAGATACATAAACATACACATATTTATACGCCGAAATGTTATATAGGTACACACACGCACACACAGATAAATAAGAAATATACACTCACCCACCTATAAAAGTCGCCCATTCTTCTCTGTTACATGATGAAATGGGGCTTTCCAACGATACTATGCACTTGTCTGTACAATCAAGTATGCAAATAAAATAAAAAACAAAATCATAAACTTAAATCAAATTGTCAGATGAAAGAGGAGACAGAGTTACCCACTGACACCAAAAACATTGGTTCAACAATATCAACAATATCATATAGCTCAGCCTACCAGAGCGCACCCATTACTCTCATTTGAATTACTCACGGACTTGTGATCGGATAGATACAGGAGACAGAGCTATCAATTGATAACAAGTACATCCTTCCAGGTTATAACACAGACGAAGTGACAGCAAACTAATAACTTCATATACTTACCCCACGCTTTTGTGTTTTTTTGTAGCATAGTATGTTCATAATCCACTGCTATCATGTGTTTCTCTATGGCAAGGCATGTTCATAATCCGGTTTTGAGATCCTAGAAAATTCCTGCATGATATTTGTGATGGTCGCAATAGCGACAACACACTGAAGACTCTGACTCTCCCTTTTCCACTGAGTTTTATAATGTTTGTTTAATTATATGCTTACTTTCTTATACATCTTCCAATGTCTACATGCATTCATATTTACACACACTTTATGTTTAGCAACATTGCATGGCAACCAAGTAAACACCTCGCAGACAATATGCAACATAGTTACTTTATTGATTAATTTAACGGTTCATGATTGAGTAGATGAGTGCATGCGTCTTAATCAATTGTGTTCTGTTAGTTCTAAGGTAACATTTCTTTGGCTTCATTTACCATTATGTATGCGACGTTTCTGTTTGAGTGCGGCCAAAGATACTTAAGGCGGAGCAAGACACGTCGTCGTAGTTCATGTCTATGGGCGCAAAACGGGGGTTCACTTCCTCTGAATAAAGGGGGTGTGTCATGCGTGTCATGTCCATAGACTTCAATGGAACCAGGGGGTCAGGATTTGACTGGTTAGCTTCGCCGATTAGCAAAGCACTTCCTCGTCGCCATTTTCCAGAAATACATCATGTCCGGTGCCGTTTTCCCTGCGTTTTCCTCATGCTGATTGGTGGCTGTTCCACTCTCAGCTCACGCACGAGCTTAGTGTGGGCACGAGCTCTCGTTCTGTACCTTACGTCAGTCAGTAACCTGGCACTTAATTGGCTAAGTAAAACGGCACCGGAAACAAGCCTCTTGAAACGCCATGTTGAAGCCTGAAAAAATCGTTCAATTTTGGCACATTTCACTAGCCTAGCATTCCCATTGAAATGAATGGGGGCGGGACTTGTTCACTTTCTCCAGTTCTTATAATACCTCCATGAATGGAACAGCTCTGCATAAAGGGGGATTTTGCCCCCCCCTCCCTCTTGCGATTCGGGTTCCAGGAAGTGGCTTCTCATGAAGTATCTTGCTCCGCCCTTAATGATCTTTGGCCGCACCAAAGATCATTAAGGGCGGAGCAAGATACTTCATGAGAAGCCACTTCCTGGAACCCGAATCGCAAGAGGGGGGGTCAAAATCCCCCTTTATGCAGAGCAGAGGCACCAACTGTTCCATTGAAGTCTATGGGCATAAATCAGAATTTCATGCATATGCTAAGATCTTGGTTCTCTAGAGTTAGGAATGTGAATTTTGGCCACGGTTTCAACCCCTTCTGACCACTTCAGGTACATTTTTAGCATTTTTGAGCATTCCAGTCTGGAGAAAATTTACTTTATATCAGGTGTGCCCCTGTTATTTATTCTGCTGCTGTTGGCTGGTTGCTACGTACGTACGCTCTGCCTTGACAACACATTCGCCGGCAGCTGAACCAAATCCTGCTTTGTGCTAATGATGATCAGATGGCGCTGGGGTAACTTAATGAGAGCAGTGACATATTTCCAGTATTCCATTGATATTTTCATTCAATTCCTTGAAAGTGTAGGCTACATGCTTTGTATGTGTTATTTTCCATATTAGAATTATTAAATGTTATTAGAAGGCTTGAAAGAGCAGCAAGATTATTTTAGAACACCATCAATTCATCTGGTCCCTTTAGGTGTACTAATCAAGCAACTGATCTATTGCATTGATAATCGGGTGCTTGATTTTATACACCTATGGAAAGGGACCTGATGAAACCCATAGACCTCTGAAGTTCGCCTACAAAACAGCTACCATCTTTGCCCAAATAAGGAGTTCAGGTATCTTGAGATTTTTTCTATGGGAAAATAACATCATTTTCAATTATCGCACCTGTTAAACTCTCACGGGGATGATGACATTTGAAATGCAGACTTTTTTCGCTATGCAGTTTTGTCCAGTGCCGTCTAGTGGATACTGTGATCTTCGGTAGGTGAAGACGGCACACTTTGATCTTTGCTACCCCAGAGCTAACTTACAATGCAACTTGCCATAGGCAGTTAGCTTCAATTAACTCCCGGTTCTCCTTATATGGGCAAAGATGGCAGCTTTGGATCCTTTTTGTAGGCGAACTTCCCGGTTCTCCTTATATGGGCAAAGATGGCAGCTTTGGATCCTTTTTGTAGGCGAACTTCAGAAGTCTATGAATACGTTAATAGGCGAGTTCATGATGGCTGCGCAGCACAAGATGCACGTGGTTAAAAATCTGTCCACGATGGTCTAGATGGGTGTGTTTACGACTCGGCAGTCGATATCACATGGCCTCAACTTATCGCAGGGGCAAGGCGGGGCAAGGCGGCTGCTGAGCAGCGGCACAGCAGCTCTCTAGGTACTGCGGAGCCTAGACCCGCCTAGACCCTGCCTTCATGACGTCAGGACTTTGCCCTAATTGGCTTTTACATCCCTGACCTATGTGCAGGTGTTTAGATGCCTCTTCATATCCACAAGGGTCCGTGCCTCATGTTTCGTCACATGGTCACATCTAGACTACGGGAAGTAGAGAGTGTACAACTTCATAGCGTTTGTATCCCCTCCCCTGCTGTCACCGGCAGCTCTCGCTGCTGCAAGAGGTCATTTGGAGTTAAACTTGAACGCGCCTATTCACACGCAATGACACGCCTCTTTACAGAGGAAGTGATCCCCATTTTGCGCCCATTGACATGAACTACGACCAATTATCTTGCTCCGCCTTAAGGATCTTTGATTATATATTTCTTGGCGGAAGAATGATTATCTATGAATACATCGTTAAATTTTTTGTTGTTGTGCCTTTGTTTCATGAAATCTTGCTAAATCGACGTAGTAACCGTTTCAGAAAAGCAATAAGCCACTCGAGACAGCTAAGGGGGTTTTCGGCACTCCGCTTCGTCCTAACAACTCCCCTTAGCTGTTCGATTATTCAGTATAAACCACGGCCTCTCGGGGCTTATTGTTTAACTATACAATATGATACAGGGCCCCAAAATGCAATTCAGTTCTTAGTTAGTCTCATTTAATTTTCCATTCTATAGTATCGAGTTCTAGAATTATCAAATATGTAGGCTATAAAAGACTGCAGCAAAGCTTATGTTGTTGCCTTATGGCATGAGAAAAAAAAATTGTCATTGGATATATTTTCCAAAGACTTGACTCATTGAAAGACTGAACAAACATTTTGAGATTAAGAACTTTGCCAAATGTCTCTAAACAAAATCACTAGGTCAATTATAAGATAGGCCTATCTATACATTCATGTCACCCTCTAGGCTACTTAGCTGCTAAAACAATTACTCTGGTGTAGCTGTAGCTCTTGGTAAAGAGTGTCTGGTAGGGGTGTAAAGATTCACCGATATGTAACCCATTGGAACAACGTTATAGGATGCGAGCGCCTCGGAAGGCGAACCCCCGGCAGTAAAAGGGGAAACATCCAAGGGCTGAATACTTTTGTATAGGCACTCTATATCATGCCGATAAAGTGAATATCATTGTGTTTATCTATTGAATATCGCGCGAAAGAATGGTTGTCACACTTTCTTTTAGTCTCAAAGAACTCACACTAGTAACATTAGATTATCCATCACGTTATCTCTCCCTCACAGCTCTGAAGCGCATGAACCTACACACTACTGGGAATAATGGGCCCCATATGGCTGTGGACGTGGAGAACAATATCGACCTGCACTACCGCTCACATGGCAACCCCCGCCTCAGCTTTAGCTGGCAGATCATGGCAGATATGCACTACATTAGTAACGAGATAGACGGCATGGCTGGAGGACCGCACACTGTTATCGTCCTCAACATGTTTGCACACTTCACCACCTTCCCTTTATCCTACTTTGCCTATCGGGTGTCCCTGATCAGGCGTGCAGTTGTGGATCTGTTGAGACGTGCGCCAGAGACCAAGGTCATCATCAAGACAGCCAACACTGGGCGCAAGGTGAATTCTCTGAGCCCTTTACTCTTATGTGCGGCGGAATCTAGAGAGTAGATTAGACTCAAATGAGTGTGTCTGTATGTGTTTGCATCCTTTTGTTTATCTGTCCATGTTTGTGCTTGAGTTTGCAGAGAAGAGATTTCCCTATGTAAAATACTAATATTATATTAATATCTAATGTCAACAATTTGTGTGAATGTGTGTTGCAGGATTTCCATCACACTGATTGGCTAACTATGCAGCTTGACCAAATCCTGCGAGAAACATTCCATGATGTTGGAGAAGTCTACATTTTGGATGTGTGGCAGATGACTGCCTGTCACTATAACACAGAGAACATCCATCCTGGTCCAGTGATCATCAAAAATCAAGTCGATATTCTTCTCTCTTTTATCTGCCCCACGTGAGAAGAATGTTTCTCCTGGCTATACTGTCCTCTCTGTGTCTGTTTACTGTGGCTATGTTCAGATTGTCAGCCCAAATCTGATTTTTGTCAGAACACCAAACCAGAACAGCAAAAAAAGGTTTTCCAGACACTAGCTGATCAAGCGCCTTTACCAGCCAATCAGTTTGCTTGACCACTCTGCTACAAGGAAGCCTGTGCACAGGCAAATATCCATCTTTCACAGTGTTGTTTAGAACATGTAAGCCTACTGCAACACATTACCATGTTTTTTTTTATTCATAGGGCCTTATCTCACACCCAACACAATGCACATTATGGCACCAAGCGTGACACAAGCATTGTTCTTATCTAACACCCAACGCAGTGATGATTTTGTGATGAAGTGCTTGAGAGTGCTTGATATATCTAGTACGGAGCCTGCGAAGAGTCACATTGGTGAGTATTTTTGAACTGCACTTTTTTCGTTCCATCGCAATAACTTGTATGTGTTCCCTTGCATATTTTTTTTTCCCGGTCAACTTGGGCTCCGTACAGTAGCCAAGGCTAAATCAGGTTAATGCGCTGTCAACTCCTCACCTCTCATGCTGGTGTAGGCTGGCCTACAGTTCGTTTGTATATTGTTGTATGTGAGCCCCAGTTTAAAGTAAAACTTAATAATGTCCAGATTGTCCATGACATGAGTTTTAGCCGAACTGCAGTCCAAGTAAACCTGTATAGAGCCCAAGTTGACAGGAACGAAAAAATATGCTAAGGAACACATACAAGTTATTGTGAGGAAACGCAAAAGTAATTGCGAGGGAAAGCAAAAGTGTGGTTAAAAAATATTCAGACATGACCCTCCCCAGGCTCCATAGTCTAGTGTAATATATAAAGGAAAGTGAATGAAACTATTGATTAAATATATTGTTCAATTGACAATAAACTACAGTGTACACTATAAAGTGAACTCAACAAAGTGAAGACTCACTCATCAAACTTTACGTTTTATTTTTACTGGCTGTACTGTATGTGTGTGTGTGTGTGTGTGTGTGGACGATAAGCAGGATGAAATGTTTTACTCCTTTCCTTATTCTCTCCTCATGAGTTCAAGGCATTGTGATGATAAAATAGGTAGATTTTGGTAGTTGGGTCTTCTCATGTAGCCTTGGCAACTAGCCATCTTGTGTAGGCCTGAATAATATGAATGTATGGACTCACCTCAACGTGAATTTTGCAATCATTTAACCCACCATGGGTAATGCTAAAGTCACTATTACAAAAAGTGCAGCGTGTAAGACTATCATTACAGTTTTACTATGACACAAGGGTAAACTACACTTTTGTGTAGTCTGATGTGAAATGGGTCTTGTCACACGACCAAGTACTGTATGGTGAGACAAAATAAAACGTGGTGCATTTCTAAGCAGTTAAGAGGGATAACTATATTGTGTGGCGCACTCTTGCACTTTCAATTTCACTTTGGAGTGAGGATATTACTGCACAGAGTCTAAGTGCTCCCAATATTACTCCGCCACACAATATACAGTAGTTATCCTTTTACCTGCTTAGAAATGCACCACGTTTTATTTTGTCTCACCATACTTGGTCGTGTGACTACTTGTGTAACTGTATTTTAATAGAGAAAACATGGAGGTGTTTGGTCACTTCTAACTTCATCTCTATTTGGATCCTAATGAATGCATTGGGCTAGCTAAGTGCTATCAAAGTTGCGCCGCGCGCCAGAGCCAGTGAGTGCACGCATTGAAACGTGAGAGGTATGTATCAACTCGTCTTAATTAAGCGAATAACATAGCTTATTATGAAAAAACGGTGAGGTGTTCCTTTAACTTTCGTTTTCGGTGCGTCACCGGCCAATAGTGTGCCAGGATGGCCGTTTCTGATTGGAGCCAAAGGTTCTGGCAGTAAACAGCGAAAATAGATCTGCTAGTTTCCAGCCTGAGCTGCTGGGCGAAATTCCCGGTAGTTCAGGCAGGGTTCACCCAGCCTAGGATCACACTATCTGCTACACGGAACACAAAAAGTGGCTGTGACTAGTTTCCTAAATAATGACTTTATTTACAGCTTACTGTACCACAGATACAATTCACACAACAGAGAGCACATTCAGTGTACACACTGCACATAAGAAAATATACTTTGAACATATACAACAATTAAATGAGTTTACATTTTCATAAAATGAAAGTACACACAATAATGAGCTTTAAAATAATTCTAGAAAATATAGAAAAACAACAACAACATAATAACAAGGGTACCCCCAGTTCTTTATAAAGCAATCCCACTGATGATCTATGTAATCTGACCTACCAGTTGTCCTACCAGTTGGTGGACAGTCTGATAAAAGATGGCACTGAGCCTCAGACTGCTGCAGGTGTTATTAGAGCAGACCTGATCTGTGATTTCCCATGATGCCTACTGAGCTCCAGTCTCAGAGAGGGGTAGTGGGGGTGGCCGGGGTGGTCGGGACCGTGATGGGGTGCAGGCCCAGATCCAGGGAGGGGGGCTCCTCAGGCTCAGGGGGACTCTTCTTCTGGGCCTCCAGCTTCTCCGTCAGCTGGGTGTAGAGCTCCTTCACAGGCTCACTGCACTGTAGGGCCACAAGAGTTATTGATGCGTTAATTCTGACACCATATCGGGGGAGCACAAACACTCATAAAAAGTCACCAGATTGTCTGTTTCATTTTTTGATTTCCAGGTATTCTACGATGTTCTGGACATATGTGTTGGTCCCCTGTCTTTTGGTTGTTGATGTTTGATGCTACATTACATTACATTACATTTGGCTGACGCTTTTTAACCAAAACAACTTTCAACATGGTAAAAAAACATTTTTAACCTTTTGTTTTTTCTAACAACAATTTTACAACAATAAACAAAAAACAATAAGTGCATCAATGAGTGTAGTAAGTGCATCAATGAGTGCAATTGTCTGTAGGATCAGCAAGACTTGTAAGTAGTGCTAGAACTGATGTTGCATCACTCTGTGTGTAACATTAAACTGATATTTCTGGGATGGCTGCTTAAGACAAATCTCCACTTGGGTACAGTAAAGATATAAATCGGCTCACTGTTCAGGTCAATTGCAAGAAATGTATCAGCATTTCTGGTAATGAACACGTTATTTTAATCCACCCTATCTGTAAAACTAAACCTGAAGCGCAAAAAGGGGACCTGCGAAGTTGCGAACCCAGAACATACAGCATTTCTGCATGACTAAAACTAGAGGTTAGGGACTGATAAACCACCAGTGACATTTTGAGCAATATAAAGCCAGGGTTGCGTAAATATATATCAGTATTCAGTGACAAACCACACTCTTAGACAAACCTGTTTAGGAGGCTCGAGAGTCTTCACTAGGGTTTCCATGACGGAGGGCTGCACTTTCAGACAGAGGTGGTTCAAAAGGCGTAGTGTGTGCCTGTGCACATTCTCCTTGCTGTGATGTAGACATGTAGATATGGGGGTTCAGGGGCAGAGAGAGGGGGGAAAAAAACTGTCAAAAGCCATACATTCATTACAGTAATTTCCTGTGTATTAGCTGCAGGACAGTGTTTTATGCAAGTTAAAATGAACAAACCCATATTAATACCATACTAATTTCCCCAGTGTAATAACCTCATAGCTGAAGAACAGGGCTCCAGACTAACTTTTTGCATTGGTTGAACTGGTGCGCCTAGCTTTTTTTTTTAGGTGCACCAGCACAAAATTTAGGTGCACCCACATTTTTCCTTGCACCGCCTTTAGCGCCAAAAGGTCACCTTTTATCGCTCTCCTTTCATATAATGTGAATGATTTTTTAACAATAAGGCGTAGAAAAAGTGTGTCTTTATTTCTATATATATATATATGTGTGTGTGTGTGTGTGTGTGTTCATATAATTCTTTAGGCCTATATATTCTATATACGGAAATTTCTGATATTCATGACATGACTATTCATATTACAACTCCGCCTCTTTAATTCAGCTGTCGGCTTGAAGCCTCAAAATATTGTAAACAAAGTAGGCTAGGCTAGTATAGTTGGCTAGCTTATTATAGTCTACTGGTTGGACTGTTCAGCTTCCCCATGTGTGTTTAAGTTTCAAGGTAGGCTAATACCTTTTCTCCTCGGGACAAGCCCTTTTGAGTCTTGGAGTTGGTCGGAAAACATTGACATGATCAGTCAACTTTGAATGCAAGAGTTTTAATAACATTTGTGCAGTATGCTATGATGCTAACCGGATTTTATTATAATTTTAGTTTGTCGTCTTCTATGCGTCATTGCTTTCACGATTCTGAATGAGCATGTGAGGGGCAGGTGTCCATTGAGCGCGCACGAGAGAGAGAGGGAGAGCGAGAGCGAGAGAAAGCGGGCCAAGGAGAGGGGGTTTACTTCTACACAGTTTGGATAACTTGCACGCATAGTCTACAATGAAAACGTGTGAAAGAAATGTATGCTTTCACCCGAGCAGCGTCAGGTGCACCAGTGCGACCTAGAATTTTTTTCAGGCGCACTCTTAACATTTTTGGTCGCACTCTGGAGCCCTGAAGAAATTTTGCCAAATCAATGTATAAGCCGCTGCTATTAGTTGGGAAATTACAGAACATTTCTAAATGCAACACTAAATTGTACTGACAAAAGGATACTTAACAGTCAATCTTCTAATTTTTTTATGAATGTGCCTTTGCATGCTTGACAATACCTGGAGCAGGAGGTCAGTAGAAATGTGTCAAAAACAGCAGCGCAAAACTCTTCCGCTCCAAACTCGTCGGACAGCAGAGTCAGGTGACCAGTCAGGAGATGCAGAAAGATGTCTCCAAATGCTGCGTCATTGTGAGTCTCCACTAGCAATAAGGGAAGAGAGGAGACATTTGATTATAGTCCAGAGGGTGTACATTTTAACTGTCCACATATGCACTATGCTGCCTGATTTCAAATTGGACCACAACCAAGACGTTAAAAAAAAGTTGTACCAAAATGTCAAGTCAGTCTGAACAATGTGTCCTATGGGCGACACTCGACATTGAGTTGAAAAACACATATTGCCATCCAATTGTACACACAAGAATATCAACAAGCCTTGCAAAAAGTGGCCAATGGTCTCTGGAGCCCTCTATAGTCAATATGAAATACATAATGATGACTGTTGTTATACATTGGACAAGGTCCAAAACGAAGCAATTAATGCAAATATTGGAAGGAGTTTCTTCCTTTTGTGTGAATTCCATATACTGGTACTTACCTAGAGCAGGAAGCAATCTCTGCAGGGCATTTTTGTTCCTCTGCTTGGCAATGTGGAGCACATAATACAGACCCATCTCACAGGCAACTCTGTTCTCCTGAAGAAACCTGAAGTAGAGAGATGCCCAGTAACACATGTCATCATGACACATAGTTGATTCACAGCAGAATTATGAAATACCTTTCCCTGCAAGAAATGGGCTTGTTAAGGGGCACAGACCACAGACATCACAAGCAAGTATTTAAATGACGAATGATGTTATTCCCCTCTCTGGTTGGGCAAAGGTCTTTGTTTTGTGCAAGGGCATTACTGTGCATGTAGATTAAGGCAATTATGGTGCAGCCTTAAGGGACTGGCGTACTTAGTGAAGGTGTCAGGCAGAAGGGTGGGGTAGGTTATGGAGGTCTTCTCCTCACTCGGCAACTTCTGCTCCACAGTGAAGGTGTAGTCGTCCACCACTATTGACATCATGGCGGGCAGAAAACGAGTAACCACCTCCAGTTCCTAGGGTAAACAGGAATTTTGTTTCATCCTAGATCCCACTGAGTCACATGAACACATTTCTCCAAACTCCATGAGTGCACGCGATGAATCATCATACCAGTCGAGGCTCTTTGAAAACTTGACTGTCGATCATGTCCCACGCGCCTTGTCCCAGACACAGCATTCTTAGTAGTAGCAGTAGGTCTGGGCTGTCCTGTTCTCACACAGGCGCATACACAATGAAAGATGAATGCAAGAGACTAATACATTTTAAAACATATTGGCCCTCATTTATGAAATGCACGTACGACCAAAATCAGGCGTAAAACAGGCGTACACTTGTTTCCATGCAAGGTATGGCATTTATCAATGTGAACGTGATCGGATCTATACGCTCAAATCTCATGTCTAGTCTGAACTTGCGTACACAAGTTTTTCAGGCGGCATAGCACTGTGCAGCAGTAAATCGCCGGTGGATTACAAAGTTGAAGAGTTGAATTTATGGACTATCTCGGACATAACACCTTTCCTGTACATGTGCAGCCTATTTGCTGTAATGTAGCATATTATATTGACACATTTGATGGCTTAGAATAGCCATAGGAGATGGTTATACTTTCTCTTTGGCAAACGCAACATTTATGAATTATATATTTTAAATTATTTTCGAAGGGCAAATTTCAGTGTCGTATGGTTTTGTAATGAATGTACTTATAGTATGATGCGTTCTCTCTGCGAAAATAAAGTCTGTTGGGCTTAAATTGCTCTAGTTTCCCGCCTTCCTTGATGACAGCTTCTAGCTGTCAAAATTAACAAGGTTCAGCTGGACGTCACTGTGGCTCGAGATCACTAATGATCTCTTTTGGACGTATAATGCACCTTCATGTCGTAAATTCTAGGGGCGAGGCCATTAAAACGAGCATATATAGGGGCGTGATATTTAAATTAAGCTTGTTTCCAGCCGCCACATTTATCAACACACGTTTATTCTTACGCTAGAATTAGAGTGATACGAAAGTTTGATGAATCACACGTGAGCCTTGTCGTAAGATGGTTTCTGCACTCGGTTGATAAATGAGGGCCACTTAGTGTAATGAGTAATGACATTAATTAAGTATGTTTACAGCTCCTTACCCTGGGAAGAGCATCCTGGCTAAGCAGCTCCTGCAGATTTCTTACAGTACTCAGCACCAGGGTGTTACTGGCAAATGGGTCACAGAGTATCATAGAAAGATCCCTAAAAGAGAAGTGAATAAATGTAAAGGACTGTGCAATGCTAGCCAAAGGTGATATGAAATGCAACGGGTTGGGTTTTGGCCATGAATTGTTTTTCATACCCCAGTACTTGTTCCTGCCCTTTCTTGACCCCGTCCAGAAAGCCTTGCAACTCTCTGGCTCTCTTGGCGTCAACAAACTTTTCCCTGATGCATGCATCCAGACACCAGGTGAACTGTCGAAAGACAAGAATCAATAACAAATGAGAAATACAATTTCCAAATGCTATATTATGACACAGACAAGCGACAAACCAATTATCATAAAACAAAGCTATTTTTCCATATTTTCTTGCTTGGATGAGTGGCATCAAAAGCTATTACACTTCAGCATCTTATTATCCAGGCTGAAACAGACAAAACTGGAAAACATTCGGGGACTCTTATTGGAGGTTGGACACAACCAAATAGATTCACACATACACACACACACCACTGACTGTAAAGTCACTGACACACAAATTCACCCTTACCTTATGACAAGGATCAACTAAACAGATCTCACTGATGTCAAGGTCATGAAGGGACATGAGAAGCTCTGCCCGCAGAGTACAGTAGTGGACGTTGCGTGTCCGCAGGAAAAGTGTGCGCAGAAACTGCAGCACCATGTCATACAGCTTTACATTCTTCCCGATCATCTGGGTCAGTTTTAGTACAACCTGGAAGCAAAGGGCAGAAACACGGCCTTTAACATTGAGGGAGATAACACATGCTTCTTCTTCACAGGATTGGAAGAAGACACCTCAATTCATCAAGTCCTATTATCCAAGTTAAGTGTACTGATTTAGTTTACCTCTCCTTGGCGTCGTGTCTTGGGTGAAGGACTAAAGAAGTTATGCAATATAGAGAGATCACTGCTAAAGAGTGCAGCCTCTTTCTCCACAATATACTGCTTCAGCAGAGGGGACACTTCGTCTCCAAACAGAGCCTGGTTGTCCTGCCAGATCTGTCTTTTCACTTCAACAGCACAGACCTTGTAGAGCTCTTTATCAGCCATCACCTGTTTCAGCTTTTTCTCAGGGACCTAGGATTTAGGTTTGAAACGGGGTATAGGTCAAAGAAACAGACGAAGTGGCAATTGTTTCACACTCCTCTTTATTTCAACAGTTGTGGCCACAGTTTCTTCCTGTTGGAAATGTCTGTTACTTACCTTTGGCAGGTGTTTGAGAACCTGCATAACTACAGGCTGAATGGAGGGCATCTTCACTAGGGGAAAACTTTTCTCCAATAACTCCTCCAGTTTAGAATACCTAAACATCCCAGGAGTTTAACACATTAAAATGCATCGCAATTCGCAAATATGGTTCTATTGTGATATTTCAAGGATCTCAGGTCAGTACAGCTTACCTATCCTCCTCCTTTCCTTCCGCTATTGTGGCGACTCGCTCCATCAACTTGTCACGCAGTTCGTCAAAAACCGACTGATGGAACTCGAGTCTTGGAGTACCATGAAGATCCAGAAATGGTAGAGCAGACTGCAGCGTTGGCAGCAATATGCCATTTTCCATCTAGATCAAAAATCATCAATGGATTGCTACCGTTACCACCCATGGGGCAAAAAGGGTTTTACAGACATGGAATGTTGCAAAAGGTTGTGACTCAGAAATGACATTCTAGGACCTTCAAGAACCACAACCTGGGTGCACAACCTACTAACTACTGGAAATCATCAAGGGTTTAAACTATGCAGCCCCTAAGGCTGCTTGCAACACTTCAGCAGAGAAGTTTTGAATATTCTAGCACTAAATTTAATTTATGTGCAACAACCTTTTACAACATCCCATGTCTGATTTCTGTGGAAAAAAATGAGATTTTACCGTTCGCAAAATAGTCAAGACGAAAATACCTGCACGACTACAATACAACATTAATGAGATATTACTTAAATGATGGTGTGTGGTGGCCTACAAACCAAGTGAACTGACACAAAACAAACAATTATCTCCGTTCTTCCTTTCACTTAGGCTACTGTTGTTTAACCCGCATAGTTTAGATAACAATGACATGCTGCATTAACTAACATTACGCTAATGAACGGATGCTAGCTAACTAAAATGTGTGTTGGCCATACAGATAATTTGCGACTCCGAAGGAATAATTCAAATAAAAACAAAAAAAGACTTTCATTAGTAAGAGCAAATACTAGTTGAAGAAGAGACTAGTTAATCGTGACAGTGACGTTAGGTAGCGTTAACGTAACATTACCTGAAACTGGTCAATGGCTTTCAGTGGTTCTGTGCAGTTTGTTAGAGTTTCTTTCAAATCTTCGCCATTAGATATGCCCAGTTCACTTAGCCCCGCAAACATTTTCACCTCTTTGTAGAGGTGTTTCCTGTATAGTTGGAAAATATTCAACTGTGCATACACCTAAATATGTATCCACAACGTTAAAACTGTCACTTGTTGTTGGTATTGTTCAAGTGAATCACACTTCCTGAGCATGCAACTCTGCAAGAGTCTCGTGTGGATGCGTGCATTCGCAGACATAGTTCCGCTGCGCACCACTCTCTGTAATTGTATGCTTTCGATGAGAACGAAATTCCACTTGAAAGACTTCGTCTTTCGACTTTATTTCACATTTTCAAACAATGCCTTTTGCGCGTATCAATTTTTCTTCTTGAGAGAAAAATCCACGGACTCGGTCAATTTTTTTAACTATTTCATTGGCTAAATTAGGCCTATGCTAACTGCCCTGTTTTATTTTCACATAGGCTACTTTGCAATATAGGCCTACAGTGACATTATTGTGCCACAGTTGGGTAATTCTTCAACTACGGGACTTTTCATGTCCCTGGAAGAAATAAAAAATAAATAAATAAATAAATAAAACCTAGTGTGACCTGTTTTTGTCACACTTACTACTCCCTAAGAGCAACTTTAAAAAATAATCATGGCTCAATTATTCTTATTCTAAGTAATATGAGGTCTTTTATGCATCATTTTTTACTATTTTCCCTCTATCCCAAAGCCAGACTTTTGGTGTTCACCCTCTTCTAAATCAAATTTTGAAATAATGTAGAATTAAATTCCAAATTCTAGAATACAGCCTATTTCAATCATATCATATTGCAGTATTTATTCACATTTTCTTATAAGTTGAAGCCCCGTCCCATGGTTTCACTGTCATTTCCGCAACACTGCACAAAATAGAATCCTGAGATGATGATTTTAGGTTTGTATACCTAGTAGCCTAACTACAGCAATAGATACTCCACAGAGGGTTTTATGGATGGACAAAGGGTGACTTCCAAAGGGGTTAATACAAGGAAGAAAGGTCCAAGTAAAGATGAGTGGAAGTGAGAATATTTTTTATTGGGCGTCATTTCCACTCGGCTCATATTTCATGTGGAAAGCAGTTGGAAAAGCTCAAGGCCATATTGTGTGTTTTTTTTTGTTGTATATCTAATGGTAAGTCTAACAACAAGGCTAAGAAATCTTTGCAGTAGTTTAAGGAGGGGTAAGCTTAAATAAACAGTAGGGGGGGCGGTAGGCAAACTATCATAGGCTACATGTACAGTAGGCTAGTCACACACCCATACACACACGCACACACACACACACACACACACACACACACACACACACACTATACTTGCATGTAAAGCATAAATAAACCTCACGGTAAGCTATGGGACATGTACATTTACATTTAGTATTCTGACAGCTGGTCGAAAGAAACTATCTCTAAATCGTGTGGTGTGGGTGGTAATTCTCCAGTAGCACTTGCCAGAGGGAAGCATACTAGGCTGGCTCTCTGACTAGAAGAATCAGAATATAGAATGTATTTTCTCTCAAATAGGCATAAAGAATCATAATTGGTTTACAGAAAATGTGTCACGTGAACAGTGATACAAAAAGCCATTATGCGTTTAAAATGACACCGGACAAAAGTAGATTCTAATTTGACAACAGCTGGAAGGTTGATTATGCTGCCTCTCAGCAGCTCTCCATAACCAGAAGTCAGGCCTTGTTGTGTTAACCTAGGCCTACTTTTTGTATTTTAAAGTTGAGCTTGTTAGCTAAAATATGTGAAAACAGTCATTGCGTACTCAACAGATTTGAATGGAAATTTGATATTTCACAAAATCCCTGTTTGGTTTTTTGTTATTTCTTGACAATTTCCATTAACTGACAAATTTGTGTTTCGCATATACTGTATAGAGCGTTCATGCGTCTGGGAAGTGGGAAGGTTCCCACTTCTAAACTCCCCACTTCTGAAGTGAAAGTGTTCACTATGTTGAGTGACATGAAAACATTTTGCTGGGAGCTCTCCCAAAGCCCCCAAATCCCACTTTCTCCTGAACACTATATCATCATAATAAGCTCAATCTTTTAAGATTAAACATTAGTATGGGGAGTCTGCACTTTATTTCTACTGCACAAGAGGTGTGATTAATGGGCATCGTTCAAATGACTCTGTACGCTTGGATAGTCCTTTAACCAATCAGACCAACGATCCGGTGCGTCTTTTGGGTAAGCTAGTTTGTGATTGGACCCAAAGGTTGTGTACAGGAAGCATGGTAGATAGATGTGCAGGTAGGGTTTCCAGCCTGAGCAGCTGGGCGGAATCCAAATTCGCCGGCAGGTCAGGCAGGGTTCACCCAGCATACATGAACGCATCAAGTCAAGTCAAGTTTATTTATATAGCGCATTTCATACACAGAGGTCATTCAATGTGCTTTACATAAACAAAAACCAAACAGTAATAGCAGATAAAAGCATAGAGGAGCAAAGAGTAATAATAATAATAGTAATAATAATAAAATAAAAGATAAAAAGAAAGCAAGGCATAGGCCTGCAATAAGCACCTCAAGTGAACACGTCTGACTCACCAACAATGAACCACCGACTCTTGAATGTGACCCGTTTGTGTTAATGGCTGGTCAACACAGCAGATGCTCATCATCAGGACCACTGTGGGTTATTGGGGATGTAGAGTTGGATCATGGAATTCAAATAGCAAGGATCAGATCCAGTAGGCCTAAGTGGCCTGGCCAGAGTGAGGGGCCAATGGAGAATAACTAAGAGGAGTTAACATATCTTCTTTGGCTGATTTAAGATCAGATGTTCTGAATCAACTATAATAGACCTCTGAAGTTCAAAAAAAAAAAAACGACTTTCTTTACCCATATAAGGAGATCATTTTATGATGGGAAAATAAATGATCACACCTGTTAAACTCTCGCAGGGACAACGAAATTGGAAATACAGACGCTTTCCTTAACACACTTTTGTCCTATGCCTTTGAGTGGATACTGTGATCTCCGGTACGTGAAGGCGTCACACTTTGATTTTTGCTACCCCAGAGCTAACTTGCGATGCAACTTTCCATTACGTTAGTTAGCAAGTTAGCTCTGGGGCCGGTTTCACTAAGGTAGTTTAGACTGGTCTATGGCTTAGATAGGTCTCTTTATAGATCAGTCTAATGCAAGTAAGCCAGTTTCACAAAAGTTAAGACTATCTAATTTTAGACTATTGAAACTCATTAAAAATGTGTTAACTTTGTTTGGGATGTGGAAAACATCTCTGCTCTCTGGCACAGTGTTTCATAGCATATAGCTTGTACTGTAGAGTATATCAATCCATCCTCACTGTAAGGCAGATTGCGGGTTGTTGTTGACACGGAGTCTTACAAATTCACATAACCTCACATACCTGTTTCATCCACTGCTAATAAAATAAAATACAACGTGCAAGTAACCATAGTATGCAAAATATGTTTCTCACTTTGAATAATCTATCAGGATATGTTACAAAATATATTTTAGGGCATGTATTCGGTAACCCTAACCCTCTCAATACTGTTATCACTCTATTACATTGTTTACAATTTGCCAATAGTGACAAATGCAGAGATTGAGAACAAGTCACAACTAGGACTAGAAAATAATCGAATGGTGCACTGGAGTTTTTAGGACCCGCCCATTTATTTAGGAAGAGAACAGGAAATTAAATTGACCCAATGTTACCCACAGTTTAGTGATCTTAACTCCCATAATTTGTTACAGCTTTGTTAAACCTATATTTTACTAATATAACCTATGAGTTGCTTTTCATCAGTGGGACTGCATCAGATTTAGCCAGATAATGTGGATCGAGGCCACTTCTTTTAGGAGATCTTGGACTGAGTGGCATTGTTCCCTAACTGACACAAACTGCAACAAGGGTCAAACACACAACAGTTTGATTGAAACACTGAGAGAGATAGAGAAAGCAAGCTTCAAAAACACAGAAATGGGCAATTTCCCACTTCATTTTTTTTCTTCTTTCTTTCAGTCCTGACTTTCAGAAATCAATCGGGTATAATGGGTCCAAAAGTCAGATTTGGGCTGGCAATCTGAACATAGTCACAGTGAACAGAGAGAGCAGTCACCAGGACAATCTTCCTGTTTACACGGGGCAGATAAAAGTCAGAAGGATGTCGACTTCATTTTTGATGATCACTGGGCCAGGATGGAGGTTCTCTTTGTTATAGTGACAGGCAGTCATCTGCCACACATCCAGGATGTAGACTCCCATGTCATAGAATGTTTCTCGCAGGACTCGATCAAGCTGCATGTATAGCCAGTTATGGCGATAGAAATCCTGCAAGACACAGACACACATCAGATGGATATTTTGAGCTCAACAACCTACTATGTACCCCTCTCTTCCATGCATGTGGACTGGCTGGATGTGTGATAATCGGTTAGCTAAAGGACTTAGACTACATCCACACAATTCCGTATTCATTTCATTTTCATATATTCCACATAACTGTTCTTTCAAGTTCCTGAAACTGAATGATTTGAAACCTTTTTCACACTCACATTTGAGACACAGCCCTCAGGCCTACAGACGTAGCCTACTGGGTAGCTTATAACCGGAGGGTTGCTGCGGTTCGATCCCCTACCAGTCCACGGCTGAAGTACCCTTTAGCAAGGCACCTAACCCCTCACTGCTCCCCGCGCGCCACTGTTGAGCAGGCAGCTCACTGCTCTGGGTTAGTGTGTGCTTCACCTCACTGCGTATTCACTGCCTGCTGTGTGTGTTCACTAATTCACAAATTGGGATAAATGCAGAGACCAAATTTCCCTCACGGGATCCACTGCAAACTCTCTCTCGCTCACACACACACACAAATGAAAGGAATGGATGCACATAACCTTGCAAGGATGTACACAGACTGACACACTCATTTGAATCTAAGATAGTCCCTAAATTCCAGTAGACATTAGCCGTTTTCAGACAGTTTTTCCGCACATTCTGCGATAATTGCTTGCCGCATTTCTGACAGTAACGGACATTCAGACATGAAGCATATGTGGAATGTAGGCCTATACACCCATCTGTTGTTCACACCTAATTTAGAATTTCCGTCAATTGGACTTTAGTTCGCTGGGCAGATAATGACGCCTAATAGATGCGGCCGCGTATGCAGAGTGCAGTTTTTACACCGGGAGTATGGAGGCTATAGCCTTGCTGCATTACCAGCAGCATGTTAGAGAGATGCAAAACTGTTCAGTGGCATTAGGGCTTTAAATACACATAATACTTCCCTCGATCATCACTGACAAGTGCGGAATGTTTCATTCATGTTGATTGCATTCACATAGCAGCTGTGGCGGCAACATTACGGCAAAATGACTAGGTCAGCAGCAGGAAAAGTTCCGGTAGTAGATATACGGACATATGCATTCAGACAGCACAACAAAGAAACCTACCGTAAAAAGTCTGTGAGCATTGCGGAAATACACGTCTGTCTGAAAACGGCTATAGTAAGAGAATATGGCTAAAACAGTTCACCCTTTGCCCCGTGTTGGCTGTCTTGATGATGACCTTGGTCTCTGGTGCACGTCTCAACAGTGCCACGACTGCATGCTTGATCTGGGACACTCGGTAGACAAAGTAGGACAGAGGCATGGTGGTGAAGTGTGCACACATGTTGAGGACAATAACAGTGTGCGGTCCTCCAGCCATGTCATCTATCTCGTTACTAATGTAGTGCATATCCGCCATGATCTGCCAGTCCCCGCTGATGCGAGGGTTGCCATGTGAGCGAAAGTGCAGGTCGATATTGTTCTCCACGTCCACAGCCATATGGGGCCCATTTTTGGCAACGGTGTGTAGGTTCATGCGTCTTAGAGCTGGGGGGTGGGAAGAATAATCGGTAACACTTTACTGACAAAGAATCTTATGGCTAAAATAGCTGCTAACTAGCAGATTTAGGAGAAACTCTTAGGACTTATTTTATCCTTATTTCTGAGAGTAATTCACGAAGCAATTTAGCCCTAAAAGTAGTACTTAAGTCTGGGACAGTTTAGAAGAAGTCGAGAGGACTTTATTACCAAAACTTCTTTCAGCAGGGCTTAATTTTTCTGGCTTGAGTTGCTACAACCAGCAAAGCAGCCAGGCAGCTACAGCACTACTCTCTGTGGGTATGTACAGTACATTTGGGCTCACGGACATGCCCCCAGAGTGTAGTGCTGTCTGCCTGGCTTCATTAGCTAATGGGTGTACGGGGAACATCTTCTAAAGGTGTTGTATTGTGTGTACTTTAGAGAACGTTCCCGGATTGTCCTTTTACAGCTGTTTTTGTGCAACTGTCAGGGTACCTTTTAGGAACGTTCCCTGATTGTGAAAGGATATATTTTTTTATCCTTTTACTGACGTTCCCAGAACGTTCTCTAAAGTATAGTTTTCTGCAACTGTCATGGAACCTTTTGAGAACGTTCCCTGATTGTCATATTAAGGATACATTTGTTATCCATTAAGGAACGTCCTCAGAACGTTCCCTAGAGGTCTTAAAGGGATAATCCGGAGTGAAATGCACTTTAGATACATTTTTTGGACTATTGGGAGTACATACGTTGAGTTGACACCAAAATCATGTCATTCGGATGTATTTTGAGAAAGTTCGAGTTCACCGTTTTTAGCCAAAACTCGTTAGCCTGGAAGCAAGTCTGTCCAAGTCGACATGGAACTACACTCTCATCTGGCGTAATAATCAAGGCAACTTGCAAACTACTGGCACTACTACTGCTTGTTGTCTATGGGGACTATTTTCAGATGATGCGTACGATATCACTGCGCCTATGGTACGTTTGCAAGTTGCCTTGATTATTACGCCAGATGAGAGTGTAGTTCCATGTCAAATCAGCCTAGAAAAACGCCAGGTTTCATTTTCAGTTGGTCTTATTGCACTTTCTAACTTGAGAGGAGACACGTTTTAAATGGGAAAATTATCAGAAATCTTAGTCACTTTTAAACATGAAGCTAGCAGGCGAGAAGCTAATGGTCTAATCCGATTCAATGATCTATGCTAGGCTGAAGCTAAAAGTTGTATCGCCAGACTCACAGAATGGCTGGATGAACGGGAACAAGGTAAATATCGATTGTTTTGCTCGAGGGGAGGTGGAAAATGAGCGTATTTCCAAAAATGGCGGAATATCCCTTTAAGAGACAAATTGCTAAGCCAACACACCAGACAGAAGGACAGAATTGATTCGATGGTGAAGGGTGTGGGTGCAGTCATTAGTGACTGAATCACAGAAGTGTCTTTGGTTTAAACACCAATATGCTTCCCGTAAAGAGAGTGGGTTTTGATGTGAGCCTTGAGATCTGCAGTGGTGTGATTTCATTATGGTCTATTTCGTAGAATAAGTAATATCAAGGGTGGGACAGAGCATATCCAGTGTGCAGGAGCAATTCATATAGTTATCTGTACAGCTGATCTTAGCAGCACTATGCACTTTAGGTCTCCCTTTTAAAGGTATACTATGCAGGATTGGCGATTTCATCGCCGGTTTCGCTTTCACTTTTCGTTTTCGCTCGTTTTATGCTTGAATATTTCTCGGCAGAGCATCCCCTACAGCTTTAGCGTGTATATTTTACAAAACTCCTCAATCGGTCAGTCTGCCGTGCCTTTTCATGAGACTTTACATGACACTTCCTGGAGTAGAGCATGGGTGCGTGCCCGAGGTCTCCTGAAGTTGCAAGTGTGTACCGCTACAGCCCACTAGGGTGGCCGAAAAAAAACACCGTTCGACTGGTAATGACTCATTTAATCATATATAACAATATAACAGTATGGAACGAATTGATGAACTGAAAAACGTTGCATAGTATACCTTTAAGTCGGCACTGCCTGGGTTCTCACAGTTAGTGGGCAGGACTCAATGCTCAATGTGTTAAGGTGACCACCTGTGTGGTGTGATTAAAATGGGTGTATACTAACAAAAACATTTTTATGGTTGATGCACTGTAATCCTGGATACTGTCTGTGGGGTGCTGAATCTCTTTGGAGCCTTGTGCACTGCTCATAGTGAACCAAAGGTGGATGTCCTGTCAACTTTGAGCACCGTGGTGTTGCGTGTATTAGTTAATGCAATTTATCAGATGAATGCTTGTTTACGAGAGGTCATGTAAGCTACTCTATGTGTTCATGATGTATTTCTGTCATTGAGGGTTGTTCCTATACCAAGCAACTATTTTAATCACTTTGAATGAAGAATATAAATAAATAGTGTCTGTATTGCTTTGGTTACATCAGCCTCCAATTGTTTCATTCATTTCAATATTACTAGCGTGGGGTGCATCTTTATTCTAGAATATTAGCTGGGTCTCTCATCCAGTCAAAAGAAATGGGAGTGGCGTAGTCAGACCATCTTGTGGTATAATGCAACCAATGCAATGCAACTCAATGCAACCAATTAGCTGGTTTGATTTGCATTGAGTTCAATGAGCATCAAACAGGCTAATAGGCTAACTGAACAAAACTGAACAAAACACCATGCCTATCTCTAGGTATGGTGAAGGGTGTGTGATGATGTGGCCCAATTTTAGTTCTAAAGACCAAGGGGACTTTATCAGGATGCATATATCCTGGATCCATGATTCATGAAATAAGTGGCCTTTAAAAAAAAAAATCTGCTTGCCTCTATGGGAATTGAGCACATAGGATTAACATAGGGGTGCCAACACTTATGACCTGAGAAACATTTATTTATTTATGATACATTATTCATTCACAAAGAAAATTGGTGTCCTTAAAGGTTGGATATATCCTAATTGTATTACTTAAGGCATTAAGGTAAATTTCCAAAAGATGATTTTATATTCCTCTCTTTTTAGTCAACTTTAGCATGGGGTGCCAACACTTTCAGCCATGACTGTATGTCTGTATTCTACCACCTGTATGCCGGCATTCAAATAGGTGGGTTTTACAAGGCCACATGTACACATGTATTTGTGTGTACTTTGCTACTGCCATATTTATGTGTGTACATTTTTATGTCTATGTCTTTGCCCATCTATGTTTTTATCTGCTTTACTGTTTGGTTTTTGTTTATGTAAAGCACATTGAATGACCTTTGTGTATGAAATGTGCTGTATAAATAGACTTGACTTGACAGAGAAAAAATAACATACTGCATGCCAAAGAACCACAATGACATCAACATATAAAATGTGTGTGTGTTTGTCCTTGTAGCACCTTTCTACATTCCACAGTGGGGAGTCACCTTGTCTAAATACACACATATTTGTGTGTACTTGTTTGTGTGTGTGTGTATATGTGTATATTCATGTATCTTACTTGGCACAGATCCAATGATGAAATCATACCACTGTTTGATAGTGGAGTCTCCCATTATGTAGATGTGCTTGTCCTTCAGACATTTAGTTGTGTTCCCTGCATCGAAGTGACGGGCGACACACACAAATGATGTCCAAGCATCACGCAAGTAGAATCCTGCTGGTATCGGTGTGGGCATGCCAGGTTTGCACGTTTCCCTCACTCCTAAAAGTGAGACAGTATGAGAGGAACTGGAATTTATATGGGGCTTCCTGCAGAACGTTTTTAAATAATCTTCAGCATCTGTTTAATCACTAAACTGAGTAACATATTGCCACATATGAAAGAGAAAATGACTGCAGAGTGTGTGAGTGTATGTCTTATGCCAGCACAGCACTGATGCAAACAGGTCCAAAGAAAAAGGCAAGATATACCATGAGTGTAATTGGAGGCAAGGACTCTAATCACATGTGAATCACCCTTGATCCAACGATTCACGTATCGTCTGAGGAAACAAAGAATGTGGCATATTTAGTAGCTGATTATGCATTGCTACTCCTACTCCACTGTAATTTGTCTTGAACAACAGTACATCTTGAATGACTCCACATCAGTGATGCGCGGGCTGATCCAAATCGAGCGGGCGACCGCGGTCACCCACGGTTATGGGGCAAGAAAAAATATTTGTAATGATATTCGGGTCATGTTTGGTCGGGTCGGCAAAAAAAATATGCCGTTAATTTTTTGTCATTTATATCGTACATAATTGTCTTTAGAAGAGAAAGACATAATTTGCAGCATTCCCACTGAAACGCGATTCTATCCCCCACATTTTGTCACGAACATGTAGAAATGCACTTGTTGATTCTGCGTAGACAGACCCTCGGCTACAGTTGACATGCAGTTGTGTTCTGTTCTCAGAGCATGCTTTCTCTGTCTATGATCTGCAGCTTTTTTTCTCGAACTGCTGGTTGTGAGACTGTCTGGTGACAATCAGTATAACGTCCAAGGCACTGCGAGAGATGTAAACAACAGACGAGACAACAGAGTGCGGGACAGAGCATGACCATGCTGCATTTAATAGCCTACATGAGTTGGGGTTTTCCTAAACTTTTCCCATAGTTCGGGACTTGGACTTCTTTTGCTTATCTTTACTTCACTTTTATTGTTCTTTCTACTTTCATTTCATTCGATGACTTATGCTTTCCTCTATAGCTTTCACTCTGGACTGATGCTTCAACTCAAATGTCTTTTGAAATTAGAAATTGAGGTCGTTGACGTTCAAACTTGTTTTCGGTGGACATAATTAAGTTTGTACCGTCGGAGTCTTTGCGAGACAATGAGTAGGCTTAAATGTCCGTACATAATAGAGCCTGTATCATCTGCCTTCTCTGTAGTCGCTTTCAGACATAACCCCTGCGGTATAGCCTATGAGGTTTGCCAAACAGAGGTCCGACTCTTCGGTTAATTATACAGAATCTATGTGTGTTTGAGTGAGGGGTGGCGCAGAATGCGGCCGCTGACACAGGACACACGACACAGTTACTTTTTTTTATTTTACCACTGACAGCGCGCCCGTTCCGAATATTGTTGCAACATTGCAGCATGTATTCTGTTACATCCGCAGCATCAATGAAAAATTGGAGCGTGACACTCATGGGTTAACTGCGCAACGTTGTGAGCTGAGAATTATAAGGTTCTATCTCCATTTTGGTCGAAATTGAGTTTTTGACATCATCTGATCCATTAGGTGCTTATTAATGCCTGTGTGGTGTTATTTTTGTAAAAAAAAAAAAAAAAAAAAGTTAATTAATAGCAAAATAAAAAGGTACTACAGTACAGTTTTGCTAGCTATGTAAAACTTTGATGCTCAATATCTCAGAACTACCCTAAACGGAGATAGAACCTTATAATTCTAAGCTCACGACGTTTAATTGAAACTCAGCAGTGACGCTCGTTGTTCATTTCACATAATCTGAACGAATTCACATTCTTTATTTGCAAATGTGTTGCATGCAGTTCATAGTTCGCAGAACTCGTTGTGCACAACACTGCATTGATTGTATTTCATATGATGGAATATGCAGAAAGAAAAATTAGGCTGAAAGGTGTATTGTTTAGCATATTCAGGTTGTGTAGCCTAGCTAGTGTTAGTGTTTTTGAAAAGTAACTAAGTAAAGTAATTAGTAAAGTAACGAATTACTTTTTGGCATTTTTGGGGAAAAGTAATCAGTAAAGTAACGGGATTACTTTCTCGGATAAGTAACAGTAATCAGTAACTAATTACTTTTTCCAAGTAACTTGACCAACACTGCTGAGTAGTGAAGTTGCCGATGTGATGCATGCTTCTCAAGTCTGATAATTTGCAGCAAATCGAATGGTAGGCTATTATGGAACAATGGACTGAAAGAAAAATAAACTAAAAGTTTCCCCAATCAGGAAATACTTCTTAATTTAATGTCCTCAAGGCATATAGCCTACAATTGGTATGAGCATGCAATGTGCTTCCTTGCGCAACTTATAAAGTGGCTCGTTGGAAAGCCCCACGTCTGCTCTTTCATGCAATAAAGGTTTCATCTCGCTGCAATTTATAATCGCGGAGCAATGACGCACTCAATCGGGCTCTATGGGTTCTGGTTTTGGTTTTTGTTTTGGTCCATTGATGAAGAGTTTCTTAATAATATTCTATGCCTGCATTTCATGCTTGGGAGAGCTTACAGTGGGTACGGGTTGAGAATGCACCTTCTCCCGCGGGACTCCCGAAGAGATCCCGCAGGCCCTCAAGCCGATTTTTTTCGAGGCTAAGGCAATGTACCCAAACAACCACCAGGTGGCAGAAAGTTTCATCCCGCATTTCAAAATGATGAAGACCGCATATCCGTCAATAGTCGACTCCTTAATCTCATTTAATCATTACAATGAAGGTGATGACTGGCGAAATTATTCAAACGACGTTTCAATGAACCATTGTTGAAATGAATGAAAATGGTTATAGAAAATCGCCTACAGCCTAACGCCGACACAGCTGATTCTTTGATTGATTCTAAGCTGTTTTGATGTAGGGGATGGGTAAACTGGTGCGCTACAAACATGCTACCAATCAAATGTAATATTAGTAGGACTAGCCTACTTAGACACTTTAGTCATAGGCAACGTTGCCATGTTAATTTGGGCTAGAAGTGCTTGTTTGTGGTGGCGCTCCTGTCCGCTGCTTCTCCCGAATTGTGTGGCAAATTTGTCAGCAATCAGCTTAAATGTCAAATCATATTTATTTCTCTTTGTCGCCATGGTAGGCTATTGGGGGAAACGCGGAGAAACGAGATGGTCAGTCCTCGTATGTTTCCTTCGCGTTTCGTTATAAGAAATATATAAGTAATAGTTAGTCTTCTTCCGTATTGAACAGATACGGGACGCTCTTTGTTCCGTATTTTAAGGAACTACTCAATGCACACACACTACAATGAAAAACACACAAAGAAATAACTAAACATATAGCCTACAACCTAATGACACTTTAATGCAGCGTTTCTCAAACTATGGGCCGCGAAACGTGGAGACTGCTGCTGGTCTGCGAGACATGGAGTGAAATTAGGTCCGGTGATCTGATAATTTGCTGCGCAATTGACCAAGCAACCGCGGACCGACAGAAAAAGAAAGCAAACGTTGCAGCGGAAATGCTTGCTAATTTGATGTGTTTAAACATAGAGTCATACAATTAGGTGTGTCTGTTATTATGATAATTTTCGAGCATAACTGCTTGTCCATAGCTCAGTGACAGGTGTTAATAGCCTTGCCATAAGCACTGCTGCAGGTGCTTCTTTTATTATGCGGTTAGAGCATAAGCGCTTACTCATATAGACTATAACTCAGGGACAGGTGCAAAACCACCAACTGGGATGGATCGAAGGGCAAGCAAGCACTGCCACACAACGTGAAGGCCTTTGTGTTGTCAACACTAAACAGAAAGTTTCCTACGATGGGGAGAAGTGGCCGCAAGGACTGCATCAATAAGATCAACGAATACAGTAATGTTTTACAACCCAGCTGGTATCCGCTGTTCATTCCGACATATCCCCACTCGGCGGTAGGCCTAGGCCTATTTAACTTTTTTTTTTCAAACAACGTGCCATTCCGACATGAGGTCATTAATAGGCTATTAATGTCATAACTATTAGGCTATCATTAGGCTTTCTATGCATGGCTGTAGGCAGCTATGAGGCCACTGAGATCTGGACCTCATCGGTTTTG
Source organism: Sardina pilchardus (assembly GCF_963854185.1). Lineage (NCBI taxonomy): Eukaryota > Metazoa > Chordata > Actinopteri > Clupeiformes > Clupeidae > Sardina > Sardina pilchardus. The sequence goes on along the minus strand of NC_085001.1, from coordinate 17,707,964 downwards.
TGAAAGCCGATTGGAAATACATAAGTTTAGAGCGAACGTTTCAACTATGTTTGCCATGGTAGACAAAAACACTCAAATAAAACAATAGCCTAAAAAATAACTGCATGCGTAATGGACACGGCTCTATATCCTAAATAATTTTCGAGGTTCGCCATTTGGTAATATGACCTATCCTTACTGACAATAATTTAGATTGAGCACAACTAAAGTTGCACGAAGGCAAAATACAGTCCTAAAAGCCTATTCTATATAGCCTGGCCAATATTGTAGATGTGCAAAAGCAGCATTTGCGTGCGTGCTTGCCGGTGAGGTGTAGCCTACAAAAATGAGCATAACATCTGATTATTAAAGTATGGCTATAGGATATAGGCTAGAGAAGAGTTGGTTTAAAATTCAAGTGTAGTAAAAAAGTTTGTGCACATCCCCGGTCAAGGTGCAGAACAAGAGTAGGCTAAATCATAAAAAAATGGAAAAAGGTTCGCACACTTGAAATCCTTCTTTTTTGATTTGATTTTATTTTCGTGTGGTCTTCTTCAGATTAAAATTCAAGTACGTGCGCTATTTAACCCCTCGAGACCGACTGCAGTCTGCTGACACAGCCAGACGACTCTCCCAACAGTTACTGTTTACGACACAATACATGATATTTGTGTTTTTCGTTTCTTAGATTTAATGCATGTTTGACATGTAAACAGGCCTTCAGTCCGTTAACTTAAGGCCTTCTTTTGCATGGGGTTGCTCGCATCCGCCCGTAACCTACTATTATGTGCGTAGTGGCTGCATACTCTTGATTATAATAAGAGGCAAATTGTTACAGGACAACTTAAACTGACTTCCCCAATGCTTCCCCGCAGCACATTACATTTTAATATAGGCTAATATAGGATGAACAAAGTCTATGCTATATTAAATCCAGTAGCCTAATAATTCTATGTGCCACGTCCGATTTCGCAAGTGATGTAGTAGGCTAAGTTTAAACATCGACAAACGTCTGTGAGACTGCCCATTTCATGAAGAGCAATTGTCTTGTGCGATCATTCCCCCTCCCCCACACTTGTCTAACCAGTTCACTAGACATTATAGCCTACCTATATGCGGCATTGAGGACGATTGCCTCCCTCCCCCCTCTCTCTCGACAGACACTTCCTGACACTAGGGCTCGGGATCATGACATCAAAACTGGGGCACAGCCACATTGGCAGCTTCACTCCTTAGTTTACTATGGATTACTATGGATTTACTCCCGCCTTTTAGTGTGTTCCTGTTACTTAGTTGTTGCCTTCTTGGTAGTATGTTGCTGTGTAGTTGGGTGTAACAGTGCAACCCACGATCGCAAGAGGAAAAGAATAAATCGCTACTATATTTCTGCTTCTTGTCTTGTGCATCTGAATGAATGGATATTACGTTCAGTGCGCTACCAAATGGCGGCGATATTCCTAGAATGCAAGGCGTGTGCCCGAGCCCTATTATGTAAATGTAAAAATGTGTGTGTGTGTGTGTGTGTGTGTGTGTGTGTGTGTGTGTGCGCTGAACCACGAATTCACATATTAACTTTTCTTTTCAGCAGACATCGCAATCATAAAAAAAATCGCAAAACTTTTTAATAAAGTAATGCCTCTTGTCTTAATGGGTTCCGGAGGTTCGTAGAGTAAGTTTTGAACCCCGGTCGCTGACGTATGATTAAGATGCCTCAACCAGTTACGCCACAGTTCGAGTGTCAATCTCTTCGCACTTAGCCAAGAAATATAAAGGATTCAGTCAGTCGAGTTCATTTATTCGCGGCATGCACTTGAAACGCCGATCAAAAGTTCTGACATGTTAAACTGACGTTAGTCATTAATTCACCACATGATAAAATGCTGTTATATTGACGCACAGTAGCCCACGGTAGTCTATGTCTATCTCTGAATCAACATGAACATGCATAACGAGATTCGTATATTCTAAGTTGCTAGAAACTTCTTTTGCGGAGCTAGGCCTACTAGTCGATGGTTACAATGAATCACCCTCACTGCCCTATCGCATATCTAACCATCCATTGTTACAATGTTACAAAATGCGCGATCTTCTCCATGCATGTAGCCTACGGTTATAAGTAAAGTGACATGATAGGCATGTAGGCCTATTAAAGATATTTCTGTTAAATACATTTTATTTTCAGTTGTCAAAAGTGGTGGGGACAAAATCTGTGATAAAGTGCTGGGTAAGCTACCCAGCGTCGCCGGTTAAAATGAACATGCCTCCGTTTTAAAATAGCCTATAGGCCTACACATTTCTAAGTATTCCTAGCATAAATGTAGCCTAAATGTCCATCTTGTCCATCTCTTTCGTCTTCGCCTTGACAATAATAGCCTATTCACGGAAATGCGGTCTTGTAACCGTAATGAATTAATGAATTAATCTAAGGTTGCCTATATATCGAGTCTTTCAGGTTGAATTGAAGGCTTCTAAAACCATTTTCATTAATTTCAACAATGGTTTATTGAAACGTCGTTTCATTATAATTTCGCCAGTCATCACCTTCATTTTAATGATTAAATGAGACGGATTAAATTAGACGGATATGCGGAGCATTTCTCTCCCTCTCCATTGACCAAAACGTTGCTCTGGCATCTCTGCTGGACTGACTGAGTTATAGGCTACGTCGAGTGAGAGAGCCAGCTGTGAGGTACGCTGTAAAACATTCGAAAACTCTGAAACTGCAATCTGACATGCCGAGCGTGATGTCTCTTTTCTCCGCTTGTCACCAGCGCGGTGTCTTCGGGTTTTTCCGTGTTTTCTGGTATGAGCCGAACCTTCATTTTATTAAGGCGGTCTTATGTTGCCCCCTTGCGGTTGCAGTTTTAATTAAAGTCCCGATGCTTCGGGAGTCCCGATGTGCGGGAAAGAAAGGAGCATTCTCAACCCGTACCATCTGTAGGCATTCATGTGAGGAACGGCTGAAACAGAATTTGTATAGGAAAATCCTTAGGCTAATTATGTTCAATGTTGAGTCAAATAGCCTAATTTTTGGATGAATGCTGACACGGAACAAAAAAAGGTAGACTAAATGCATGTTTCCCAAATTCTGAGCAATCACTATAGGCTATATATAATAGGCCTATATTGTTTTACATGCATATGAGATTTTTTGCGTAGCTCAATGACACTACGACTAAGTTAGACTACTTTTTACAATAAGCAGGTCAGGAACAGTATTTCAATAATTATTTTTTGCGGTCCGAGTTGCGGTCGGGTTAGTTGTAAACAGCGGGGCGGGCCGTTCAGACACGTACCCGCGCCTCACTGATCCACATACCGTGTCCAAATGGAAGTTTGTCAATGAATTGTAGCCTACACTGCTCAAAACGAATGTGTTACGAAACGAAAGGAGGGTGTTGGATGGACAAACCATAAGGTCCGAGAGGTGTTCCATTGCTTTTAACACTAGAAGCGCCGTGCCGTTCTGACCCACTTACACCTAGAAGTGCCGCGCCCCAGTCATCAAACCGTTTTGACTTCCTACAGCGCTGTGCTGGTGTGAACTACTTAACCCTTTGCAGACTGCACCGAACATTCCATTTTTTCATACTCAATGGCCTCATGGCACAAAAGGCTGTATTGTGTGATTATGCTACATGGCAGAGATACAATATACCCACCATTGTAATCAGGAGAAATAGAGCTTTCAAATGGTATACAATATAACTAATACATTTGAAGAGAACACACATATCTTTAAAAAATGTCTTCAAAATCCAACCCCAAAAAACACGAAAATATCAGTTAGTCAAGATTAATCTCATTTTTTTCCCAATTTCTGTTGTAGGTAGAGAAAAACCTAGAGTGTATAGGAGATTCACAATTTTATCCTCTATTCACTGAAAAAAACAGAATCAATCTGTCACCTTCTGTTCAAATGTTATGATAAATTTATTGGACCTTTGCAGATGGCACAAAACATTCCGTTTTTTCATACTTGATGACCCCGTGACACAAAAAGGCTTGTTGTGTGGATATGCTAGATGCTAGAGACATAATATACCCATCATTGTGATCAGAAGAGCTAGTCCTTTAAAATGGTATACATCATGGTTAATAAGTTTAAGTGTAACATTCATTGTTTTTAAACAAGACCTTCAAAATTCAACCTTAAAAAACACAAAAACATACATTTGTCAAGATAAATCTTATGTTTTACCAAATAGCTATCGCAGATATAGTGTGTGAGATATAGACAATGTTGTGCTCTGTTAAGTGAAAGAAACAGAATCAATTCATTACCTTTGGTTCAAAAGTTATGATCAATTACTCATAACTGCAAGTTGAAGTGACGAGTAGAATTTTTAAAAAGTAGAATGCTTTCATTCCCTGATTTAAAATTCAACTCCAAAATACACAGATATGTTGGTCATGTAATAAAATAAGTGTATTTAACCATCTCAGTTGTATAGCTAAATGTGGCATGTTTTACCTTGCCTTAAGAGCCAATAACCTTTGTGAGTGAGGAAAGACTAAAGGTGAAGTAAAGACTAGCTGACGGAGAATGCTTCTCTCTGTGTATCATTCTGTTACGAAAACAAGAATAGAGAAAAGACACTGACACAAGTTTTCTAATGGAAAAACTATTTTTCATTTTATTTTAAAATTGATCAATTATATTAAATCTTTAGGAACCCAGGTATAACACTAAAACAAACAAGCAGTAACTACTAGAACTACAAGAGCAAGAAGACAACACTGCAACAAGCGTCTACGCTTTCTACCTGACATGGGCCTGTCAGGGAATGGCTAACCAAACCCAAAATAGATTGTCATAAGAATGTTAATTAGTAGAAATGTAAATGTAAATGTAATGAAAGTATTACCATTACTATTCCTGTCATTATTATAACAAGTAATGCCCTTGTAACGATAAAAATTGTGCACATGCGCAGTTGCGCACGCGCGTGCGCACACACAAACACAAACATTGTTACTCAGCTGAGGATGATGGGAGATCACTCCCCTCCTACTCCTCTTCTTCCACATCCTCTTCACCCAGTAGCTGGCTATCCAGGTACTCCTCCATGTCCACCCCTGCATGATCCTGTAGTTGATGCTCACCGATGACCTGGAGCTCCTCAACGGTCAGTTGTCTCTTTTCCCTGAGAGAATCCATCAACCGTGCATACTGGCTCTTCTCCCCCTCCATCTAAAATAATGAGGAGAAAAAAAGATAAGCCTGTAAATAACTTACTTGGTTGTTACAATACAATCTGAGTCACCTCTAACTATGTCCTTTTTCACTAAAGACACGGTCACAAAAAGGCTAACTGATGATTTGGAGAAATAACACACACACAAACATAGTTACCCAGCTGAGGATGATGGGAGATCACTCTCCTCCTCTTCTTCCACATCCTCTTCACTCAGTAGCTGGCTATCCAGGTTCTCCTCCTCTGCAGTGTCCATCCCTTCATGATCCTGTAGTTGATGCTCACCGATGACCTGGAGCTCCTCAGCAGTCAGTTGTCTCCTTTCCTTGAGAGACTCCATCAACCATGCATACTGGCTCTTCTCCCCCTCCATCTAAAATAATGAGGAGAAAAAAAGATAAGCCTGTAAATAACTTACTTGGTTGTTACAATACAATCTGAATCACCTCTAACTATGTCCTTTTTCACTAAAGACACGGTCACTGGAAGGCTGATTGATTTGGAGAAATAACATTAGCCTGTGAACTCACTTGAAGCAAGTTAGTATTAAATCCTTGACTATATATTATAGACCAGCTTGCAAACCAATACTGATATAAGACAACTAGAGCAAGAAAATAAGACAGAAACCATCTAGAGAGCGCATGTATGCACACACACACACCGTGTTATTTCCTGACAGCGTAAAGACGAAATATTGCGTCTCGACGTGGAGTAGAGAAAATACCCACTTGAGTTCACAGCATGTTAACGTTAGTTGGCAAGTATCGCCATAACCTTGATCAAGAAAATTATAGTCTACGACCTAAGCAATAGTTATGACACTATACTACACATCTTCAGTTATGCACTCATACAACAGTAGCCGACAATAAACGAAAACCTTGCGTTAGACCCTTGGCACAATCATAACGTTTGGATACGTTAGCACCTTTCATGTAAAACAGATCATATCTATCTAGCAAGCTAGCCAACTTGGCTGCATATAACTGTAAAATGTGGTACATATTTCGACGAAATAACTGGTTTATTTAAGTATAAAATAGCCTACCAATAGATGTTCTTCACATGAGGTGATATAGATAGAGCATTTGAGCTAAACTGATCAGGAGGGCGCGTCGCGGGCATGTCGAACCAAAAATATTTCTGGAGCTGGAAATGTACAGCTAGCGTGCTAACGGTAATGACTGCTGTAGTATTACCTGACAGGCTATTTCGTTCAAACTTGAATACATATCTAAAGTAACAGTCCTAGTAGTTAGCTTTCCATGCTTCCCATGTTATCCTCCAAGAAATCATTGAAAATAGTAACAGTTTACTAAAGACAACAGTTTGCTAAAACACCAGCAACCAGCTGATGTGAACACAGACGCAAATGGTCATATACACACGGTGCAATTACTAGTAAAATGGCTAAATAAAAACGACTAAATAACTGGTTTATTTGGGAATAAAATAGCCTACCAATCAGGTGTCCTTCACATGAGATGATATAGATAGAGAATTTGAGAGACACTGGTCAGGACAGGAGGACGCGTCGTGGGCAAAATATTTCTGGAGCGAGAAGCTCCCTAACTTACAGCTAACGTTATGAGTTGCTGTAGCATTACATGACAGGCTATTTCGTTCAAATTGAATACATATCTAAGGTGACAGTCCTAGTAGTTGGCTCATCATGTTTTACATATAGTTACCCCCCCAAAATCACTGAAAATAGCAACATTTTACTAAAGATAACCGTTTGCTAAAACACCCGCAAATATTGCGAGCTGAAGTAAACACAGACACATATGTTACGGTCATACACTCACGGTGCAATTACTGGTAAAAATAGCTAAATAAAAACGATTTTTAAGTAATAACGTGGATAGGTATTAATAACAACATATAAAAAGACTGTTTTACCTCAATTGATCCACCAGTTTGTCCTTCAAACGACGTTATGATGTCTGATGTATGGTGACAGCTAGCGTTGCTCCTTTAGATTCAGCAGGCAGAATGACGTTTCAACTTCTTGTTTTCTCTTCAAGCAGTGAAACAGTTTCGCGCCACAAATCCCTTAACCAATCATATCACTGTAAAGCCTATCATGTGACGTTTATGAGGAAGTTTTCATTAATAAAATCAGTTGAAGTATGGCGGAGTTATTAGACTCAACATCATCGGTACTGGGGTACCGATTTTACCAAGGGGGCAGGCATATTCCCGGAAGTAGAAACACGAAATGAGCTGGTGATCAACACTCTGCTAACTCCCTTGGACGGCCATAGACTTTCAGATTTTTGCGATCCCATAACTTCATGTAACATGTGCCCTTTGTCTCCCTTATAGCTTCTGTGTATTCTATATAGGGTATCGAAGTCAAAATTAATTCACTGTTTCCCCGTATATTACGTTGGTTTCCCGTAAAGAAGTATTTTAGCATGTCGGTTGTAGGGAAGCTAACCCAGACAGCACGTTCAGTCTTGCCGACGTCGGCAATTGGAGGGCACCAGCGGCAAAGGATCGGCAGGGTTTTTCCCCCATGCACATCAAATAAAACTTGTCAGTTTAGGTGGGCAAATCATCGGCGGGACGAGTCTACCCGACAGCGCGCACTGGAGATCGGCGGAGGAACCGTGAAGAACCATTTAGCCGATCCCGCTTCTTTTTTTTTTTAAATGCTACCTGCTGCCGACGAGTATGAGAAGTCCGTTCGTTGGTCCACATCAAGCTGGCTGTGTAAGCACGAAGGTACGTTGAGCTTGTGTAAAATCCGTATGTCGCAAATGATATGATGATTTAATATATGATATGATATGATAGCAGCTATGATATATCATATTTGGTAAAATGCATAATACGGTGTAGATTAACCTTTTGAAGATAATAACGTTAGCAGCTAACGGTTACACAAGACGTTTCTCAAACTATCTGGTTAGCTGCTAACTGCTAACTTACATGTATATATATGGCTAACTTAGGATAACACATAAGTAAACTCATTGTAGAAGTGTTTTAAATCAGATATTGTATCCAATGACGTCTGTTGTGGCTATAAAATGCTTTAACGGGATGTGTTTTTAGCAAACGTCAGGTAGGTAGCTAGCGCTAGCGTTAGCGTTAGCGCAAGCATAATTATCTTGCCACTTTGCTGGCCGTACACAGCGAAATAACCGGAAGTAGAGCGGACGCCGCCTGCAGAGATGGAAAACTCCGGCTTCAGAAAGTAAAAATCCAGCCATGTATTGGTTCCACCTGTGCACTTATCACAGGTGATCTCATTAATTAGCTGCTGTAGCTGAAGACTTGTGGTAATTAGAATCAGCTGGTTTAAGTGAATGGTTGGCATAGATATGATATGTGGTAGGACTTTTATTTTCTGAAGCTGGACTTTTTCACCTCTGCATGTCTGTGAGTGCTTGACCAATAAGTAAACGTGTAAGTTTCTTTATATGTGATGCATTGGGTTAGCTCTGGATGATGATGTGCTTTGTGTAAAGGCTCTTTTTCTGTATTTCCTAGTGCCACAAGATGATTGGCAGCAAGAGTCAACCAGTGATGAAGGGATGCGCTCAACTGAATACAAGGTAATTAACAAAATTGTCACACAGACACTCAGTGCGGTTACATGACCAGTCCAGTCTAGTCATCTAGTCTATTCTGCAATCTAACTAGTTGTCTTAGTCTAAAACTATAGAGTCAAGTTAGTTTGACCTGAGAGCATGGTGGCTAGTTAGCAGGTCTCTTTAGATTAAAGACAATATTTCTACAATTAATTAATACTATAATATGTATTCTGCCTGTTTCGGTTTTAATATGGGTTGGAAGAAAAGTCTCTCTCTCTCTCTCTCTCTCTGTTCTTTGATGTAGGCTAGGCTGTGCAGAGTGCAAAAAGGCTGCCCTCATTCATACAGTCATTCTGACTGAATCTGATATGATCTGATACTGATTACCTGAAAGTCATTTATCTTTGTTTTAACCGTTTTAATCTTTGTGTTTCAAGTGTCTGTGAACACAAACATGCAGCAGAGTCGTGAAACCCCTCAATCCCGTCCAGGCCTTCCAAACAGGACTCCTTTAAGTAAGACATATTTTAGTGTATGATGTGTTTTAAGTGTCTATACTTCGTTCACACCAAGAACGATAACGATAACGATAAAAGCGTCCACACAGGCCAACGATAAGAAAAGTCACTCATGTTAATGAATGTGATCTAGAATATTATGGGTTCTGATTGGCTGTTAGTTGTCTATCGTTCTCAAAATCGCTCTGAAAGTGATCAACAACGATATCGTTCTTGATGTCGTTATCGTTATAGTTTATGTGTGAACGTTGTCATTCATATTAACGAGAGCGATATTTATTTATAGTTATCGTTCTTGGTGTGAATGGGCCTTTAGTCTGTGTTATGGTAGGCTAGAGGCTGACACAGATGGGACTTGGTAGTCACTAGAGTAGCTAGCAGCCTGTTTTGTTTTTAATTTGGGTAGGAAGAAAAGTGTGTGTGTCTGTCTCTCTCTCTCTCTGCCGGTTCTTTGATGTAGGCTAGGCTGAGCAAAAAGTGCAAAAAGGCTGCCCTCATTCATACAGTCATTCTGACTGAATCTGATATGATCTAATACTAATTACCTGAAAGAATCAATCTTTGTTTTAACCGTTTTAATCTTTGTGTTTCAAGTGTCTGTGAACACACACGCAGCATGGTTGTGAAACCCTTCAATCCCATCCAGGCCTTCCACACAGGACCCCTCTAAGTAAGACATATTTTAGTATATGATGTGTTTTTATGTGTCTATACTGTGTTATGGTAGGCTAGAGGCTGAGACGGAGATTGCACTTGGTAGTCACTTTTGGTCTCACACACACACAGTTCTATTAAAAAACAAGACATTTCATACTATGTATTTTTGTTAACCTCTATGGTCAAAGATCAGAAAGTGCTAGATCAGTTCCTGCTGGATGCACAGGTATTTTTGGCAGGTTCTCTCTGCTGTTGTCAGTAAACTACTGTATTATGCACATTGCTTGTTAATTATGTGTTGTCTAATTTTGTGTATTTTCTTCCTGTACTTTCCCCAGCTGTTGAAAGGCTGAGCAGGTTGGACTCCAGCTGAAAATGGACTATGTAAAACAACTCCAAAAAACAATGCACAATACACCTTCATTTTGACAATAGGCCTATTTCATATTTTATAGCTGATTCTGGTTATTTTCCAATAATCTTCTTTACACTAGATTTAAATGTAATGTAAATTAATGACATATCTAGCTTCTGTTTAATACAAACATAACAGCTGCATGTACACTACACTGGCCATCCCCAAACTTCCCACAAAGTTGGGAGCATGGAATTGTCCATAGTCACGTCTGCAGTCGTCTACATTAAGTCGAATCCACCTATTGATTGACTGACTGACTGACTGGCTGGCTGTTTTATTTTAAACTGACAGACTATTTGAAGGGATTTGTTATTTTTGTTGTATTTGTCAATGTGATTAGTTGAGTGTTGAAATAAATGTGAAATAAATAAATGAGTTGAGTATTGAAATAAATGTTTTGATATTTTGCAAAGACCAAGTAAAATAAATGTCCAAGGTCATCTCCAGATGCCCTCCTATTTTGTTATTTCTCTCATTCAACCATCAAACTTGATATCACTGATCCATTCTTGTTTTCTGTTAGACTGGCATTCCCAGGTTGCCAGTAGCCTAAACGGGCTTTGCTTACTTCTCAACTAGCTCCCGTCAAATTGTTAAGGAAGCCGTGTCACGTTATTAGTGGAATATCACATAACTTGTTGATAGGCTACACAATAGTCAACGTGTGAACACGATCTGAAAGCAGCTAGCCTAAGCAAATCAATAAGACCTAATATAACGGTGGGATCCTAGTAGAGTGGCGGAAAGCATTCAAACGTCTCGCTCCTTTTGACTTAACTTTGGAAGGGCTGATTTTCGAGAGACGTAGCCGAAGATCAGCTGTTCCAGTGTTAAGTCAATGGGAGAGCGGCGTCCGAATGCTTTCCGCCACTCTAGTGGGACCGCGCCGCATAGGTCATAATAATATCGGGTTTAGGTGGGCTCACGGTCGGCAATCATTCTAATGCCGACATCTTCCCGACATCTTGCCGATTAGCAACCGATCTGCATAGGACATCGCGCCGAGGCATTTTATGTCGGCGCAGGCACACCGCCCCGACGTCGGCAAGAGCTAAATTGCTGTCTGGGAACGTTCGACGTCACATTTCCCGTAATGTCTGGATCAGAAGTTCAGTGTTGGCTGTTAGAGCTATGTGTTAGAGCTCAGTCCAGCCTGCACGAAAACCATGACGGAAAGTCATTCATAAGATCAGTGAAAAATCGTATAGCCCACGGTAGCCTACTGTTTGATAGGGTAAAGCATTACGTATAGGCAAGACAACATAATATTAATATTAAAAACGAACGTTGGAAAAGAAGACTCAAACTGTTTTCTCCTCCATTAATGTTTTGAAGATGATCATGTGTGGTAGTTTTCAACATGAACACGACTTGATATCTTCTACTCTGCTTGATATGTAATGAATGTTCAACGTAATAAATACATAGGCTACATAAATTAATGTTTAACTTTAATGACTGATCACTGTTTATTTATTACTAGAGCTTAATAAATAGTAATAAGTGATAACAAATTTAGTGTTGCCTCCACTGCGGAAATACTGCACTTACCTTTAACCTCTTAATGCAGATGGAGATTCTTGCCAAATTTTGAACAAATTTTGAACGATTTGTTTTTATACAATAACAGTCATTATGCCAAGTTCCACGGGCAGCACAATGATCACTCAGGGCTTAAATTAAAGACACATGACATGGGCCAAGATATAGATTTACCTTCAGGATTTTATTTACTTCATGAAGTTTCTTTTTCACAACATCTATACAAAAAATAAAAGTTGCCTATTGTTTTTGAGGTTTACTGTCGTAGAGTTTACAGTATGTGCAGGTCATGCATTTCCTGATTCATCATGGTCTTGGGAGGTACTGCACAACGTTTGGAGCAGACATATAGATGTATGTACTGTAGGTGCTACACAGCAATTCCTAATAGGTGCATTTAGGCATTCTCAAGTGTCCAAAACCTCTCAAAAATCCAAAAAACAAAAATGTGTCTGTCACTATTTATCTGTGTGTGTTGCTTTGATATTGTGTCACAGTACAGACACCCAGATAGCAATAGGTCAGTGGCCCACTGGCGGCCCACCAGCGGCAGAGTTGGCGGTCCAACGGCGGTACCCACCAGTGGCCCGCTGGAGTTTTGCTCATCGGTTCTCTAGCGGTCCACCGGCGGCTCAGAAGCGGCTCCAGATAAAGGGCCACCCTTTTGCCGCTTACTACCCACCAGCTTCTAATTGGCCTTATTTATGGCCTTAATAATTAAAATTATGTACTAAAATATAGCAATAATACATTATAACACTTTCCATTTGCCCTCAATCAGAACAATTTACAATTATTTACAGGGCTTACCAAAGTTACCAAATTTACTAAGGTGAAGACAGTGCCTGCTGATGAGAAACCTATAAATGTATTCTGTAATTTAATAATCCAATATAAAAACATTTATCCTCAGCAACTATCACACAGACTCACCACACATAGTATTAGGTTCAATACATTTTGTTTATTTATTTCTTTTACATGCTCATTTACATGCTTTATTTCTTCTACATGCTTAAACAATTTATTAAAATTATTTTTAATAATGATATTAATATGCAACACACTCTTCAGGTGTAAGGACTTAAAAGCCACCTTTCCTGCTGCACCAGTCTAATTAATTTGGAGCGCCAGGGACCTCCTCAAAGCCCGGCCCAGCATCCTCTTAACAGCATCTCGGTGGTTTTCCCTCCCAAGTATGTTCACCTGAAATACAAAGACCAAAATTACAATGGCATAACTTCCAGTCAAACATCTTAGCTGTTTTCAGCTTAAGCTGTTTTGCTATTTCATGCACAACCATCAAATACAGAGGGTATATATGATGACAAAAAGTGACAACATGTCATGTATCAAGCACACAACGCTCCACTTGGGAATGAGATTCAAGTTTAACAACACTCAAGGAGTTGAATAACGTGGCTCTCAATATATGATGTCTGTTCCCCAAAAATGTAGTGGGGAAGGGAAAAGAGATGTGAAATGCGACAGTTGTTTCAGATAACAATGGCTACTCACATGGTCTCACTTCTCGACACCCATTCCGTGATTTGAATAGTATTTTTGAATCAGTGAGTAAGTCCACATTAAAGCAAGGCAGAGCCACATTCATTACGAGAGCCAGGCTAGGACTTTTATGCCTACAATAATCACATGGCAAAACACTTAAAAAACAGACATACCAGTTGATTTTTCAGGTCCGCATCGAATGCAAGCCGCCTCTCCAACTCGTCCAGGTCCTCAACATTACTCAATGGCCTGTTGTTGTCCTCCACGAGGCCAAGATCCGCCACACCACCACCACCTAGCTTCTGCAGCATAGATGTGTTCACAGCCACCTGCTGCTTTACCCCAGCTCCTCCTCAATTGTTCGGAAGTGCTGCAGAACAAGTCTGTAAAAATCTATGAATCAAAAGGAATAGATTGGAATTGGCATGACACAAAAAGTAAAGATGCAAAGAAGTTGTGACAGACATTCATGGCTTGTTTCTCCCTTGATATTGGTGCCAGATTAATGAAAATGCAGTTCTACCTTGCTGGGGTGTTATTGGCAGCGCTGTGAGCGAATTTGACGGAGGTGTAGGTCTGATTGGTAAACTCTGTTGAACAGATTAGAAATGAAAAGGCGTATTTAGTGAGATGATTACTGCAATGGCAGGGTTCATACAAAAATATTGAGCTGAATTTACTACCTTTTCACTACCATCAACATGTTTTCTACTACAAAAGCAAAAGGTGAAGAGTAATGTAATGCAATACCTTTCCAAAACACAATAACACATTTAAGAACAGGATTTAACAATGAACCAAGCTACTGGCATTTGAACAGGGGTGTGTAGGCTGTCAATAGGCACTGTATTATGTATTTACCGGCATGGCTGGAGTTGATGAAGCTTGCTGGGTGGTGGTGCTGGCAAAGGTGTAGTGGTCTGACTGGTAAACTCTGTTGAACAGATTGGATATGAAAAGACGTGTTTAGTGAGATGATTACTGCAGTGGTATGACACCTGGCACATGCTAACTAGCGCCTAAAGTACAAACACTTCTAAAGGATATTTCCACTTAATTTTCAGACAAACCAAGCAAGGGACCACATTTACAGACTCTACAAATACTAACCATGATATCCATGTTTTATTTAAATGACTTGAAAGAGATCGTCAGGTATAAATGCACCATACAGTAGTGGTCAGTTCATTCATTCAGATGCTGTTACATGCTAACTAGCGCCTAAAGTACAAACACTTCTGAAGGATATTTCTACTTAATTCTCAGACAAACCAGGCTAGGGACCACATGTACAGACCCTATAAATACTAACCATGATGTCCGTTTTTTATTCAAATGTCTTGAAAGAGATCGTCAGGTATAAATGCACCATGCTAGTGTGGCCAGTTCATTCATTCACATGCTGTTACATGCTAACTGGCGCCTAGAGTACAAACACTACTAAAGGATATAACACTTCTAATAATTTACAATCTACTGATAAATACTGATAAATACTGACGGTCGTTAACTGCCTCTAACGGTTTTCTTTTGCTATCCACTTCAGACTTTAGCCATAGCTAGACTTTAGCGAGTCTAACGCTTTATTAATCTATTCGATGTAGGTTTTTAAAAACGTGATCATCGACTTAACAGTACAGAAATACCATTTTGCAAGAAATGAGTGATTCAGACAAAGACTAAAAATATGTTTAAAAAAGAATCAGATTGTACTTACAAGATCCAAGAAATCGCAGTCAGTCGAGGTCGAATGGCAAAATATCTGTATGAACATCTATCAGACGAGTTACAGCAATGTTCAGGGCGGCCAACGTCACAAAATGAGTTTGAGTCTGCGCAGTACGATGAACAGGAAACGATTTTTTGTTTCAGCCCCCTCTCATTGAGAACGACGGAGTCTGTTTGTCCATTTCTTTTAGGTCTATGGATTTTACAGCGTGCCGTCTGCAAAGGGTTAAAACGCGGCAGAGGCGGCAAAAAGACCGCTGATTCCTCAGACTGGGACGCTGTTACTTACACATAATGATAGCTAGATGGCGCTTCGTGCACGAATCAAATAGTTTAGTCATAAATTCAGTTTGCATGTCATGTGTCATTCGTGTCAGACCGTGTTGATAGTCTTTGGATGTTTCATTATGACATACAGCACATTTGAGTTATCTTCTCATTCATTTGTGTTGATTTGTGTTGTTTTAGGTAAAAACTCTGGAAGAGTTCTTGAACAAACCCTAAGCAAACTTGACTTTTAACTTTTTCATAGTATTTTCCTCATTATATTTTGTTCGTACATTTTGTATTCTACTTAGAAATGTTATTTATAGGCTATTTTAAAATGTAGGCATGCTCTCTGTGATTAGGAGCCTGACCCGACGGAACCGAGGGATGAACAATTTCGACTCAACACCGGTGTTGTTGGATCTCGAGATCCGTAACACCGGCCCGCAGTTCCGGTTTGGGCAGATAATCTAAGCTCTAAAATGAATGGGTGGCTACTTCTAATTCACTCCCCAAATTCACTTCTATTCATTTATAGGTAGCCTATGTTCGCACAGCCGAACATGACCACAGACCTGGAACAAAGACGAAGCCTAACCTAGTCTGGTTTCAATAACATAGTAGCCAGGATTTTATGCCGCATTTTACAGGCTACCGCGGCTACTTTCTAAAACAATTTTCATTCATTTATACCTGAGGGAGAAGCATCTTGTAGGCTACCTCGGAGCGAGGGAGATAGAGAGAGCAATAGGCTATGCTGAGTAGGCATAGGCACGAGAATGAAAAAAGATGAGTGAAAGATGTTCTCAGTTTTGCGAATGTTGTATGTTTGCGATGTCTGCTGAAAAGAGCTATATTTTTTCTACATTTTAAGTTAACTTCTATGTGAATTTGTGGTTCAGCATTCACACACACAGTTTCTCACACAACTCGCACACAGGCGAATTCGAACATTCTGAAACGCGACCAAGATTGCGCATTCCTAAACAGAGTTACCTAAACAGCCAGCCTACTGCTCTGCCTCACAAATCAAACAGCTAATACAGTAGGCCTAACCTACTAAAAGATGCAGGGGGAAGAGAGAGAGAGAGCGGTGGGGGGGGTGGGGGGGGCAGTTGACCTCAATGCCGCATATGATGTCTGTAAACTGGTTAGACGAGTGTATGGGGGAGGGGGAATGATCGCACAAGACAACTATCTATTGAATGCCTCCATGTGCGAAGGTTTCAAATAGGCTATCATTGCAATGGATAGTGCGTTATGTAGGCCTAAAGTGCTGTACCGATCATCAGCCGTCTGTACCGTCTTTAAAGAGACCCTATGCAACTTTTTCATAGTCATAAAATCGCTCAGAAATCGTTGTTTTGCTTGACTGACCAGTTTCATCGAAAACAGTAATATTTACAGCATTTATTTGGGCTTACTTAGTAGCCTATCCCTACGTACATTCATAGTTGTATATCTTAGTTGTATCTTTTAAAGCTCAGACTAATGTATAAGCATTTTCTTACATATATTTATTTAAATACATATTTAAATAAACCATTTACAATTGAGATATTGTGTATGTCATCGTACAGCGGTGAGTTGCGCACCGCTAGCTCTCTCGCCTAGCACTCAGTAGACCCGGGTTCAATTCCTGCCTTGAAGAGGAAGGAGGAAGAGGAGTAAGACATTAGGATCCAAACAGAGATGAAGTTAGAAACGACCAATCACCTCCATGTTTTCGCAGTTGCACAAGTAGTCACACAACCAAATATGGTGAAACAAAATAAAACGTAGTGCATTTCTAAGCAGGTAAGAGGGATAACTATATTGTGTGGTGGAATAACACTTGGGAGCACTTAGACTCGGCGCAGTAATATCTTCACTCCAAAATGAAACTGACAGTGCAAGAGTGATGATATTACTGCGCCGAATCAAAGAGCTCTCAAGTGTTATTCCACCACACAACATAGTTATCCCTCTTACCTGCTTAGAAATGCACCACATTTTATTTTGTCTCACCATAATGGTCGTGTGAATACTCGCGTACTGTATTTTTAAAAAAAAAACATGATGTGTTTGGTCGTTTCTAAATTAATTTCTGTTTGGATCCTAATAAATGAACTGGACTATCAAAGATAGATAGATAGATACAGTAGATACTTTATTGATCCCCAAGGGGAAAATTACATTTTGAGGGACTAGTTTCTTAGCAGCGGAATTTTACTTTGCTCTGGTTAGTAGTATTGTCCGAAAAGTGAAGAGAAGCACTTAGGTCGGGACACCTAGGCAATATCAGTCCACTGCTGCCATAGCATATGCCTACTACCAACTACAGGGAACAAAGGATGTGACACAAGGCAAGTTTTTTTTTTTTTAAATAATAAAATGTATAGAATTGTTTAATTATAACAGTAGAGCCTATCGTGTTGACGGGATATGCACTGCAGAGGCATGGAAATCTGTTTCTGTATGTTTATGTTTTTGCTGTATTGTTGTGTGTCTTGTCCTTACGTATACCTGTCTGCTGGCTGCACAATTTGCCCCTTGGGAACAATAAAGTTATAAAGTTACCTTGACCATATGATTTATTATGACCGCCGCTAGCATAGCTAGCGAAGCGGTCATATAGTTGCTGTCAAAGTTTTTTTTCTTTTTTCTTTTTTTTCGTCATCGATTCTGAATTTTCCGCCAACGATTCCCGGGACACCGTAACCCTCTGGGAGTATGCCAAGTTTTGTGGAATTTCATCCATGGGGGGCTATAAAATAAATGGATTTATGTGTACATTCAGGACTGTATACCCATCTGCCTGTAGATGTCGGCATTAACCCTGGGGATTTGAAAAACAGTTCCAAACATCTTTAAGGCTGTGTTCAGACTGCCAGCCAAAATCCGATTTTTAGCCCATTCAGATTTGTATCGGATGTCACTTTTGAAGTCTGAACAGTGACAGGTCACATGAAATCCGATTTTTGCGAAACGGTTGCAAACCACATCCTGGAGGTAGTTTCATATCGCATTCGTATCGGATATGGACAGATGCGTCTCAGTCAACACTCAGATCGGATTTGACTGTACGCGACGTGACTTTACGTGCGTGACCGCCCACCTATTTCCAGTTGTGGAGCAACATTACGGCTATGTCTTTTGACCATGTTATATTAAACGTGACTTAACAATACTCAATGCTAAGCATTATACAGTCTCTGCTCTGTTTCTATGGAAGTTGCAAGAATCCACATTGTTCTATTAAATGCTGTTAAATAATTAAATAGCCTTTACAGTTTGAAGCGGAGCTTGCCACTGATTAGTTTCGGTTTCTGTCGCGCAAATGCGCACACGTATGCATGCATTCAATGAACACTCACCTAGTTGCATTATTCTATGTTTAATCACACCAAATTAGCAAGTATTTCCTGATGGCAGAAATGTTTGTTTTCGTTGCTACAGCAACCTGTCAGATCTGTTACTAATGTGACCCAGTCTGAACAGAGCCATATCCGATTTGGACACTTGCTAAAGGCAGTGTGAACAGTCAGCCCTAAAAATCGGATATGAGAAGGAATCAGATTTGAATCAGATTCATCTGCAGTCTGAACGCGGCCAATCTCTAC